>NC_064647.1:174990242-175305867 GCF_023864345.2 Schistocerca serialis cubense | reverse complement strand
GAACATAACCGTTTCACCGAGCGAAGTGGCTAGCACACTGGACTCGCATTCAGGAGGATGACGGTTCAATCCCACGTCCTGCCATCCCGATTTAGGTGTTCCGTGATTTCCCTAAATCGCTCCAGGCAAATGCTCGGATGGTTCCTCTGAAAGGGCACGGCCTACTTCCTTCCCCGTCCTTCCCTAACCCGATGAGACCGGTGACCTCGCTGTCTGGTCTCCTTCCCCAAACAACCCAACCCAACCCCATAACCGTTTCTAGTCAGTGATAGGTTGAGTTGGACCATTCCATGTAGACACAACTGGAACCATCATGGAGCCACCAACTGCATGCACAGTGCCTTGTTGACACCTCGGTCCCTGGCTTCGTAGGGTCTGCGCGATTCGCGAATACTACCTTCAGCTGAAATCGGGACGTCTGACCAGGACACGGTTTTCCATTCGTCTAGGGTCGACCCGATATAGTCGCGAGCCCAGGAGAGACGCTGCAAGCGAAGTCGTGCTGTTAGCAAAGGCACTCGCGTCGGTTGTCTGCTGCCATACCCCACTAACGCACAAATTTCGCCGCATTGCTCTCGGTCTGTAAGTGAAGGCCGTCGGTCACTGCATTGTCCTTGGTGAAATGTAATGCCTGAAATTTTTTACTCTTGGCACATTCTTGACAATGTGGTTCTGGGAACACTGAATTTCCTAACGATTTTCGTAATGTAATATCCCATGCGTCTGTCTCCAACTACCAGTCTGTGATCAAAGACAATTAATGTCCGTCGTGCGACCATAATCATATGGGAAACCTTTTCACGCGAATCACCAGAATACTAATGACAGCTCCGCCAATGCACTGCCCTTTTATACCATGCGTACGCTCTACTACGCCATCTGTATACACTACTGGCCATTAAAATTGCTACACCACCAAGATGACGTGCTACAGACGCGAAATTTAACCGACAAGAAGAAGATGCTGTGATATGCAAATGCTTAGCTTTTCAGAGCAATCACACAAGGCTGGCGCCGGTGGCGACACCTACAACTTGCTGACGTGAGGAAAGTTTCCAAGCGATTTCTAATACACAAACAGCAGCTGACCGGCGTTGCCTGGTGAAACGTTGTTGTCACTCCGCCTGTAAGGAGGGGAAATGCCTAACTTCACGTTTCCGAATTTGATAAAGGTCGGATTGTAATCTATCGCGATTACGGTTTATCGTATCGCGACATTGCTGTTCACGTTGGTCCAGATGCAACGACTGTTAGCAGAATATGGAATCGGTGGGTTCAGGAGGATAATACGGAACGCCGTGCTGGATCCCAACGGCCTCGTATCACTAGCAGTCGAGATGACAGGCATCTTACCCACACGGCTGTAACGGATCGTGCAGTCAACAGATGGGGACGTTTGCAAGACAACAACCATCTGCACGAACAGTTCGACGACGTTTGCAGCAGCATGGACTATCAGCTCGGAGACCTTGGTTGCGGTTACCTTTGACGCTACATCACAGACAGGAGCGACTGCGGTGGTGTACTCGACGACGAACCTGGGTGCACGAATGGCAAAACGTCATTTTTTCGGACGAATCCAGGTTCTGTTTACAGCACCATGATGGTCGCATCCGTGTTTGGCGACATCGCGGTGAACGCACATTGGAAGCGTATATTCGTCATCGCCATACTGGTGTACCACCCGGCGTGATGGTATGGGGTGCCATTGGTTACACGTCTCGGTCACCTCTTGTTCGCATTGACGGCACTTTGAACAGCAGACGATATATTTCAGATGTGTTACCATCCGTGGTTCTACCCTTCATTCGATCCCTGCGAAACCCTACATTTCAGCAGGATAATGCACGACCGCATGTTGCAGGTCCTATACGGGCCTTTCTGGATACATAAAATGTTCGACTGCTGCCCTGGCCAGCACATTCTCCAGATCTCTCACCAACGAAAGCGTCTGGTGAATGGTGGCCGAGTAACTAGCTCGTCACAATACGCCAGTCACTACCCTAGATGAACTGTGGTATCGTGTTGAAGCTGCATGGGCAGCTGTACCTGTACACGCCATCCAAGCTCTGTTTGACTCAATGCCCAGGCGTAACAAGGTCGTTATTACGGCCAGAGGTGGTTGTTCTGGGTACTGATTTCTCAGGATCTATGCACCCAAATTGCGTGAAAATGTAATCACATGTCAGTTCTAGTATAATATATTTGTCCAATGAATACCAGTTTATCATCTGCATTTCTTCTTGGTGTAGCAATTTTAATGGCCAGTATTGCATGAGCATATCGCTATGCTGCGACTTCCGTGACCTCAGTGTACGCTTTAGTATCAGGACACGGACGCAGAGTTGAGTACTGACAGGACACGGCGCCACGCTAGCTGCCTGGACCGCTGGGCGGTTGCCGCGGTGTGTTGTTCTGCGGCCAGCTGATCCCAGAGGCACACCAGCCGGGGCCAGGACGGAATCGATAACTCGTCATGCGCGACGCCTCCACACAAAACAGCACGGCTCGCTTCACTGCGGCCGAACGCTCGCGCGTGTATAACACAGCAGCACGACACGGAGCCGCGGCGAATTATCGGGTGAGACACCGGCTCCCTCTTCCGTTCTGCGCGCGATGGAAGCTACACTGTAGACCAGTACACGCTCATTCCTAAGTACCTCTGGGGATTCAGAACACGGCTGCTCGCAATTTACAAGGCATACAGCAAAACAGCACACATCAGTGCACAAAGCATGTCTCCAAGTTTCGATTCGTGATAGGCGTCGCGGTCTAGCAGCACGTACGTCGGAACGTGTAGACAATTCATCCGTTCCGTATTGTCGCATCCAACTAGTTCGCGCCTCCAGATAGGCAGCCCACTCAACAGATTTCCAAAGCAGGCTTCCGTAGCACCTTCTCCGGCAGTTCATGTCAACGACTTAAATGAAATGCACCTACGTATTGAGTAGTAATGTGGTCCGGGAAATGTCCAATGAGCAGGACATTTATAAATAGCCATTTGCCTCGGAACTTTCCCAAAGCAGTTTTAATGCTCAGAATCTGGGCATTTATAAAAAAGAGTACCTTTTAATGCTTTTATTGCTAGACTGTACAATCTACCGATGAAAGTAAGGGATGGGACGATACTCCAGATATTAAAAGTTCGTAAATGTTTACCCTTAAACCTATGTATATCGTTCATTGCCATTATTACTAACTGGCATTCCATCGCTGTTTCAAGGATTGCTGATAGCTGCCGTCCGAAGTGGCCGAGCGGTTCTAGGCGCTGCAGTCTGGAACCGCGCGACCGCTACGGTCGCAGGTTCGAATCCTGCCTCGGGCATGGAAGTTTGTGATGTCCCTAGGTTAGTTAGGTTTAAGTAGTTCTAAGTTCTAGGGGACTGATGACCTCAGAAGTTAAGTCCCATAGTGCTCAGAGCCATTTGAACCATTTTTTTGCTGATAGCTGCTTATCACTTGGTCTCTCTCTCTCTCTCTCTCTCTCTCTCTCTCTCTCTCTCTCTCTCTCTCGCGCACACACACACACACACCGTTTTCAACAGCTGTGCAGTGATAAACCGGTATAGAAAAGATTGTCCTTATGTCATCACTTTGTAACTTAACAATTTTTACAATCAGTGTCAAATCTCTGAATATTATTGAAGAGTGAGTATCGGTAGCAAAATTGTTACTGAATGCGTTAAACAGCTGGCTCAAAAATGGCTAAAATGGCTCTGAGCACTATGGGACTTAACATCTGAGGCCATCAGTCCCCTAGAACTTAGAACTACTTAAACCTAACTAACCTAAGGACATCACACACATCCATGCCCGAGGCAGGATTCAGACCTGAGACCGTAGCGGTCGCGCGGTTCCGGACTGAAGCGCCTAGAACCGCTCGGCCACACCGGCCGGCTAAACAGCTGGCATGCGTTTCTTGATGACAATTGCAGTCTTAAATGTTAAACTGTTTTCAGTGAAAGAACAGGAAAAAAATCTTTATTGTCAGATGTAGCAACATTTGAGACAGCCTATAATTTTCTTTTCTGTTGCTTTCTTTATCTACTTTCGTATGACGGCACTATTGTGAAGACTAAAGAAGAACAACAACGTAAAAAAGTTTTAATAACGAAGAATTGATGCCCAAGACGTTGCAATCGTTCTTCTGATATTAGTCGATTCTTAGAGAATCGGCGATTCTTGGAATCGTGGAATCGGAATCTCTAGTAATTAAAAATATTACCTACAGGTTAGCTACTGGATATAAACTACACTTTATTTAAAAAATTGCTTTTAAACTTGAGTGTTGTTTTCTTTTTTTGTTATTTGCCACCCCAAGAATTGAACTCATTAAAGATGTAAAAAGTTATGTTTATAGTCCAATTTATTTCCTCTGATAACCCTCCTCTAACTCTCAAGCAGATTTTTCAAGTTGTTTACCCAATCACTAAAGAAGCAGCGTTGCAAAACACCCTTTCCAATAAAAAGATCAGCTTAATTTTTTTATAAGCACCGCTTATCAATTAATCTTTAAAATGCATAAATGCCCGGGCATTCATGAATATTGGGCGTTTGACCAGGTATTTTCTGGGCATCTGCCCCAACTTATACACGCCCAGGCATTTCAGACCACTAGTATTGACGTTTGCCGTGCCTCAAACTAACTTATGTTGTGCTACACCACTGTTACTGTGTTTTCTCAAAATTAAGTAAGTGCTGGTAGATGACAAAAAGTAGTCACTACATGTTATTTTAATAACACGTTTCCGGCGTGGCCCAACATCAGATAATCTGATAAAGCATTAACACATTTTTATATTACAAATGTGAACACAGACAGAAAGATATTTGTACCCTGAATTCAAAAATTTCTTTATAGAAATCGTACTACAATGCGGTATGGGTAGACTGCTGTGACAAAGAAGTCTTTCAACTTATAACATATGAAGTTACTAAATTCACGTAAGTACGGAAATACTGATACGTTCTGTTCCTACTAGTTCACGGAAAAGTAATGCACTGGCGTGCTGCAGTGGCACCATTCATTCGCCATCTAGCATAAACGAGTTCACTTACACGGTGTTTAGAGCCGCTATGTTCATTCGTCTGCTAGCTGTCTATGTCATATCAGCATTTATGTTCTTATGTGAATTTAGTAACCTCGTGGATTACAAGTCGAAGGACTTCTTTATCGCAGTATTGTATCCATATTGCTTTGTGGTATGTATCCTTGTAAAGAAATTTTTGAATTTAGGTTACAAACCATTGTGCCTGTACAAATGCGTTTCTGCGTGTGTTCACATATGTAATATACACTCCTGGAAATTGAAATAAGAACACCGTGAATTCATTGTCCCAGGAAGGGGAAACTTTATTGACACATTCCTGGGGTCAGATACATCACATGATCACACTGACAGAACCACAGGCACATAGACACAAGCAACAGAGCATGCACAATGTCGGCACTAGTACAGTGTATATCCACCTTTCGCAGCAAT
Organism: Schistocerca serialis cubense; assembly: GCF_023864345.2. Lineage (NCBI taxonomy): Eukaryota > Metazoa > Arthropoda > Insecta > Orthoptera > Acrididae > Schistocerca > Schistocerca serialis. Next base: position 175,300,384 of record NC_064647.1, on the reverse strand, counting down.
GCAGGCTGCTATTCTCCCATGGAGACGATCGTAGAGATGCTGGATGTAGTCCTGTGGAACGGCTTGCCATGCCATTTCCACCTGGCGCCTCAGTTGGACCAGCGTTCGTGCTAGACGTGCAGACCGCGTGAGACGACGCTTCATCCAGTCCCAAACATGCTCAATGGGGGACAGATCCGGAGATCTTGCTGGCCAGGGTAGTTGACTTACACCTTCTAGAGCACGTTGGGTGGCACGGGATACATGCGGACGTGCATTGTCCTGTTGGAACAGCAAGTTCCCTTGCCGGTCTAGGAATGGTAGAACGATGGGTTCGATGACGGTTTGGATGTACCGTGCACTATTCAGTGTCCCCTCGACGATCACCAGTGGTGTACGGCCAGTGTAGGAGATCGCTCCCCACACCATGATGCCGGGTGTTGGCCCTGTGTGCCTCGGTCGTATGCAGTCCTGATTGTGGCGCTCACCTGCACGGCGCCAAACACGCATACGACCATCATTGGCACCAAGGCAGAAGCGACTCTCATCGCTGAAGACGACACGTCTCCATTCGTCCCTCCATTCACGCCTGTCGCGACACCATTGGAGGCGGGCTGCACGATGTTGGGGCGTGAGCGGAAGACGGCCTAACGGTGTGCGGGACCGTAGCCCAGCTTCATGGAGACGGTTGCGAATGGTCCTCGCCGATACCCCAGGAGCAACAGTGTCCCTAATTTGCTGGGAAGTGGCGGTGCGGTCCCCTACGGCACTGCGTAGGTTCCTACGGTCTTGGCGTGCATCCGTGCGTCGCTGCGGTCCGGTCCCAGGTCGACGGGCACGTGCACCTTCCGCCGACCACTGGCGACAACATCGATGTACTGTGGAGACCTCACGCCCCACGTGTTGAGCAATTCGGTGGTACGTCCACCCGGCCTCCCGCATGCCCACTATGCGCCCTCGCTCAAAGTCCGTCAACTGCACATACGGTTCACGTCCACGCTGTCGCGGCATGCTACCAGTGTTAAAGACTGCGATGGAGCTCCGTATGCCACGGCAAACTGGCTGACACTGACGGCGGCGGTGCACAAATGCTGCGCAGCTAGCGCCATTCGACGGCCAACACCGCGGTTCCTGGTGTGTCCGCTGTGCCGTGCGTGTGATCATTGCTTGTACAGCCCTCTCGCAGTGTCCGGAGCAAGTATGGTGGGTCTGACACACCTGTGTCAATGTGTTCTTTTTTTCCATTTCTAGGAGTGTATAAAAAAATATTCTTGATTTACCAGCTCATCCACAGCCACGTTCGTGACGCCTTATGAAAATAATGGAGTTCCATCAACATCACTAGATGGTTTGTGGCCTATCAGCTTCAATCAAGTACAAGGTGACGAATTACAGATGGAAGCTAAACTGCAGAGAAAGAGTCTAAGAGTAATAACAGATGAATATCTAAATTGGACTGAGCGCGTAACTGCAATGTGCAAGAAGGCGCCTGTGTCTCTCCAGCCCTACGAAAATATAAAAAGCTCCTCCCTCTTGATTTGTGAAAGAAACTTGTACAAACATACTTCCAACTATTGATGATAGTGATGTTGACTTACGAGGTCTTTCGCAGAAAAGTTCACGACGCCTGGAACTGGCTATCAATGCCTGCCTTCCTTATATTTGTGATGTTCGACTCTTTCACCATACCTCACCATCATATGGGCAGCTAACCTGGCTGCGTGCAGACAGGTGCAGAGATTTCCATATCCTCTGTCTTGTCCGGCGTCTTATCAGTGAACACTGTCTCTCATATTCCTCCTCGATCTTAACGCTCTTGTCTGATCACCAGGGCAGAAACACCCGCTCCCATGAGAGCAAAATCCTTACTGTCCCACTACATCGTTCAGCCACTTTGCCGAAGTCCTTCTCAGCAGAAGCAACCCGACTTTGGAATAACCTTTCGCATTATATTAGAGAGCTGAATAACATTTCCAGTTTCAGGAAGACTGGAGATGTATCTACTAAAGCACCAATGACGATTACCATTGTCCCTAAATGCACTTGTTGTCCTTGTACATCCTTTTTACATCTGTGTTATAACCTATTAATTCTTTTTTTATCTTCGACTGTAATTATTGTTATTATTATTATTACTATTAGTAACAGCATCAGTAGTGCATGTGCTGGTTCTATTAACTGTATTAGTTCATAGTCAGTTTTTACTCATATTTTCATTACAGACATTCAAATTATTTTAATACTCATAACCGGTCTTTTTATCGCTTCAATATAGTTTTTCTTAGGTAACTATCGCGTAAAAAAGGTGTTGTTGTGTGGAATCCTGGCCCGATGTAAGATTGCGTCTGATGGCTCTAATCAGATCAGATTAAATAAATAAATCATTCTGTTGTTCCCTTGTGCCATGTATGATATTGTTATCCCTTCCATCATCAACGCTAAGGCTGGCCTGGTGAACTTCTACACCCGTGTAGCTTCCTGCGTTCCAGCATCACTGCTGCCTCCAATCCCGCACCACGGACGAGCTGCCTTGTGCACTCATATCTACGTCCGCTCCTACTATCCTCTCCGTCCGCCATCCCTTCAACTACAACTTTCAGCAACGACCCATGTCGTGATACACACCGAGCATTCTATCTCTTCGGTATGTTTGTGTCAGTGGAGACTGTTCTGTGCTTGACAAAAGAGAAAGAAAATCTTCCTCCCGACGCATAGCTTTCACACAGTACAATGCGAACTACATGACTCGTGAACTGGAAGTTGGGGATTACGAAATGTCGCATTGGAACGTTATGCTTAGATAGTTAATCGCCGTGACTGTCTTAAGCAGCACGTCACTGATACCGTATTCAAAACTACAGGATTGTTTTCCTTACTCGTCTGCATTAATTTACATTTTTGCACGTTTAGAGCAAGCTGCTATTCATCCTATCAAATAGACATTCCGTCCAAGTCGTCATGCATCCTTCTACAGTCAGTCAATGACAATAGCTTCTCGTACACTAAACCGCCACAAGCAAACGGTTGCAGAGTGCTGCTCACCCAATGCGTCAGATAAAATAAACATTGAGAGGTCAACAGCGGTCCTATCACACTTCCCGGAGACACTCCTGACGAAACTTTTGTCTTCGATTATCATTTTCCGTGCACGACAGTATACTGGGTTCCATCACTTAAAAAGTCTTCGACCTATTAAAATATCTGAAAACTGTTCCCTTATGCTTGAATCTTCTTTAATGGTCTGCACTAGGGCAATGTGTGAAATGTTTTCTAGAAATCTAGGAATATGGAATCAGCCTGTTTCCCTTCCTCAAGAGTTCGCAGGATATCGTGCGAGAAAAGGGCAAAAAAAAAAAAAAAAAGGTGTAACGACAAAATCGTCTGTTTCTCACGGGGGGGGGGGGGGGGGAAGGGTTTCAAAATGGCTCTGAGCACTATGGGACTTAACATCTGAGGTCATCAGTCCCCTAGAACTACTTAAACCTAACTAACCTAAGGACATCACACACACCCATGCCCGAGGCAGGATTCGAACGTGCGACCGTAGCGGTCGCACGGTTCCGGGCTGAAGTGCCTAGAACCGCATGGCCACACCGGCCGGCGGGTAGGGTTTCACAGCACTTGTGAGGGACGTGCGATCGATGAGATCATCATGTCAACTCTACTCAAAATTGACCCATCTTTCAATGGCGACTCTTCATAAGTCACTCAGAGTGCGTGGTCATTGTCAACGTCCAAAAACGGCCTGTTTCAATCGATCCCTCACATGTTTGATTGGGTTCATGTCCGGAGAACTCCACACTGGTGAGCCTAGCATGTTGAAGGAACGTGTTCACAACAACACGATGGGCAAGCAACTTACCAAAGTGAAATTGACACCAAAATGTTGATGATATGCTCCCACTGTAGTCTGCAGAATCGCGTCCCTGCACCGTAGAGCTTCCTAAATAAAAGAAATTTCATTCTACATCTTTATTCTTTGTTCCTACATATTTATATCTCAACATAGTCACCCAATGGGAGACCAGTTTGTTGGTAACATCACTGTATAAGGTTTGACTTTATTGACGGGACCACAACGTCGCCTCTGCTTGTACCGCTTCATCAATACCAAAGTGAAGTCCTCTAAGTTGTTCGTTAAGTACTGGAAACAAATGAAAATCCGAGGGGGCCAATTCAGGACAGTATGGAGAATGATCGATGACAGTGAACCCAAAGCGTTGGATTTCTGCAGATGTCGCAGCACTTGTGTTTGGTCTAATACTGTCGTGCTGAAGGAGAGGTTTCTCCCTATGTGAAAGAATTCTTCGAATTAGACCTTTTAGTTTTCTGAGGGTCTTCTCACGAGCCAACATGGTCGCGTCACACACTGTCACGTCACACGGTACAGTTCGGAATCCACTGGCAGCAGAGGGTTGCAACTAGGGTCAGAAAAGTAAGAAAAGTCAATCGAATAATATGTATCTGATAATAAAGATAGTCATTTGAAAATATTTCCCTTGGGCTGTTAGGGAAGTAAGATCAGAGCAGTCGCGAAATGGAAACCACAGTGACAATCTGATGAAGGATTGCATATATGTATTGACAGTATGTCTAGTATGTTCCTCGATCGCGTCACATCGCTCTTTTGAGTTGTCGCTGCACAGCGAACACGTAAAGATGCCTAGAAAGTAGTGTCTTCTGTCAAAGATGGGTGCCCACTGCAAGATTTCGCCTGATATCAAGCAGCTCTCACAACATAACTGCCATGCACCCCCTTCTTCATGCTAATTCTCGACTGTAGACCGCGCGGGCAATGAAGACGGCCCTGCAGCGTTTTCGATGGGAAGTGTTTGATCACACACCACACGGCCAAAACTTGTCTCCCTCTGACTTTTGTCTCTGCTCTCATGAACCGCTGGCTATGAAGACAATGTTTTGGCACAGACAACAAGCTGCAGATTAATAATAGAGAATTGGCAGAAAACACAGGCAACTGCTTGCTATGACGAGGGTATTGGAAAGTTGGTTGAACGCTATGAGCGACGACTATGGAGAGAAGTAGCTGGAAGGTGTACGTTGCAAATAATGATTGATCTTAGCAGCGGTTTCCGTTCGCGACTGAACGGACCTTACTTTCTGAATAGGCCTTGTCGTTTCGTGAGCAAAGCATAGCCTTTTGTTTTTACCTCTCAGAAAATTTCATTTCACGTCTTAATGGGTAATTACCTTCAAGTTGTGAATCACTGCACTAGAGCAATACAAAGCCTATCCCGGTCCATTGGATTCCGCAAGAGACGAACTCCGCGCGCTCTGGCACTGCTCGGTCACGTCTTTAGACACCCAATAAAGCCGCCAGGAGCAGGTTGTCTCATAGTGCGAACACGAGACGCGACCAGGAGTGGAGCAGTGGCCAGCCGCAGCTGGAGCCTTTCCCTCCAGGCCAGAGCACGCTCTGCTCCTCTGAGCTGGCCAGACGGCCGCGAGTCCCTCGCCGGCGGCCGGCTTTGATCTGGCGCCTGTTTGTTGTCCGATCCCCCAGAGGCGCGGACCCACAGTGCGACCGCCTCTCTCTGTCTTTGCCACCCCACAGACTCACGAAAAAGAATACGTCGCGGATGACACAGACGGAGATGACGTCGTTCTAGATGAGACGGCCCCATCCGCCCGCCAGCCGGCTGCGGCGTCGACGGCGGTCGGACGAAAGTACCCCGACACAGAGTTTTCCCACAGCGTTCGCCATACATACTCGATAATACACACTTCAAGATCAGAAGTATCCGGACACGACAGCGGAACGCGGAACTGACAACTAGGTCTTTCGAGAGGCGGACTCGTCAGTATAAACATAGACAGAGAGCTTAGGGAAGCAGAATGGGTCGGTCAGGAGAGCTCAATAATCGAACGTGGACAACTCTTTGGATGTCATCAGAGTAACAAAGCTATAAGCGACTATTCAGCCCTTCTAAAGCTGCCCAAGTCGACTGTTGGAGTTGTGATTCTCAAGCAGAAACACGAAGGAAGGACCAGGGAGACGTGTGTAATGACGGAGAAGAACCATTGAGAACAGCAGAGTCACTGTACAAAATGGCATCAGATCAGCCAATGGAATCACTCATGAGTTCCAAAGTGCTACCAGTAGTACAGCTAGCTCAGTGACTGCCGCAGGTACGAAGTTTGATTGAGTAGCTCTTCATAATCCACAAATTTATGTAGTATTTATGTAGCCAGTGCTAAGGGACGTTTCAGGTAGTGTAGAGGGGGTCGCCTCTGGACAGCGGATGTCTCGAAACGAGCGATTTGCAGCGAGGAATCACGCTGTAGCCTACGGCAGTCCGGAGGGTGGGTTTGGGTTTGGCGAATGTCTGGACAACGTTACCTGCCATCAAATATTGTGCAAACGGTGAAGAACAGAGGAGTTGGTGATATGGGATGGTAGTGTTTTTCATGGCTAACTTGTCGTTGCCTTATTATGCTAGCCGGCCGGTGTGGCCGTGCGGTTCTAGGCGCTTCAGTCCGGAACCGCGTGACCGCTACGGTCGCGGGTTCGAATCCTGCCTCGGGCATGGATGTGTGTGATGTCCTTAGGTTAGTTAGGTTTAATTAGTTCTAAGTTCTAGGGGACTGATGACCACAGATGTTAAGTCCAATAGTGCTCAGAGCCATCTGAACCATTTTGAACCTTATTATGCTAATGAAAACACTAAATGCGGAAGGATATGAAATATTTTACAGAATTGTGAACTACGCACAGTATAGGAGCACTTAGAAGATCATAATCGTTTGTATCAGCACGACAATGCATCCTGTCATAAAGTGCCATCTGTGGACAATAACATTCCTGAAATTGACTGGGCCGCCCAGAATCTCAACATGAACCCAGTGGAACACCTTTGGTATAAGCTACAAATCGAATTCGATCAGCGTCCAACATCACTACCTCCTGTGGTTTCGGCTCTTGAGGAAAAATCGGGTGCAGCTCCTCCGCAGACATTCAGACACCTCATTCAAACTGTCTCCAGCAGAGTTCAAGCCACCATAAAGACGAACAGTGGACGGTGCCGATATATATCGAGCAAATGGATAGCAGTCTGTAGCTAATAATCTGTTTGTTGCAGATCTAGATTTCAACAACTGTGTGGTTACAATCAGCGCAGCAATAATAAATTCAATCGTCGATATTGCTTGTGTACTCAAATAGCTCCTTCTAGACTATCCAAAGCAAAGCCACTGTGCCAGGGTGGCATAGTGGTTACCGCATCTGCCTAGCGAGCAGGAGACCTGGTACCGAATCTTGACCTTGGTACAAATTTTCATTCGTCGCTTCAGTGTATATATAAATACATATGAAATTATTTGTCTGAGGTGTAGCCTTGTGTGTTACGCAAAAATGGTTCAAATGGTTCTGAGCACTATGGGACTTAACGTCTTAGGTCATCAGTCCCCTAGAACTTAGAACTACTTAAACCTAGCTAACCTAAAGACAGAACAGACATCCATGAACGAGGCAGTGTTCGAAGCTGCGATCGTAGCGGTCGCTCGGTTCCAGAATGATGCGCCTAGAACCGCTCGGCCACACCGGCCGGCCTGTGTGTTACACAAACTTGGACAGTGAACACTAGTGAGAATAGGAGGAAAGAAGTTTGTCAAGTGTGGTGCTAAAAGAACACTGAAAACACATGATCAAATTTGATAGTAACAATATCTGCAGCGCCATTAATATGCACTAGTAACAACAAAGGTCCCAACTCGCTTTCCTGGGGATGAAACTAATATTAGTTGTACGTATGTCCATGACTTCCCAACCAAGACACCATGCTGCTTTCTCCCTGCAAACAAATCCTCACCTCTATGATAAAATCCGCTTGACTGAAGTTTCTCACATTGAGAAAGCGAAGGAGCGGTCTATATATAACTTTAAAAAACTTTTTATAGCCATGAGCACGTTGATTAATGTGTATTATTGACGGCCGAACCGACATTTGAAACTGTCATGTTCTGATCTTAAAAAATTTGATTGTGAATTGTGTTCCATTACGAGTTTATCACTCATGCGACGTCGTCATTATGGTTGACAACACGCAGCACATTATACAAAAGTTTGTCAAAAGTACAACCACACAGAGATAAAAAGCACCTTGTGCAAATGGACATGTTCACACACACATAGCATTCACTGAGGCTTGTTATTTTAGAATACAAGATATCTAGTGCAATACACATTCATACATATGTTTACGTTGCATGACATGTCTTTGACGGCCGTCAGTAACAAATAGTAATTAATGCGACGTTGGCTGTAAAAAGTTTTTTCACTTCTACATACACTCCTGGAAATTGAAATAAGAACACCGTGAATTCATTGTCCCAGGAAGGGGAAACTTTATTGACACATTCCTGGGGTCAGATACATCACATGATCACACTGACAGAACCACAGGCACATAGACACAGGCAACAGAGCATGCACAATGTCGGCACTAGTACAGTGTATATCCACCTTTCGCAGCAATGCAGGCTGCTATTCTCCCATGGAGACGATCGTAGAGATGCTGGATGTAGTCCTGTGGAACGGCTTGCCATGCCATTTCCACCTGGCGCCTCAGTTGGACCAGCGTTCGTGCTGGACGTGCAGACCGCGTGAGACGACGCTTCATCCAGTCCCAAGCAAGCTCAATGGGGGACAGATCCGGAGATCTTGCTGGCCAGGGTAGTTGACTTACACCTTCTAGAGCACGTTGGGTGGCACGGGATACATGCGGACGTGCATTGTCCTGTTGGAACAGCAAGTTCCCTTGCCGGTCTAGGAATGGTAGAACGATGGGTTCGATGACGGTTTGGATGTACCGTGCACTATTCAGTGTCCCCTCGACGATCACCAGTGGTGTACGGCCAGTGTAGGATATCGCTCCCCACACCATGATACCGGGTGTTGGCCCTGTGTGCCTCGGTCGTATGCAGTCCTGATTGTGGCGCTCACCTGCACGGCGCCAAACACGTATACGACCATCATTGGCACCAAGGCAGAAGCGACTCTCATCGCTGAAGATGACACGTCTCCATTCGTCCCTCCATTCACGCCTGTCGCGACACCACTGGAGGCGGGCTGCACGATGTTGGGGCGTGAGCGGAAGACGGCCTAACGGTGTGCGGGACCGTAGCCCAGCTTCATTGAGACGGTTGCGACTGGTCCTCGCCGATACCCCAGGAGCAACAGTGTCCCTAATTTGCTGGGAAGTGGCGGTGCGGTCCCCTACGGCACTGCGTTGGATCCTACGGTCTTGGCGTGCATCCGTGCGTCGCTGCGGTCCGGTCCCAGGTCGACGGGCACGTGCACCTTCCGCCGACCACTGGCGACAACATCGATGTACTGTGGAGACCTCACGCCCCACGTGTTGAGCAATTCGGCGGTACGTCCACCCGGCCTCCCGCATGCCCACTATACGCCATCGCTCAAAGTCCGTCAACTGCACATACGGTTCACGTCCACGCTGTCGCGGCATGCTACCAGTGTTAAAGACTGCGATGGAGCTCCGTATGCCACGGCAAACTGGCTGACAATGACGGCGGCGGTGCACAAATGCTGCGCAGCTAGCGCCATTCGACGGCCAACACCGCGGTTCCTGGTGTGTCCGCTGTACCGTGCGTGTGATCATTGCTTGTACAGCCCTCTCGCAGTGTCCGGAGCAAGTATGGTGGGTCTGACACACCGGTGTCAATGTGTTCTTTTTTCCATTTCCAGGAGTGTATGTCGAGGACTCTCAATCCAGGATAACACGCTGTGTTCTTTCTACAAAGAAATCCTCAATCCAGCGACAAAATGCGCTTAATATCCCAAACGACCATAGTTTCGATAACAAGTGTATGAGTGGTACTGAGTCAAATACTTTTCTGAAGTCAAATACTTTTCTGAAGTCAAGAAGTACTGTATCTACCCGACTTCGTTGACGTATCGCTTTCATCATGTGAACCAAGAAAAGCATGAGTCATATGATCGATCTTCTCGGCATCCATGCTGTTTGGCATGGATCAGGTCATTCTGTTCAAGATACCGCATTACATTTGAGGTCAGAATAAAATGACGGAAAAAATCGCAATATCAAGAAATAATTAATGTAGGGTAATGAAATTTCAGGAATACAATTGTCTAGGTAACGTATTTCAACGATTAACATTGCAGCATTACAGGTTAATGTAAGTCGTTGCAAATGTGAAATAGTGATACAGTAATAACTGATGTAACCACCAGAATGTTGATTGGAAGCACGCAAACATGCATGCACTGTGTTGTACAGGTGCAGAATGTCATTTTGTGGGATGCAATTCCTTGACTGCTGCACTTGGTCGGTCAATATGTGGACGGTTAATGCCGGTTGTCAATGACGCTAGAATGGTTTCTCATACGTGCTCGGCTGGAGACAGATCTGGTGATCGAGCAGACCAAGGCAACATGTTGACACTCCGTAGAGCATAATGGGTTACAACAGCAGCATGTGGACGAGGATTCTGCTGATCGAAAACACTCTCTGGATTGCTGTCCAGGAATGGCAGCACAGCAGGTGGAATCACCAGACTGACGTACAAATGCGCAGTCAGGGAGCGTCATACGAAATCGCACCCCAGACCATAACTCCAGGTATAGGTCCAGCGTGTCTAGCACGCAGATAGGATGATTGCAGGCCCTCACCTGGCCTCCTTGCAACCAACACAGGGCCATCACTGGCATCGAGGCAGAAACAGAAAACACGACATACCTCCACTCTGCCCTCCAATAAGCTGTCTCTAGATATCGCTGAAGTCACAAATGGCGGTGGTTTGGGGTAGGTGGAATGCACGCTGTCCTACATCTACATCTACATGATTACTCCGCAATTCACATTTAAGTGCTTGGCAGAGGGTTCATCGAACCACAATAATACTAGCTCTCTACCATTCCACTCCCGAACAGCGCACGGGAAAAACGAACACGTAAACCTTTCTGTTAGAGCTCTCATTTCTCTTATTTTCTTTTGATGATCATTCCTACCTATGTAGGTTGGGCTCAACAAAATATTTTCACATTCGGAAGAGAAAGTTGATGACTGAAATTTCGTAAATAGATCTCGCCGCGAAGAAAAACGTCTTTGCTTTAATGACTTCCATCCCAACTCGCGTATCATATCTGCCACACTCTCTCCCCTATTACGTGATAATATAAAAAGAGCTGCCCTTTTTTGCACCCTTTCGATGTCCTCCGTCAATCCCACCTGGTAAGGATCCCACACCGCGCAGCAATATTCTAACACAGGACGAACGAGTGTAGTGTAAGCTGTCTCTTTGGTGGACTTGTTGCATCTTCTAAGTGTCCTGCCAATGAAACGCAACCTTTGGCTCGCCTTCCCACAAGATTATCTATGTGAACTTTCCAACTGAAGTTGTTCGTAATTTTAATACACAGGTACTTAGTTGAATTGACAGCCTTGAGAATTGTACTATTTATCGAGTAATCGAATTCCAACGGATTTCTTTCGGAAATGTGGATCACCTCACACTTTTCGTTATTTAGCGTCAACTGCCACCTGCCACACCACACAGGAATCTTTTCTAACTCGTTTTACAAGTGATACCGGTCTTCGGATGACCTTACTAGACGGTAAATTACAGCATCATCTGCGAACAACCTAAGAGAACTGCTCAGATTGTCACCCAGGTCATTTATACAGATCAGGAACAGCAGAGGTCCCAGGACGCTTCCCTGGGGAACACCTGATATCACTTCAGTTTTACTCGACGATTTGACGTCTATTACTACGAACTGCGACCTTCCTGACAGGAAATCAGGAATCCAGTCGCACAACTGAGACGATACCCCATAGGCCCGCAGCTTGATTAGAAGTCGCGTGTGAGGAACGGTGTCAAAAGCTTTCCTAGAAGTAACCGATTTGTAATAGTTCGCTATGTCACTGTGATGCCGACTGCTGCAGATGCAATGCAATGCGCCAGAGCCTTTATGCCGACCACGCTGGTATTCCCTCTCGGTAGTCCCACGTGGCCGTCAGGACCCCAGTCTGTTTGATACCGTACATTCCCGTCACCACCGCTGCCAGATATCATGTACAAGGGCTACATTCCTGCCAAGTCTTTCTGCAATATCGCAGGGGGAATACCCATCTTTTCGTAGCCCAATTACACGATCTCGTTCAAACTCAGTAACATGTTGACAATGGCGTGTTTGTCACTTGAGAGACACTCTTGAGTTACATCAACTCACCACGTCCAACCTCAAAGGTAACTAAAGCTCACGGTCATTGCAGCGCATGTTTAAAGGAAGCCTGTCGAAACCTCATAGCAGCGCTTATGCGACTGGCGCGAAATTTTAATGGGCATCATTTTTCAGATGTACAAACACGCCTACCAACTTTCGTTGCTGTCGCACAAATCCTTGGTGTTCCGATTCTCTTTCCCGTCAGTGTATATTCTTTCTAGAACAGTTGGATGACAGAGGGATGATGGATGAGTGTTGTGTACATAGTTCCGCGTAGTAAGTGCGTACACAACTTTCCCACTAGAGCGCGCCCCGCTAAGCACAACAGCGCAGGCGCAGCGCTCGTCCATCTCCGCACTACGAGATGGCGCTGCCTTAGAGACGGACCAAATTCTGCTTCCGCCGATCCGCGTATTAATATGTAACGCAGCCAATGAGATTGCTGCTAACGTAGAACCTTTTCTCCTCGCGGATCACACTTGTGCAGTGATACCTGTACGCGCGAGGTATTATAAGGGTGTACAGACCTCCGGTTACGCAGTCTGCGTTTGTCTGCACCAGTCTGCATTTGTCTGCACCAGTCTGTACGAGTCTGCATTAGTCTGTACTAGTCTATAGTCAAGTTTCAGTCTGCGCCTAATAAGATTACCATATTCCTGTACATAGCCATGAAGATAAATGAATAGACACTTTGTCAAGTATCAGAGATATATGCAAGAATAAGATTAACGTACCAAGACCAAAGGAACTTGAGATTCTCAATAGCATCCAGAACCAAGTTAAGTAATTTTTATGCTTTTTATTATTTTAATAAATGTGTGTGAAAATTAATAAAGTTCTGTTTAAAGTTGGTCACCGTCAATCTGCTACTCTAAACGTGCAAGTGACATTTCTATCGTCTGACCTAACGGCAGAAGATAAACACGTCACAATAAGACCACGAGACATATTGCTGACACTCGCCTACTTCGTTTGAGCGACAAGTCAAATAATCTGATGGTGTGTGTACCGAGGGTCTTACAGTACGCACACCACAATGAGGATCGTACGTTGCTGACAAGTGAGCCGAGCAGTGGATGCAGCTGTAGGAATGACTGGCCATCGGCGTACGCGAGGCGCGCTTCACACGTGCCGAGTAGGCCCTGGGCAGGGCCCTCGAGCGGCGACAGCTGCCGGGCGACACCCGACCTGCCGTTATAACCGCTCGGCCGCGCTCTACAATGGACCTGACCTCTCCTCGCTCCCCCCCCCCCCCCCCACGCTCTCCCGGCCACGTCGAGTGCTGCCGCACAACCCCCGAAAAAGACCTCCCTGGCCACTTTGGGGCAGCCAGCCCGCTGCTGACCTCCTAGAACCTGGGGGAGGCGGGACGAAGGGAAGGTGGCCGCATCACGAATTCCTGTTCTTCACCATCGAAACGTCTCAAGAACAGTTTTGGATCACCCGCATATCTTTGAAATTCTGTGTGGAAGGGACTGAAAGAATAAATCTTTCACTGTGAATCTTCAGGTTTTGGCGGCGCAAAGACTGTTCCATTAAGTTTCGGGTGTGCAGCCGTAAGAAATCTCCTTCTTCTTCTGATATTTCGGCTGTATACCGTCCATCCATCTTCAGAGTGAGCCGCAAGACTGCCGCTCCAGTGCTCGCTTCGTCCCTTTATACTCGTGTACCGCGGGACTGCGCATGCGGCCACAGATGCAAATGCGCCAGATACGTTGGTCGGCGGCACAGACGTGCATAATGCGCGAGTTGTATCTATGACTCCGCAGTTGATCTGTGTTGGCATATCGATATATCATTGTGAGCTGCACTGTGACGACGTCTTTGCGAGTTTATTACAGCAAGTGCCGGATTCCATGATTTATCAAGGTCGTCAAGCGAATTTCAATTGCTTCCTTCACTATCGAGTCCCAAAAGGATGATGTAGTTGCCAAAATTTCGACGTTGTCATACAACATACTGTGACCATTATCAATACGGTACTCTGTCATGTGAATGTGGCCTTTCTTACATCCGACAAACAACTCGTACTGTCCAAGAAAGATGTACAGAACACCGGAGGTACACACGACTTTTACAGCCTAACAAGTCGGCAGTGGCAGAGCACTGTATTGATAATGGTCACAGTGTGTTGTGTGACAACGTCGAAGTCTTGGCAAGTACACCATCCTTTTGGGACTCGATCGTGAAGGAGGCAATTGAAATTCGCTTGACGACGAATTTAGTTAATAGAGATAGTAGTTTCAACCTTGATAAACCTTGGAATCCGGCACTTGGTGTAATAAACTCACAAAGACGTCGTCACAGTGCAGCTCATAGTGATATATCGGCATGCCAACACAGATCGACTGAGGGGTCATAGATACAACTCGCGCATTATGCACGTCTGTGCCGCCGACCAACGTCTCTGGCGCATTTGCATCTGTGGCCGCATGCGCAGTCCCGCGGTACACGAGTATAAAGGGACGAAGCGAGCACTGGAGCGGCAGTCTTGCGGCTCACTCTGAAGATGGATGGACGGTATACAGCCGAAATATCAGAAGAAGAAGATTTCTTGTGGCTGCACACCCGAAACTTAATGGAAAAGTCTTTCACTGTTTGCTGAAAAGTATCAACTGAGAAGTTTTAATTAAAAATCATGAAAGGGAAAGTAGACGGCCGGCCGAGTGGTTCTAGGCACTTCCGTCTGGACCGCGCGACCGCTACGGTCGCAGGTTCGAATCCTGCCTCGGTCATGGATGTGTGTAATGTCCTTAGTTTAGTTAGGTGTAAGTAGTTCTAAGTTCTAGGGGACTGCTGACCTCAGATGTTAAGTCCCATAGTGCTCAGAGCCATTTGAACCATTTTTGTGTAACACACAAGGCTACAGTCCGCAGCTCGTGGTCGTCGGTAGCGTTCTCGCTTCTCACGCCTGGATTCCCGGGTTCGATTCCCGGCGGAGTCAGGGATTTTCTCTGCCTCCTGATGACTGGGTGTTGAGTGCTGTCCTTAGGTTAGTTAGGTTTAAGTAGTTCTAAGTTCTAGGGGACTGATGGCCATAGCTGTTAAGTCCCATAGTGCTCTGAGCCATTTGAACCATTTTTGAACGCAAGGCTACACCTCAGACAAATACTTTGATATATATTTATATATACAGGGTATTACAAAAAGGTACGGCCAAACTTTCAGGAAACATTCCTCACACACAAAGAAAGAAAATATGTTATGTGGACATGTGTCCGGAAACGCTTACTTTCCATGTTAGAGCTCATTTTATTACTTCTCTTCAAATCACATCAATCATGGAATGGAAACACACAGCAACAGAGCGCACCTGCGTGACTTCAAACACTTTGTTACAGGAAATGTTCAAAATGTCCTCCGTTAGCGAGGATACATGCATCCACCCTCCGTCGCATGGAATCCCTGATGCGCTGATGCAGCCCTGGAGAATGGCGTATTGTATCACAGCCGTCCACAATACGAGCACGAAGAGTCTCTACATTAGGTACCGGGGTTGCGTAGACAAGAGCTTTCAAATGCCCCCATAAATGAAAGTCAAGAGGGTTGAGGTTAGGAGAGCGTGGAGGCCGTGGAATTGGTCCACCTCTACCAATTCATCGGTCACCGAATCTTTTGTTGAGAAGCGTACGAACACTTCGACTGAGATGCGCAGGAGCTCCATCGTGCATGAACTACATGATGTGTCGTACTTGTAAAGGCACATGTTCTAGCAGCACAGGTAGAGTATCCCGTAAGAAATCATGATAACGTGCTCCATTGAGCGTAGGTGGAAGAAGATGGGGCCCAATTTAAGACATCACCAACAATGCCTGCCCAAACGTTCACAGAAAATCTGTGTAGATGACGTGATTGCACAATTGCTTGCGGATTCTTGCCAGCCCACACATGTTGACTGTGAAAATTTACAATTTGATCACGTTGGAATGAAGTCTCATCCGTAAAGAGAACATTTGCACTGAAATGAGGATTGACACATTGTTGGATGAACCATTCGCAGAAGTGTACCCGTGGAGGCCAATCAGCTGTTGATAGTGCCTGCACGCGCTGTACATGGTACGGAAACAACTGGTTCTCCCGTAGCACTCTCTATACAGTGACGTGGTCAACGTTACCTTGTGCAGCAGCAACTTCTCTGACGCTGACATTAGGGTTATCGTCAACTGCACGAAGAATTGCCTCGTCCATTGCAGGTGTCCTCGTCGTTCTAGGTCTTTCCCAGTCGCGAGTCATAGGCTGGAAATTTTCCGTGCTTCCTAAGACGCCGATCAATTGTTTCGAACGTCTTCCTGTCGGGACACCTTCGTTCTGGAAATCTGTCTCGATACAAACGTACCGCGCCAGGGCTATTGCCCCGTGCTAATCCATACATCAAATGGGCATCTGCCAACTCCGCATTTGTAAACATTCCACTCATTGCAAAGCCACGTTCGTGATGGACACTAACCTGTTGATGCTACGTACTGATGTGCTTGATGCTAGTACTGTAGAGCAATGAGTCGCAAATCAACACAAGCACCGAAGTCAACATTACCTTCCTTCAATTGGGCCAACTGGCGGTGAATCGAGGAAGTACAGTACATACTGACAAAACTCAAATGAGCTCTAACATGGAAATTAAGCGTTTCCGGACACATGTACACATAACATCTTTTCTTTATTTGTGTGTGAGGAATGTTTCCTGAAAGTTTGTCCGTACCTTTTTGTAACACCCTGTATATACTGAAGCGACGAATGAAAATTTGTACCAAGGTCAGGATTCGAAACTAGTCCTCCTGCTCGCTAGGCAAATGCGGTAACCACTATGCCACCCTGGCACAATGGCTTTGCACTCCTGCACAGAATATCCCAGCAAGCCACACTCCTCAATCCATATTGCCATTCTCGCATCAGGCCACTTGGTATTTTCCCTAAATTCGAACAGCATGCAGAGGCTCTCCAATTGTACTGGAAAAACAACTTAGCCTCGAACGGAATGGTGGATTCTGCCTGAAAAGCAGGGATAGGTGCTTTAATCGATTGACACTATATGGTTCCAGAGACGTTTTGAAGTCTCCGACATCTTTGATATATACATTCAGACTGAAGCGGCGAATGAAAATTTGTACGAAGACTGGGATGCAAACCCTGCTCTCCTGACCACTAGGCAGATGCGCTAATCACTACGCCACTCTAGCACAGAGTAGTCTATAAAGTTGCGCACACACTTTGCCAGGGTGATGTAGGGGTTAACACATCAGCCTAACGAGCAGGAGACCCTGGTTTGAATCCTGGCTTTGGTACAAACTTCCATTCGTCACTTCGGTCAGTAGATATACATCGTTTACGTAGTAGGTCATCTAAAGGATAAGGAAGGTTGTTAGCATGTATGTTGATACATCACGGAATAATTAATTTGATAAAGGAAGGGGATGTGGGGGGTAAAGTTGTAGAGGGAGATCGAGGTTTGAATACAGCATTCAGATTGAAATGGATGTAGGTTGTAGCAGTTATCCTGCGATGAAGAGGCTGGCACTGTATATAATTTCGTTCAGAGTTGTATGAAATGGGTTGCCAGACTGAAGATTACCACCAGCAACACCATCACCACTACAAACACGACAATATGCATTTGGAACGATCAAGTAAATAAGTGAAACTATTTATAATAAGAAAGAAGTGTATCAAGACGGAGGACACGGGAGGTGAGGGGCTGTGAGTGGGCGAGTTTTTCCACCCCACCCCCGCCGCCGGCCGCACCCCATGCAGCTCGGCGGCGTTGTCAGCCGCTGCTACTTAGGCGTCCAGCCCGCTACCAATTAGTCCTAAATTAATTTCCCGCCAGCCGGCGCGCTCTCGCGTCTTCTTCATTTCACACGAAATCTCCTCCGCGAGCGCTGCCTACGAGTGGCTTCTTTTCTTCTCTCTCCTCGGCTTTTTATTTATTTTTTCAAACTCCCGCCTCCTCGCCGGCACTATTCCCGTCCACCCTCCGCTCCCGCCCTTTTCTCCCCCCCCCCCCTTTGCCCCTCCCCCCCTTCACCGCGTCCCTGTGTCTCTCTAACACGCAGCCTCACCCTCTTTAGAAACAGAATCCATCGCGTTACCGACACCCGCACCGAATTAAGCGACAAAGGAAGTCAGCCCCTGTCCACGGAGCGGCGGACTCGCGCCTTCGCGGTCGATAACACTTGTCGACCAGTGTTGACACCAACTCCCGATACGCACGGCGTCCGCACCTTCTTGGCCCACACAGGTTAACCGTAATTGAGGCTCCTGAAAAGAGGCAGCTCCCGTTCCCTCTGAAATCGGCGCAAACCTCGCCTCGCAATATTTTATTATCATTTTTTTACGCCCCCTTTCACCGGGACCAGCCAATCCCCTGATCGCGCCCTGAGCGGAATGGCCGTGCAAAATTGACTACACCGGCGTCTCTTTCACGGTGCGCTCTCGAAAGAGAGAAATACAATTTCATTAAATCCCATCGCTTGCCAGTCCTTTACCGCCCCTCAGAGAATCTGCATCTTTCGGGCTTTCAAACCGATGCGTCCCGCTTTCTGCGCGCCACTCGTGTATAACAGGTTATTACTTGGCTACAGTACAGAAGATTTTATACCTTTTTAATCAAATATTATCGGCTTACGCGCCCGCTTTGCAGTGAGGCTGGTGAAAGACGGAAACTGCCCGCTCAGCGCGGAGGCAGCTTTGCGGCGGATTTATTGGTCAAAATATTGCGTGTATCACCCCACCCCCTCCCTCGTTTTCCGCAGACTATAGATACTGCTGCGAAGGGAGTGTTCTGTGTTGTGCCCGCGATAGTTGCGGACAGATCTTCAGTCGCAATGAATTGTGGGCTCACTCTTATCGCAGGAAGTGGCATAAGCCCTTCAAGAGATAGTTGCGTTATACCAGACAGTTTCGATTACTCTAACAATCTTAGTTTCCAGCCACCAGACACTAGCAGCTGTTTCATGAGTGGTTCTGCTTACTTACGGAGAAAGAATGAGATTTTGAGTCTACAGCAGAGTGTACGCTGATATGAAGCTTCCTGTCAGATTAAAACTGTGTGCCGGACCGAGACTCGAACTCAGGACCTTTGCCTTTCGCGGGCAAGTGCTCTACCATCTGAGCTACCCAAGCATGACTCACGACCCGTCCTCACAGCTTCAATTCTGCCAGTACCTCAATGGTAGAGCACTTGCCTGCGAAAGGCAAATGTCCCGAGTTCGGTTCTCGGTCCGGCACACAGTTTTAATCTGCCAGGAAGTTTCAAGAATGTACACTGTCTGATCAGAAGTATCTGGACACACTTACGTTACGCGTAATTGACCACTCGACGTCACGCTCGTTGGATCGGCTAATATTAAAGGTTACGTCCGATATTGCAGTGCCTGCGTTGTTCAGAAGTAAGACGGAATGTTCGTTCAGGCGAGCATGCATGTCCGAAGGCGACTATAGCCGTTATGAAATACGTGAAATGTATTCGCTGCTGCGAATATGGAAAACCATCAGATGTATAGTGGAATTACGACAATGAAAATTTGGGCCAGACTGGGTCTCGAACCCGGATTATCCCGCTGATCAAGACCGGTCATCTTACAAGGGAACCTCCCCATCGCACCCCCTCAGATTTTGTTATAAGTTGGCACAGTGGATAGGCCTTGAAAAACTGGACACAGATCAATCGAGAAAACAGGAAGAAGTTGTGTGGAACTACGAAAAAAACAAGCAAAATATACGAACTGAGTAGTCCATGCGCAACATAAGCAACATTAAGGATACTGTGAACTCAGGAGCGCCGTGGTCCCGTGGTTAGCGGAGTGAGAGGTCCTTGGTTCAAGTCTTCCATTGAGTGAAAATATTACTTTCTTTATTCTCGCAAAGTTATGATCCGTCCGTTCGTTCATTGACGTCTCTGTTCACTGTAATAAGTTTAGTGTCTGTATTTTGCCACCGCACCGCACCGCACCGCAAAACCGTGCGATTAGTAGACGAAATGACGTGCCTCTCCAATGGGCACCGAAAACATTTGCTCGCAAGGTCATAGGTTAACCGATTCCTCCACAGGACAACACGTCTGATATATTCTATACGACACTGTTGACGGCATGTGCGTCACCTGACAGGAATATGTTGTCGACCCATCTAACTTGTACACTTGGTGAATGGGTAAAAAGATTCTTCTACCTTGCCGATTTAGGTTTTCTTGTGGATGTGATAATCACTCCCAAAAAAGTGATGAAAACATAAGAGTTTGTCACATGAACTGCAACAAATGAATGCAACAGTTTCACAGTCGCAGATTTTTCCCTGTGCTCTGTCAAAACATATGTTTTTAACATTTTCAAATTTTTCCGTGTGTAGACCGTCAAATCCTGCATGTGTCCAAGCAAATCTGAACATCTGCTGGAATTTTGGAGAGCGAAGTTGATTATGTTTGAGTGTCTTAACTTTGATAATAGTCTGAAAATAAAAAAATTTTCACTCGAGGTAGGCTTGAACCAAAGACCTTTCGTTTCGCAGCTGCTCACACTAACCACGGTACCACGGCGCTTCGGAGTTTGCAGTGCCCTAGATGCTGCCTATCTTGTGCATGGACTACTCAGTTTGTATATTTTGCTTATTTTTTTCATAGTTCCACACAATTCTTCCTGTTTTCTCGATTGATCTGTGTTCAGTTTTTCAAGGCCTATCCACTGTGCCAACTTGTAATTAAATCTGAGGGGGGTGCGATGGGGAGGTTCCCTTGTTAGCATTAGCCTATCTGAAAACGCTTACGGCCAAACCCAAACTTCCAGCCGCGCGGCGTAGCTGCGTGGTCTGGGGCACCTTGTCATGGTCCGTGCGGCTCTGCCCCTCGGAGGTTCGAGTCCTCCTTCAGGCATGGGTGCGTATGTTGTCCATAGCATAAAGTAGGTGCCTTGCAGTGACATTGGTGATCAGCCACAGGTGCGCCATTTTCCTCTTCAAGTGTTGATAGTGATACATTTGCTCTCTAAAACTGCTTTCTGTCGGTCCCATGTAATAAGCCTTACGTGTTCTCTTATATTTAACACTAGCTTAATGCCCGCTACTTCGCTCGCCTAGACTGTGTGATCTGCACAGATTTAAAAAAAAATTAATAGAATTTTTATTTTTTTACGAACTGCAACAGCTTGTAAACTTTTCGCGCTAACGGAGGCAATAGAAGCGTGGTCTTTTTGGAATGTACTTCTGGCCAGCGAGTCTGATAGCTGGAGTCGGAGGTCTTTGTTAATCCTGGCTTTTGAGTCCTTGTGGCGATGCTTCCATAAAAATTTTCATCCTCTAATGTATATTCCTTTAGGAGTCGAATAGCAATTTTCATAGATTTAGCTTTAAATATGTTGTTATATAACGAAACATTTTGGTAAAAATCACCAGTTTCACCCTCTTAGGTGTTGAATTTCCAAAAAATACTGAAACATGTATTTTTTGTTATTTCTAATTGAGAAATCAAATACAAATTTTCAGAGATTTAGTTTCAAAAATGCTTTGGTAATGAAATATTTCTACAAAACTTTCTTCCACTGCTTTACCCCCCTAGAGGTTTAATTTCCAAGAACACTGTAACATGTACTTTTTATGTCGAAACAAGAAGCCAAATACGAATTTTCTTAGATTAAGCTTTAAAATTGGTTTCGTAATGAAATATTTTCATAAAACCCCTAGGGGTTGAAATTCCAATAAATAAATAAATAAATAAATAAAAACACTGAAAAATGTATTTATTATTTGCAACCGAAAAATAAAATACCAATTTTCATAGACGTAGCTTTTAATATGCTTCGGTAATACACTCCTGGAAATGGAAAAAAGAACACATTGACACCGGTGTGTCAGACCCACCATACTTGCTCCGGACACTGCGAGAGGGCTGTACAAGCAATGATCACACGCACGGCACAGCAGACAAACCAGGAACCGCGGTGTTGGCCGTCGAATGGCGCTAGCTGCGCAGCATTTGTGCACCGCCGGCGTCAGTGTCAGCCAGTTTGCCGTGGCATACGGAGCTCCATCGCAGTCATTAACACTGGTAGCATGCCACGACAGCGTGGACGTGAACCGTATGTGCAGTTGACGGACTTTGAGCGAGGGCGTATAGTGGGCATGCGGGTGGCCGGCTGGACGTACCGCCGAATTGCTCAACACGTGGGGCGTGAGGTCTCCACAGTACATCGATGTTGTCGCCAGTGGTCGGCGGAAGGTGCACGTGCCCGTCGACCTGGGACCGGACCGCAGCGACGCACGGATGCATGCCAAGACCATAGGATCCTACGCAGTGCCGTAGGGGACCGCACCGCCACTTCCCAGCAAATTAGGGACACTGTTGCTCCTGGGGTATCGGCGAGGACCATTCGCAACCGTCTCCATGAAGCTGGGCTACGGTCCCGCACACCGTTAGGCCGTCTTCCGCTCACGCCCCAACATCGTGCAGCCCGCCTCCAGTGGTGTCGCGACAGACGTGAATGGAGGGACGAATGGAGACGTGTCGTCTTCAGCGATGAGAGTCGCTTCTGCCTTGGTGCCAATGATGGTCGTATGCGTGTTTGGCGCCGTGCAGGTGAGCGCCACAATCAGGACTGCATACGACCGAGGCACACAGGGCCAACACCCGGCATCATGGTGTGGGGAGCGATCTCCTACACTGGCCGTACACCACTGGTGATCGTCGAGGGGACACTGAATAGTGCACGGTACATCCAAACCGTCATCGAACCCATCGTTCTACCATTCCTAGACCGGCAAGGGAACTTGCTGTTCCAACAGGACAATGCACGTCCGCATGTATCCAGTGCCACCCAATGTGCTCTAGAAGGTGTAAGTCAACTACCCTGGCCAGCAAGATCTCCGGATCTGTCCCCCATTGAGCATGTTTGGGACTGGATGAAGCGTCGTCTCACGCGGTCTGCACGTCCAGCACGAACGCTGGTCCAACGCGCCAGGTGGAAATGGCATGGCAAGCCGTTCCACAGGACTACATCCAGCATCTCTACGATCGTCTCCATGGGAGAATAGCAGCCTGCGTTGCTGCGAAAGGTGGATATACACTGTACTAGTGCCGACATTGTGAATGCTCTGTTGCCTGTGTCTATGTGCCTGTGGTTCTGTCAGTGTGATCATGTGATGTATCTGACCCCAGGAATGTGTCAATAAAGTTTCCCCTTCCTGGGACAATGAATTCACGGTGTTCTTATTTCAATTTCCAGGAGTGTACTTTAATAAAGTTTTACTTTCAAAATAAATTTTCACCCAGTGTTTCACCCTCTTAGTGGCTGAATTTCCAAAAAGCTCAGACGTGTATTTCCTTTATTTCTAACCGAGAAACCAAATGCCAGTTTTCGTAGGTATAGCTTCAAACTTGCCATAACAGAGGTATATTTTTTAAAAAAACTTTCCTTCTCTACTTCACCCTCTTAGAAATAGAATTTCGAAAAATCCGTTCTTAAACGTCACCTAGAGTGCAGGATCAGCACCCTCTCCAAATTTAAAGCTTGTGTCCTTGGGGGTTTGGACCGGGTGATGATGAGTCAGTCAATCAGTGAGTCAGTCAGTCAGCCACAAACAGATAATGAAATCTGATAGCCGCGGCAGCTGTAGGTGCAGTCACATCTGAAATTATCTGTGGAGAGTCCCAACTAACCCCAATTTCTAAAGAGTGCCAGTAGCTGCAGTTGATTGACTGATTTGGCTTAGTGCCATTGGCAGGCAGGGTCTTAGTATGTTGGTAAGGAGGCAGGACTGGAAGCAGCCTCCTATATCCTGCCAAAAAAGGGAAGGAGGAGATCGGCTGCTCTGTGAGCAAGCCGTCGGCCG
Source organism: Schistocerca serialis cubense (assembly GCF_023864345.2). Taxonomy (NCBI): domain Eukaryota; kingdom Metazoa; phylum Arthropoda; class Insecta; order Orthoptera; family Acrididae; genus Schistocerca; species Schistocerca serialis. Next base: position 175,276,368 of record NC_064647.1, on the reverse strand, counting down.
ATGTTATCTGGCAACCTCTGAGGGCAGTGTCTGGCGAACATTCCACATATATACTCCGCTAGCCACCAAGCAGTGTGTGGTGGAGGGCACAAATAGCGCCTAAGTCATATTCCCCCCCCCCCTCCACCCTCACTGTGCCACTCGCGGATCGCGCGAGGGAAAAACGACTGTCTGAACGCCTCAGTACGAGCTCTTATTTCCCTTATCTTTGAATGATGATCATTGTTGTTGTTGTTGTTGTTGTCTTCAGTCCAGAGACTGGTTTGATGCAGCTCTCCATGCTACTCTATCCTGTGCAAGCTTCTTCATCTCCCAGTACTTACTGAAACCTACATCCTTCTGAATCTGCTTAGTGTATTCATCTCTTGGTCTCGCTCTACGATTTTTACCTTCCACACTGCCCTCCAATGCTAAATTGGTGATCCCTCGATGCCTCAGAACATGTCCTACCAACCAGGCCATTCTTCTTGTCAAGTTGTGCCTCAAACTCCTCTTCTCCCCAATTCTATTCAATACCTCCTCATTAGTTATGTGATCTACCCATCTAATCTTAAGCATTTTTCTGTAGCAACACATTTCGAAGGCTTCTATTCTCTTCTTGTCCAAACTTGTTATCGTCCATGTTTCACTTCCATACATGGCTACACTCCATACAAATACTTTCAGAAACGACTTCCTGACACTTAAATCTATACTCGATGTTTATAAATCTTTCTTCTTCAGAAACGCTTTCCTTGCCATTGCCAGTCTACATTTTATATCCTCTCTACTTCGACCATTATCAGCTATTCTGCACCCCAAATAGCAAAAGTCCTTTACTACTTTAAGTGTTTCATTTCGTAATCTAATTCCCTCAGCATCACCCGACTTAATTCGACTACATTCCATTATCCTCGTTTTGCTTTTTTTGATGTTCATCTTATATCCTCCTTTCAAGACACTGTCCATTCCATTCAACTGCTCTTCCAAGTCCTTTGCTGTCTCTGACAGAATTACAATGTCATCGGCGAACCTCAACGTTTTTATTTCTTCTCCATGGACTTTAATACCCACTCCGAACTTTTCTTTCGTTTCCTTTACTGCTTGCTCAATATACAGATTGAATAGCATCGCGGAGAGGCTACAACCCTGTCCCACTCCCTTCCCAACCACTGCTTCCCTTTCATGCCCCTGGACTCTTATAACTGCCATCTGGTTTCTGTACAAATTGTAAATAGCCTTTCGCTCCCTGCATTTTACCCCTGCCACCTTTAGAATTCGAAAGAGAGTATTCCAGTCAACATTGTCAAACGCTTTCTCTAAGTCTACAAATGCTAGAAATGTAGGTTTGCCTTTCCTTAATCTATTTTCTAAGATAAGTCGTAGGGTCAGTATTGCCTCACGTGTTCCAACATTTCTGCCGAATCCAAACTGATCTTCGCCGAGGTGGGCTTCTACCAATTTTTCCATTCGTCTCTAGAGAATTCGCATTAGTATTTTGCAGCTGTGACTTATTAAACAGGTAGTTCGGTAATTTTCACATCTGTCAACACCGGCATTCTTTGGGATTGGAATTATTATATTCTTCTTGAAGTCTGAGGGTATTTCACCTGTCTCATACATCATTACACAATTGAAAGTTGGTGGTAATAATATATGCTCTACATCTTCGGTGAAGATTGGATTTCGGAATTTAGTGAGCAGCCTGTTCTGTTTAGCGCATCGTCTATCTGCAAGTGTGTCCCACTCCAAACTTTCTATTGACGGTAGCGCCGTGATCACAGCCTTAATAACGGAGCAGTCTGTCTTGTTTACGAAACTCCCAGGAGCGGAGCGTTTCAGTTGTGTTATGTGATCCAGTTCTAGACTAATAGCTATAAGTTTCCCATTAGAGTTCTTGTGTGGGTGATGGTCGCATCGTGGTCCCGCGTTCGATCTCCGCCGCTGGGCCCCGAACCTCGGCCCGCTGCGCTGTGCACCGCGCCCCTCCAGGCGGGGGAATCCCCCCCGTCTCTCTCCTCTCCTCTCCCCTGCGCTGCTCTTCTCCTCTCCCCCTCCCCCCCCCCTCTCCCCCTCCGGGCGGCGCATTGTGCGTGCGCGTGACCCCGCGCGACGCCGCTACTGTGCCACGCAGCGGCTGCGGCAGCGCCGCGCACAGCCGGATGTCCTCTGGCGGCTAATTACTCGGCACCGAGGGCGCGGCTACTGTTGTTAATTAACGCCTGCCACTGGGGGCGGCGGGGGCGGCGGAGGCGGACTTCCTTCCTTCCGGCCTTCCTTCCTCGGCGCGCGCCCCCAGCTCAGCTGTGCTGAGGACCTCTTTGTTGCCAGGTGACGAGGAAAACCACTCCGCCTGCACCAACACTGAACACAGGACGGCCTCGCGTTAGTACGGAAGCTCTCTCTCTCTCTCTCTCTCTCTCTCTCTCTCTCCTGTCTCTGTCCTCTGGCAGAATCGATTACCCTTCGTAGCGCGGAAGGAGGCTCCGTTCAACTACGAGCTGAAATTTTTGGCTGGCGGTCCCTTCCGACTCGGAAGGGAGTTTTCTCGCTCTTGCGACAATGCTGCGCGAATCGTCATACCGGAAACCCGGCAACACTAAACCCCACAAACAGTACGATATCGACCTTGTTGTGTGGTTGGTTGGTTGATTTCGGGGGGGGGGGGGGGGGGGGGAATCAAACAGCGAGGTCATCACCCGCCAGGATAGCCGAGAGCGCTAACGCGCTGCTTCCTGGACTCGGGTTGGCGCGCCGGCCCCGGATCGAATCCGCCCGGCGGAGTAACGACGAGGGCCGACGTGCCGGCCAGACTGGATGTGATTTTTAGGTGGTTTTCCACACCCCACTAGGTGAATACTGGGCTGGTTCCCAAGTTCCGCTAGCACACTGGAGGATGACGGTTCAATCCCGCGTCCGGCCATCCTGATTTAGGTTTTCCGCGATTTCCCTAGATCGCTCCAGGCAAAAGCCGGGATGGTTCCTTTGAAAGGGCACGGCTGACATCCTTCCCCATCCTTCCCTAATCCGATGAGACCGATGATCTCGCTGTCTGGTCTCCTCCCCCAAACAAACCCAACCCCATGTTCCGCCTCAGTTACACGGCTCGCAGACATCTGAACACATTCGCACTATTCCATGGTTACACTAGCCACAGACAGGGGTACGGGGTGGCGGCAGGAATGGCATCCGGCCACCCCTTAAACATTAACATGACAAATCCGATTAACGATGGCTGACCCTGCGTAACTGCGGGACAAGGCTCAAGTGATAGAATAGAATCAAACAGCGAGGTCATCAGTCCCATCGGATTAGGGAAGGATAGGAAAGGAAGTAGGCCGTGCCCTTTCAAAGGAACCGTCCCGTAATTTGCCTGAAGTGATTTAGGGAAATCACGGAAAACCTATGTCAGAGTGGTCGGACGCGGGTTTGAACCGTCGTCTTCCGGAATGCGAGTCCAGGGTGCAAACCACGGCGCTACCTTGCTCGGTCTTGCGTGAGATTTGCTTTTAGGAAGGCAGCAATGAACTACCTGTAACTCCTCGCAGAAATGAGGAAAGGGGATCAAAGTTCAGCGACAAGAAATAAAAATTTGACATTTGCTGATGACATTTCAGTTCTCTCAGTCGGCCCTCGCAGCTAAGGAGGAGAACACGGCAAGTGCCATAACCCAATTTCCTATAAACATCGTTCAGTGGAAGAGGGATCAACCTAAGTGAACACGTGTCTCGGCTTATCGGTAGATACTCGCCCGTTTGTGAGAAAACGGCCGTCAAGTTTTGGACGCGCGCTGGACGCCTCTTAGTGCGTTATACACTCAGTCCAAGCGGTAGCATAGTGACTAGAATCGAAAAATTTTTCTTCATTGAGATGGTCCAAATGGCTCTGAGCACTATGGGACTTAACATCTATGGTCATCAGTCCCCTAGAACTTAGAACTACTTAAACCTAACTAACCTAAGGACATCACACAACACCCAGTCATCATGAGGCAGAGAAAATCCCTGACCCCGCCGGGAATCGAACGCGAGAACCCGGACGCGGGAAGTGAGAACGCTACCGCACGACCACGAGCTGCGGACTCTTCATTGAGAAACCTGCTCAGGAGCTGCCAGAATCAAACGTAGCTCCTACAAGATCTGTAAAGCAGACAACCGCCGGCAGAGCGCTGTGTTTACCCCACGCCCCTGCATTCCTCATTCAAAGTGACATCACTGGATAAGGACATCACGGCGGCTGGTCAGTCCCGTCGTAACAGTCCGACGCCAGAACGGCGGAGCATTATTGTAATTTCATCATGGACAGCTCGAACTTGAACGATTTGTTGAACGGAATGGTTAGTATCTGAAAAGAGGTTATAAGATAAACGTCAACAAAAGTAAGAAAATGGCTCTGAGCACTATGGGACTCAACTGCTGTGGTCATAAGTCCCCTAGAACTTAGAACGACTTAAACCTAACTAACCTAAGGACATCACACACATCCACGCCCGAGGCAGGATTCGAACCTGCGACCGTAGCGGTCGTGCGCTTCCAGACTGTAGCGCCTTTAACCGCTCCGCCACTCCGGACGGCAACAAAAGTAAGAGTATGGTAATGGAATGTAGTCAGATAAAATCGAATGATGATGAAGGAATTAGATTTGGATTTGAGGCACTAAAGGCAGTGGGTGAGCTTTGCTACTTCGGTAGCAAAATAAATGAGGGTGGCCAAAGTAAAGAGGATATGAAATGGATATTGGTAACAGTACAAAAGGGTTTACTGAGAAAGAGAAAGTTGTCTGCGCCGAATATACGAGAGTGTGCTGAAAAATAATGCCCTTGATTTTTTTATTTGAAAACTCTTAAAACTTTTTACATAAAATAAAAGTTTTTAAACAATGTATATTATTATCCTTCAAGTCTAAATATTTATTTCTCGACGTAGTTACTCTGGCGACGAGCACATTCCTCCCAACGTGAGATCAGTTTGTTGACGCCGTCACTGTTGAATATCAGACTTTGTTGACGGAGCGACAACCTCAGTTTTGCTTTCACTGCTTCATTAGTATCAAAGTGGTCTTCTTTAGCTGTTCTTTAAGTTTCAGAAACAGATGAATCTCGGATGGGGCCAAGTCGGGACTGTATGGAGGATGGTCGATGACAGTGAACCCAAGGTGTCTGATTGTTGCAAATGCCGCAGCGCTGGTGTGTGGTTTGGAATTGTTATGATGAACGAGAGGGCGCTCCTTGTGTGGAATGGGCTAAGAGCGGGCAATGATTTTAATCAACGGAGAAAGTTGAAAATTTGTGCCACACTGGGATTCAATCCCGGATCTCCTGCTTACTACGCAGATGCTCTGGAGCTGATCCATCGACACACTGGTCATTCCAATTGCACGGACTACCCTAGCACACCTCCCGTCAGACCCACATTCTCAACTTATCCACAAACTACGAATGTCGTGCCCCTTGCCCATTGTCCTCAAAACTTGCTGCGTTTCGGCAATAGTTCTAGCCTGGTGTGCCTCTGCACTGAAGAGATAACTGGTTGTTTCTCCAGTGCTGTCTGTTTTTTCGGTGACATGTCTGACATGTCCGAAAGAGCAGACACCATAGTCATCCAGCAGCCATTTGAAATTAGACAGAGAGCAATTGCAGACATCGGCTGAGTGGGCAGACCATCTGTCTACTTCCAATCTCGGTGTGGTACAAATGCTCAACTTTCTCCATTGATTTCAATCAATGTTCGCTCGCAGCCTATGTCTGTGATTCCTTTATGTCTTAATTCACAGTTCATGCTGGATCTAAATGGTCTCTGCTCTCTCGGACATATCCGAAAGAACAGATACCACTTATATATACAGTACACAGTGTGGCTTTAGGTTCGGGGACTTCTTGGACACACTGCGGGTGTGGAGTGAGTGTGTCAGTTACTAGCTGGTCTAAAGGAGGGCGCGCAGCACGCGGCCAGTCGCCAGTGGCGAACATCCCTCGGCCGTAGCTTCGCCCCCGCACCGGGGCGGTCGCGGGGGCGGTGAGGGCGGGGCTGGGGGAGGGTTTTACGGTAATGAGCGGGCCCGGAATGCGGGGGTGCGCGCCCCGTCCCGACACGCCCCGAGATGAAGTTCTTAAGGAGCGGCGGCGCTCCAAAAATAACTCGCGCGCCTCCTCAATTCCCGGTCCATTCACTCGGCTCCCCTGTTGGCGGCTAAGTTACACCTCTGCCCCGGCGCTGATAACTCCATTCTTTGCGACGTCTTCATTTCCGCGGACCGAGCCTCTGGAAATTAACTCGGCACCGTCCCGAAAACGAGTCTCACCTCGAGCTACCGGCAGCCTCTCTCTGGGAAGGCACGGTGCGGGAGAATATCGAGACAGAGTATTTGCGAAGGGGTTGTACGCTCTAGTGCGTCTCAATATTGAACAGGCCAGTGGCGATTGTTGGAAAGCTCGAACAAGCTAAGGGCTGAAATCGGGCTGTTACGTGAAATATTTAAATATCTGATTGGATGTTTTTAGAATACAGTCATTCTCGAGTGCTAGTTGCTACAGGTTTACTGCAACGACACAATTCTGTACACCGATTATGAACTGCTTGCTTATCTTTGGGGTAGTGTGTGAAGTATTCAGAAAGTCATCTTTAAGTTTCTAGTGAACTGACCAACCAGTTCACAGCCCACCTTTGCAATTACTCTCCTTGGCACTCGTCTACTTAAACGAATTAGGGCGACTTGGACTCAGAAGTTGGTACACGACCACTTGGTCTGAAACGTGTTAAAAATGATTCAAATGGCTCTGAGCACTATGGGACTTAACATCTGTCACCAGTCTCCCACAACTTAGAACTACGTAAACCTAACTAACCTAAGGACATCACACACATCCATGCCCGAGTCAGGATTCGAACCTGCGACCCTAGCGGTCACGCGGTTCCAGACTGAAACGCCTAGAACCGCTCGGCCCCTCCGGCCGGCTGAAACGTGTTACTTGGTTACTTGGCTACCTGAAGCGGCAGAATTTTCTCGTTTCCTCTTTGCAATTTATTTCAACAACAGTACTAATTACTACGAATATTATATTTTACACTTCACATTTATGCGTATATTTTCCAGCAGCTGAGGAAAGCATTTTTTAATTAGGCATTCTAATAGCTGCACTTCATATAAAATATATTAATTACGCATCCAGTTTCGACACTACATACTACGTTAGTGTTATCTTCAGGACGCTATACAACATGAACGGTGAGATCCAAGCCTGTGCACTTCAGCCATCTAACAACAATTGTCTGACAGAAATCCACAAGACCAGTCAATGTACGTGGTACCTGTCCTAATGCACTGACGGTTAGATATCATCATTCAGTTTGCATAGGGTCCTCAGGATGACACTAATGTAATGACGAAACTGATCGCGTAATTAATTTATTTTATAAGAAGTGTGTCCGTTGGAATTCCGTATTTCTACAAGTTTATGACTAGTCGCAGTTCCAAGCCAACTTCAATGATGGATCGTCTGTAACAGGTAAGTTTTGGTGCTGACGAAGGTGGAAGAGACGCAATGCCTTGTTCTACAGAACGTGTATTTATTCGATGCTTTGCGGCAGCGGAGGTCGAGCAGTTCTAGGCGCTTCAGTCTGGAACCTGCGCGACCGCTACGATCGCAGGTTCGAATCCTGCCTCGGGCATGGATGTGTGTGATCTCCTTTGGTTAGTAAGGTTTAAGTAATTCTAAGTTCTAGGGGACTGATGACCTCAGAAGTTAAGTCCCATAGTGCTCAGAGCCATTTATTCGATGCTTTACAGCTAAGTATTATTAACAGACTAGGTCCACATGCTCATTTGCACGGCAGCTGGCTATAAGCCACGTTGCTTAACCACTTTTTTTAGGCTTGGTGAGACGTCTAATACGGTTACTCATGTTCTCTTAAATTAAATTTTCTTTTTTCTGTGTCTACAAAATCGTGCAGTCAGATCGCTTTAATAAAATTTTGATTTGTGGGTCAGAATTTTGTGTATCAGGGGGTATACTTTCCAAAACTAGAGCTAGTATGATTGTGGTTCGATGAACCCTCTGTCAATCACTTAAATGTGGATTGCAGGTAACACAGGCCAACGATCTAAAAAGTTTTTTGCTGAAAATACCTTATTCTTATGTTTTTTAGGGTGGTAAATCCAAATATGATACTTAAAAAACTGTATCACGTATCATTTTCTCACATTTTACAGTTAAATTTATTAAATTAAGCGACTTTTTAAATAATTTAACGGCTTTTATATAGTTAAAATAATTTAAAAAGGAAGTGTAATGAATGTAGATGACGTTGAGAGCGCTGCTGAAAAACATCTGCTGGCAAAAAAGGTCGATTCAATTTTTGTGTTAACAGATGGTATTTTTTTACTGCCAGCCTTACCTCACTTTCCTGTATCCTCAGTACAATGTCTAATTGTGGTTGTAAGAACTGTGCTGACAGTTTTTGTTATATTTGTGGTGAATTTGTGATTAAAAAACACCAAAGAAATATTACAGACTTTGTGAAAAAGAAACTTCCTGGCAGATTAATCTGCCAGGAAGTTTCATATCAGCGCACACTCCGCTGCAGAGTGAAAATCTCATTTTGTGAAAAAGGTTTATCTATCATACTCCTTACCTTCAGGATTCGGCGCAATGTTATCCGAGATTGAGGATAAGTACCTTGGCAGAATGTTTTGCTCAGAGGGAAAACGCCCATCGATTGGAAACTAATAGTCTCATTTCCTACAGAAGCTGATTTTCCCACGGTTCGCAAATGAAGGGGCCTACACAACGAACACGTTTAAGAAAAACGAATGTAAACAAGTGTCCGTGGCAATGCACCGTCGTCTAGGATACAATGAGACAAACGGGTCCATAGATAAGTGAAGCTGTAGGGTTGTGTCTGGAAAAGCACTGAACGTCAATTTTAATTAATAACTCAAAAACAAAGAACTTTCAGACAAATATTTCTGTGAATTTTTTTCTTCGTTTTGTGTAGGGACCTTGTCCCCGAAGTCTTTCGAAGTACCGGGTAATCAAAAAGTCAGTATAAATTTGAAAACTGAATAAATCACGTAATAATGTAGATAGAGAGGTGCAAATTGACACACATGCTTGGAATGACATGGGATTTTATTAGAACAAAAAAAAAATACAAAAGTTCAAAAAATGTCCGACAGATCACGCTTCATCTGATCAGAATAGCAATATTTAGAATAACAAAGTAAGACAAAGCAAAGATGATGTTCTTTACAGGAAATGCTCAATTTGTCCACCATCATTGCTCAACAATAGCTGTAGTCGAAGAATAATGTTGTGAACAGCACCGTAAAGCATGTCCGCAGTTATGGTGAGGCACTGGCGTCGGATGTTGTCTTTCAGCATCCCTAGAGATGTCGGCCGATCACGATACACTTGCGACTTCAGGTAACCCCAAAGCCAATAATCGCACGGACTGACGTCTGGGGACCTGGGAGGCCAAACATGACGAAAGTGGCGGCTGAGCACTCGATCATCACCAAACGACGCGCGCAAAAGTGATCTAGCAATATGGGGTGGAGCGCAATCCTGCATAAACATCGTACGTTCCAGCAGGTATTTATCAGCCAGGCTGGAGATGATGCGATTCTGTAACATTACAGCTCCTTTTATACACGATTGTCATGCTCAGTCACTGACGTTTTGCAGTCCAGTGCCATCTGTCGGACATTTTGTGAACCAAGCATGTGTGTCAATTTTTACCTATCTACGTTATTCCGTGGTTTATTAAGTTTTCGAATTTATACTGACTTCTTGATCACCCATTATTTTTGAAAAACTCTGTATATGGTAGGGTTGCCAGCACTCCAGTATTTCATGAGATCTCCCGTATTTCACCCAGGTTTTCTCCTGTCACCCATATTTTCGACAAGTATACCGAATTTTACGAGTTTTTCCGTATTTCATGCATCTCACATATTTGACGATGTTCTCCCTCGTGTTTAGCAAATGGTTCAAATGGCTCTGAGCACTATGCGACTTAACTTCTGAGGTCATCAGTCGCCTAGAACTTAGAACTAATTAAACCTAACCAACCTAAGGACATGACACACATCCATGCCCGAGGCAGGATTCGAACCTGCGACCGGAGCGGTCGCTCGGCTCCAGACGGTAGCGCCTAGAACCGCACGGCCACTCCGGCCGGCCGTGTTTAGAATAGTTTTATTTATTTGTTTATTTATGCCAACATTTCCGTATCACTCAAAGATTGTCGTTCTCAAGTCAACAATCGATATTTCCAGTTTATCATCTTTGTATTCTCCGCTTTTCATGTTGGCAAGGTGATGCTCTATGGCTCTAAGCACTATGGTACTTAACATTTGAAGTCATTAGTCCCCTGGACTTAGATCTACTTAAACCTAACTAACCTAAGGACATAAACACATCAATGCCCTGGGCGCCTAGAATCGCTCGGCCACAGCGGCCGGCCAAGGTGATGCAAATTGTTACAAATTCCAGCTTTCATTACAGAGATTTTTGCAACGTATAGAAGATGGCATGACATTTACGAATGAGAGCTAAGGAAATGGTAAATGTGAACAGAGCTATGATCCTATGAAATTTTTTGGTAAATATGAATAGTGTTATGATGTTATGAAAGTGGTGTAATTAAATATTGGGGTAAATATAAATAGTGCTACAAGGCTACGAAAATTGTTTTAATTAATTATTTTTAAGTGCCATATACAATGACGAATTCTTATTAATTGTCAACCTGTTTTTTGAAAAGAGGGTCAATTTATGAATGTTTCGCGAAACCCTCATTATTTGAGTCCAATTGTATACAACGGCCTCCTCAAGGCAAAACAACGATAATGCCGCGATGGGACTATTTTGGCCATTTCCAAAATATACCGCACTTTTAGTTTGAAAACCAGGCAACCCTAGCATATGGGGAAGTCGGGAGTAGTGAGTGATAAATGGCTGATGAAGATTGTGATGATGGTCATGACGTTTATCGAACGTTTACGTGCGAACGTCGAGAAATGGGACCGCGATCGTCGCTGTGGGATGAGTAGACGGCAGATAGGCGTTCGCACTGCAGGCTTGCAGAGCCGTTTCAAGCCTGGAGCGGGACAACACCGGGTCGTGCAGCTTCCTCCGTAGTCCAGGGAGGGGGTGGGGGAGGGGGGAGACCCGCGGAAGGGAGTTGATTTGTCGCGCTGCGCGGCGCGGCGCAAATGAAATTCTTAATTCAGCCAGTAATTAAGTGCGGTGTGGCGCATTCCACGGGATAGTGGGGCTGCGCCGGGCTGGGCATAGGGGTGGTGGCAGTGGGAGTTAATACAGCCGCGCGCGGAAATACGAGTCGGAGCACAGCTGTGCCCGTCGCAGCGGGCGCCGGCTCTGCGCCGAGGTCGTGGTCCCCACCTCAACGACCCGGTCTCTCGTCGATACTCTTTGACCTCTAAGTTCGCAGATTGCTTAGCGGTACGGATTATTCACATCGATCACCCTTACATGCCGTAACAATGTCAAAGACGGGAAACCTTCTAGTCCTGACGAAATGTACATTGAAATACTGAAGCTGTTTCCTTGCTGGTTGGTTACTTCAAGAGTACCTAGCAGCATCCACATCTGAAGTGACATCAGGTGTTCCCCAGGCAAGCGTCCTGGGACCTCTGCTGTTCCTGATCTATATAAATGACCTGGGTGATAATTTGAGCAGTTCTCTTAGGTTGTTCGCAGATGATGCTGTAATTTACCGTCTAGTAAGGTCATCCGAAGACCAGCATCAGTTGCAAAGCGATTTAGAAACGATTACTGTATGGTGTGGCAGGTGGCAGTTGACGGTAAATAACGAAAAGTGTGAGGTGATCCACATAAAATAAATCCGTTGGAATTCGATTACTCGATAAATAGTACAATTCTCAAGGCTGTCAATTCAACTAAGTACCTGGATGTTAAAATTACGAACAACTTCAGTTGGTAAGACGACATAGATAATATTGTGGGGAAGGCGAGCCAAAGGTTGCGTTTCATTGGCAGGACACTTAGAAGATGCAACAAGTCCACTAAGGAGACAGATTACACTACACTCGTTCGTCCTCTGTTAGAATATTGCTGCGCGATGTGGGATCCTTACCAGGTGGGACTGACGGAGGACATCGAAAAGGTGCAAAAAAGGGCAGCTCGTTTTTCATTATCACGTAATAGGGGAAAGAGTGTGGCAGATATAATACGCGAGTTGGGATGGAAGTCATTAAAGCAAAGATGTTTTTGGTCACGGCGAGATCTATTTACGAAATTTCAGCCGCCAACTTTCTCTTCCGAATGTGAAAATATTTTGTAGAGCCGAACCTACATAGGTAGGAATGATCATGAAAATAAAAGAAGAGAAATCAGAGCTCGAACAGAAAGGTTTAGGTGTTTATTTTTCCCGCACGCTGTTCGGGAGTGGAATGGTAGAGAGCTAGTATGATTGTGGTTCGATGAATCCTCTGCCAAGCACTTAAATGTGAATTGCAGGGTAATCATGTAGATGTAGATGTACATCTACATCTACATGATTACTCTGCAAATCACATTTAAGTGCCTGGCAGATGTTCATCGAACCACCTTCACAATTCTCTATTATCCCAATCTCGTACAGCGTGCGGAAAAAATGAACACCTATATCTTTCCGTACGAGCTCTGATTTATCGTGGTGATCGTTCCTCCCTATGTAGGTCGGTGTCAACAAAATGTTTTCGCATTCGGAGGAGAAAGATTGTGGTTGTAAATTCGTGAGATGATTCCGTCGCATCGAAAAACGCCTTTCTTTTAATGATTTCCAGCCGAAATCCCGTATCATTTCTGTGACGCTCTCTCCCATATTTCGCGATAATACAAAACGTGCTGCCTTTCTTCGAACTTTTTCGATGTACTCCGTCAGTCCTACCTGGTAAGGATCCCGCACCGCGCAGCAGTATTCTAAAAGAGGACGGAAAAGCGTAGTGTAGGCAGTCTCCTTAGTAGGTCTGTTATATTTTCTAAATGTCCTGCCAATAAAACGCAGCGTTTGGTTAGTCTTCCCCACAACATTTTCTATGTGTTCTTTCCAATTTCAGTTGTTCGTAACTGTAATACCTAGGTATTTAGTTGAATTTACGGCTTTTAGATAAGACTGATTTATCGTGTAACCCAAGTTTAACAAGTTCCTTTTAACACTCATGTGGATGAGCTCACACTTTTCGTTATTTAGGGTCAACTGCCACTTTTGACATCATTCAGATTTTTTTTCAAAATCGTTTTGCAGTTTGTTTTGATCTTCTGATGTCTTTATTAGTCGATAAACGACAGCGTCATCTGCAAACAACCGAAGACGGTTGCTCAGATGGTCTGCCAAATCGTTTATATAGATAAGGAACATCAAGGGCCTATAACACTACCTTGGGGAACGCCTGAAATCACTTCTGTTTTACTCGATAAAATGAAATGAAGTGGTCGTGTAGCTCTGACGGCCGGGAGGCCCCATCCGGGGAAGTTCGGCCGCCGGGTTGCAAGTCTTATTTCAGGTGATGCCACACTGGGCGACTTGTGAGTCGGTGATGATGAAATGTTGATGAGGACAACATAACAACCTGTCCAGGAGCGGAGAAAATCTCCAACCCGGCCAGGAATCGAACCAGACTGTGCTGCATGGTAGGCAAACACGTTACCATTCAGCTAAACAGGCGGACTCTAGAGGGATTGTTTTTCATGACTGGCTCAAATCGACGTTTGTACCACTTGTCAAGCAGCCCAAAGCGAAGTTCTCATATGACCACAGAGTGAGCACTTCACTGACTCATACCTTTAAGATATTTCTCAAAATACTGCGTTTGGGAGTATACTGCAATTGTAAGGTGGGCATTGGAGACTCTCAGGATTCGGGAATGGTTTCGGGGCCCATGAGATGTTACTTAGTTTCCAGGTATTGATACGATAATGCAGTGACGTTAACGTAAATATTGATGCTTGTTTCACCTATTCTGAACAATGATGTGTGCTGTAGGAGGGAATTAAATTTGTACCAGCATCAGGATTCAAACATGGATTGGTTGTTTGATTTGGGGGAAGGGGATCAAACAGCGAGGTCATCGGTCCCATCGGATTAGGGAAGGATGGGAAATGGGGAAGGAAGTCGGCCGTGCCCCTTTCAGAGGAACCATCTCGGCATTTGTTCAATAATAGCCCTGAGCACTATGAGACTTAACATCTGAGGTCATCAGTCCCCTAGAACTTAGAACTACTTAAGCCTAACTAACCTAAGGACGTCACAAACATCCATGCCCGAGGCAGGATTCGAACATGCGACTGTAGCGGTCGCGCGGTTCCAGACTGTAGCGCCTAGAATCGCTCGGCCACCCCGGCCGGCCAGGAATTTGTCCGCAGCGATTTAAAGAAATCACGGAAAACCTAAATCAGAATGGCAGGACGCGGGTTTGAACTCCAGTCCTCCCGAATACGAGTCCAGTACGCTAACCACTGCGCCACCTCGTTTGTTCCAATCTGGATCTCACATGCACTAGCCATTATGTCACACTAGCACGTCTGACCTCCCCGACACAAATTCCAACTCCCGCCATAGTTCATTGCTATGCCCATTGTAAAATTACATCAGAATTGGCGAGGCTGTCCAATTTTGGAGTAGCACCTTAGCAATGAGCAGAATGGGGTTAATCTAACCTGTACCTCAGGTATCTCGTATTCACTGAAGAGTCAAAGAAACTGGTACATATGCCTAATATCGTGTAGGTCCCCCGCGAGCACGCAGAAGTGCCGCAACACGACGTGGCATGGACTCGACTATTATCTGAAGTTTTGATGGAGGGAAGTGACTCCATGAATCCTCCAGGGCTGTCCATAAATCGGTAAGAGTACGACGGGGTTGATATCTCTTCTGAACAGCACATTGCAAGCCATCCCAGATATGCTCAATAATGTTCATGTCTGGGGCGTACGGTGGACAACGGAAGTGTTCAGACTGAGAAGAGTGTTCCTGGAGCCACTCTGTAGCAACTCTGTACGTGTGGGGTGTCGCATTGTCCTGCTGGAATTGCCCTGTTCGTCGGAATGCACAATGGACATGAGAGGATGAACGTGGTCAGACCGGATGCTTACGTACGTGTCACCTGTCAGAGTCGTATTTAGACGTATCAAGGGTCCCACATCACTCCAACTGCACACTCCCCACACCATTACAGAGCCTCCACCATCTTGAACAGTCCCTTCCTAACATGGAGGGTCCATGGATTCATGAGGCTGTCTCCATAACTATACACATCCATCCGCTCGATACAATTTGAAACGAGACTCGTCCAACTAGGAACCATGTTTCCAGTCATCAACAGTCCAATGTCGGTGTTGACGGGCCCAGGCGAGGCGTAAAAGTTTGTGTCGTGCAGTCATCAAAGGTACACGAGTGAGTCTTCGACATCGATGATGTTTCGTTGAATGATTCGCACACTAACACTTGTTGGTGGCCCAACATTGAAGTCTGCATCAATTTGCGGAAGAGTTACGCTTCTGAAACTTCCTGGCAGATTAAAACTGTGTGCCCGACCGAGACTCGAACTCGGGACCTTTGCCTTTCGCGGGCAAGTGCTCTACCATCTGAGCTACCGAAGCACGACTCATGCCCGGTCCTCACAGCTGGCAGAAGTAAAGCTGTGAGGACCGGGCGTGAGTAGTGCTTCGGTAGCTCAGATTCGCTGATGATGCGGTCTTGAGTTACTAAACACTGTAACCGAACTAAGGCGTTACGTTTAAACGCCAGGAGGTTAAATCAGATTCCGTCAGCACAAATCGAGATGAAATTCAGGCCACTCTTGCTCTCGGTAATGGGAAGATCGGAAGCGCTTCATCATATAAATATTTGCGGTATCAAATCAACGATAATCGGAACTTCTCTCTAGAAATTCGATGAAGAATTGAAAAGCCAGAAGTTCTTTCCAGCAAATGAAGTAAGTTCTGACTAGGCATGACGCAAGTATTACACTTCACACTCTACTACTTCGATTGAGTCTAAGACACTTACACTTCACACTCTACTACTTCGATTGAGTCTAAGACACTAACCGCAGTGCTAGGTAACAAATCGGGGTCATTTGAAATGTGGACATATCGAACGAAGTATATTACGGATACCACGGACATATAAAATCACAAATATTACAGTACTGCGGTGTATGAACAGAGATTTAAAATGAAAGCTCGAAAACCAGCTGCAGTAAGGTGTATATTTAATACTTTCCACGACAGACCTGTTCGGCTTAATTGCTATTATCAAGGGGACTGCAGAAATAACATTGATAAGATTATCTACACGTAACTAGTGGCTATTTTAAGGGGACTGCAAAAATAACATTGATAAGATTATCTACACGTAACTAGTGGCTATTTTACATTTACATTTGTATTAGTACTTACGTCTAGCTGGATGTGACGATCTTATTGCATCTAGCAATATTTTTTTTTTTTGTCAGGTCGTGATAAGTATAATATTTTTTGTAGTTACAAAACTAAAAAGTATGTTATTGACAGGTATTTTGACAGTTCCTTACTAAGTTTTGGGGATAGTGTTTGTGGTTAAGCCTGTGTGTTCATTCAGAGTTTCATGTGAATTTTTTCTTGTATGAACATTCACTTTCAGTTCTCGAGAGTTTATTGACACTATAGAATACTAAAAGTGGTATTCATGTGTAAACAAAACATACACAGACCATAGATAAAATTCAAAGGAAAATAAAAACAACGAAATATAACATAACCTCTAATAACCTGTATATACTTTGTAAACATATGGCACCGTACTAAACAACTGTCAAATACTGAATTGTCATGATATCTGTCGAAAACATATTACAAAAAATATTATACTTACCATGAATTGACAGAATTTCCTTTTATAGATGCAATATTGTTGTCACTTCCAACTAGACTTAAGTACCAATGCAGTTGTCAACATAAAACAGCCACAATTTATGTATAGATCATCTTACCAATGTTATATTCGCAGCTCGGTTCATAATGGCAGTTAAGCCGAAACAGGCCTATCGTTTAAGGTATTAAATGTATACCTTACTACAGCTAGTTTTGGAGTTTTCATTTTCATTATGTCTTACGATGACATATACTGTGCTGCGGGTCCAGTGGAACATAAAAAAAGGGATTTAAAAATTCTCAATAGCATCAAGAGAACAAACCCCGAAAACATTGGCCATATGATGCACAACAACAAATAAAACATGCTGCAACTAATACTTCAAGGACATATTGATGGTACATATGGGACGGCATCCGGAAGATTATCCTGGCTAAATAAGTGAGGCAGTGGGTTGGACTGAGTATACAGAATCGCTGTTCAGGAAAGCCATGGACAAACAACAGATTATTCTACTGGTCGCCAATGTTCTTAGAAGATGAGGCAAAAAAGAAGAAAATTTGATAACTCGCGTGCAGTTGATTTCGGCATACTCAAGTATCAGTCTCAGGCATGTCCTAAAGAGCACCAACAATGCAACACTTCACACAATGCCACTCAAGGTCCCAATCCTGCATCAGGCACAAGGATGCAACAATCGGCAATTAATAAACTGATCAGCAAGTTAAAAGTGCACCTCACCCTAGCACAGACAACTGCATTCCCAAGGGAATGGGTAAGCTACCAGCACCCACTTTTGCTTGGGTCATGTCGCTCGTTAAGAGCAGTTAACTGTGCAAATTAAATATTTGCTCCCCATAAACTTAGCAATTCAATACAAAATGTAATAACTATTAATCTCTAGGCATTATTTCCGTGTTAACCACGCCTAACGATGTATCTCAAACACAATCTAAAGCATCGATCATGTGAAGGACAGAGCACACTTTTCTCAAATGACATCCTGAAAGCCATGAATCAAGCAGTTAGATAAATGCAGTGTTTCGTGACTTTCTAAAAGCATTTGTCTCAGTAGCACACTTACGATTATTATCGAAACTACGATCGTATGTGTTACCTAGCGAACTTTGTGATTGGACTGAGAATTTCTTAGCAATGAGGACGCATTATGTTATCCTGAGTAGGGAGGTATCGACAGGTGTCCCTCGTCGAAGTGCGTTGCCTTGCTGCCCACGTTGCATATTAATGACCTTCCAGACAATATTAGCAACAACACCAGACTTCGCGTAGATGATGCGGTTGATTATAATGAAGTACTGTCTGAAAAAAAAAAACTGCTCAAATATTCAGTCGGATCTGAAATGGCTCCTGATATTTCAAGTCAGTCTTACATATTTCCCTGAACTTCAATGTTACCAGTTACCATTCGAGGTTCTGCTACTGTAACGCAAATGAAAATTTTCAATTTTTTTCACCAGACCGCTTTTCTGTGTTTCCAGCAGAGGAGCTAAATCATTCCTTTAAACTGACGAACGAGAATTCGCTTCTGAGTACAAAGCTTCGTGGTGTGAGATGAGTTTCTAAACGCTTTTCTAATAACATCGCTCTACACCAAGAAACCTTAATCTTCCAAGCCTTACGTTCCGCAGGCTGTCACTAAGCTCAATAGCCTCTTGACTCTGGCGAAGCGAGTACTCGGAATTGCAATAAATTTCTTCAAGAGAACATTAATGAATATGAAATAGCTATTGTCATGCCCTTAATGTTTCGAGTTGGACTTCAAAATTTCGTTTTGGCCTCCACTAGCTGATTTCGACTACAGTACTTTCCTCAATGGGAATTTTCGAAATTCTGTTGTACTACTCTCTAACATTAATCCAAAAGCTTTTTTTTAATTTTTTTTGCTCACTAGACTACTTTCCAGGGCTTCAGAAAAGAGCAGCTCAATCGCAAAAAGTCTATATAATTAATGTGTAAACAGGTTGCAGCTTACTCTCCAGTTCACCTTCCAGAAGTCGTCTGTTCTTTAAGCTGCTACGGCGTTCCAAGTGGACGGGTTTTTCTCATTACAATGACGATCTAACTACTAATGTCTGTGGCTCTGTAATGGCTTTAAGGCTGGAAATTTTTCGTCGTATACAGGTGTACTGTTAGGGGGAGGCTTTGGCAGACATGGATTTCATTTATGTCAATTAGCAAAAGCGGAAGATCCAGTATGGAAGCTTGCGGAGCATTGTGAAGGCAGGGAGATCTCTTTATATTCTGGTTAGTGTGGCGCCTCTGATGTTTACATCACTCCGAACGCCTTGACGGCCAAGTTGGTGGGCCGCGTTTGTTGGCGGAGAGAGGTGGGCTCGAGAAGTAAGACCACCCCTGCCACCCGCCCCTTTTCCACCCCGGACGGTAATCTCTTAATTATCACGGCTGGCCCGCTCTCGGCTTTACGGCTTTAATCCGGCCACGCCGCCTCCACCCCTTTTACGAAAAATGGCGTCATTTAAAGAGTTTAATCAACCCCCTCGCGACCAAGTTGGCCGCCGTTCCGTCGAGGAAACGACTTGGGGCAGCGGTAGAGACTCGCCTACATCACTGCTGTAAAAGCCACCGTACGGAGTGTGGCGGAGGGTACATAACGTTGTCGTCCAACAACGCCAACGCCGTGGGACGTTTACAATATATCGGATTATTGCCAATGGCTGCAGGCGTTTTGTTAATTTGATGTAGCTGAGGATTTTGATTTTTTTTAAAAAAATAAGGTACTGTTTTCTCTTGTAAGTAGGTTGTTTAGGTTTTTATGTTAGTAACGCCACGTAGCGCTCTGTATAAAAATCACTGGCTGTGCTGTGTGAAGTCTGTGGCTGGTCTGCATTGTTGGTTCAAATGGTTCAAATGGCTCTGAGCACTATGGGACTCAACATCTGAGGTCATCAGTCCCCTGGAACTTAGAACTACTTAAACCTAACTAACCTAAGAACATCACACACATTCATGCCCGAGGCAGGATTCGAACCTGCGACCGTAGCGATCGCGCGGTTCCAGACTGTAGCGCCTAGAACAGCTCGGCGACACCGGCCGGCTTGCATTGTTGGAATTTGCCATTATAGTGTTGGGCAGTTGGCTGTCAAGAGCCCGTAGCGTTGCGCAGTTGGAGGTGAGCCGCCAGCAGTGGTGATGTGGGGAGAGACATGGCGGAGTTTTGAGAGCGGATGATCTGGACGTGTGTCCATCAGAGACACTAAATTTGTAAGACTGGATGTCATGAACTGATATATATATATATATATATATATATATATATATATATATATATATATATATATAATGACTTTTGAACACTATTAAGGTAAATACATTGTTTGTTCTTTATCAAAATCTTTCATTTGCTAACTATGCCTATCAGTAGTTAGCGACTTCAGTAGTTAGAATCTTTTATTTAGCTGGCAGTATTGGCGCTCGCTGTATTGCAGTAGTTCGAGTAATGAAGATTTTTGTAAGTGATTCATGAAAGGTATACGTTATTGTTAGTCAGGGTCAGTCTTTTGTAGGGATTATTAAAAGTCAGATTGCGTTGCGCTAAAAATATTGTGTGTCAGTTTAGTAATGATTAGCATAAGTAAAGAGAAAAATGTCTGAGTACGTTCAGTTTTGCTCAGCTGTTTGAAAAGCAAATAATGTAAGAGGTTTATCAGCACAGTCATTCAATAATTTTTCAATGGGGACGTTTCACTATCCAGAAAAAACAGGTCTCCAACGTGCCCGTCCATTTGCCTGAGCTTGGCTTCTCAGTGGCAGAACTGTGTAGGGGAACTCAGGGAAGAAAGGGATAGATGGATTCAACGGGATTGTGCATTTTTGTAGACTGGAGAGCGCTGCAGACTACTGTAGTAATATGTAGCTATGTGTCTGAAGGGAAGGAAAGGTGTGACACACACTTTGACTTGTATGGGAGCGCGGTCTGTAAGTGAACGGTTCTCGTTCACGTTTTCAGTCGTGTTTTTGTAACTTTACGTTAATTTAAACGTTAGGTAAGCAATTAATTCTTCATTATACGCTCTTAAATGGCTTGTAGTCTTCAACTGGCTAAACTTTAGTTACATAACACGTTTAAATCCGTCATGTATTATGCTCCATAAAAATTGTTAACCTGAAGTGTCCCCTTCAGGTTGAATGGGAGGGATCAGAATGGAATAGCGCCCCATTCTGCCCTTTAATTTTTTGATGCAGTACATTTCAAACTATATATATTTTTTCCTTGCTTTTCCAGACAGTATTAACTTACACTAGGAAGAATGTTAGATAGCAGCTTGACGTTAAACCTATGTAGATGGTAGATTCAATCGTTTTGTCTTCTGAAATGCGAGTTGTCATGGAGTCTAAAGACCCTGACGTGCGCGGATTAATGTTGGAAAGACACATTCATAAAGCTAGAAATAATCTCAGTTACAGAGTTGACAAATGAGATGGGAAATTTAAATATGTCTTCACTGCACACAAAATGACGAGCTGGTAGTATACCTGAAGTCACAAGAGAGCAGTCTTTTTATTCCAACGATGAAACGTTTCGTTGTCAGATCATTAGTCTGTCATTGAGGAGAAAGAAATGGCTTACAATAAATATACAGGGTGGTCCATTGATCGTGGCCGAGCCAAATATCTTACGAAATAAACGTCAAACGAAAAAACTACAAAGAAAGAAACTTGTCTAGCTTGAAGGGGGAAACCAGATGGCGCTATGGTTGGCCCGCCAGATGGCGCTGCCATAGGTCCAGCGGATATCAAGTGCGTTTTTTTAAAAACAGGAACCCCAATTTTTTATTACATATTCGTGTAGTACCTAAAGAAATATGAATGTTTTAGTTGGACCACTTTTTTCGCTTTGTGATGGATCCCGAGTTAGCTGGAGCAGACTGCCCATAATGCTCCAAAAGGTTTTAGTTGAGGAGAGACCCAGCGACCTTCTGGCCAAGCTAGGGTTTTGGAAGCACAAAGATAAGCAGTATAAACTCTTGCCGTCTGCGAGTGGGCATTTTATTGCTGAAATGTGACCCTAGGCTGGCTTGCAATGAACGACAACTAAATGGGGCGTACATATTGTCGACGTACAGCACTGCTGTAGGCGTGCCACATATGACAACTATGACAACTAAAGCGGCCCTTACTCCTGGTTGACGGGCTGAATGGATGATGATGGTGTTTGGTTTATGGGGCGCTCTACTGAGCTGACATCAACGCCTATACAAAGACCCAATTTTTACAGAGTCCAGTTTTTTACACAGTCCAGTCTATCCACTGACACGAATGATGATGATGATGATAATGGAATGATGAGGACAACACAAATACCCAGCTCCAGGCAGAGAAAAACCCGAACCCGGCCGGGAATCGAATCCGGGGCCCCGTGATGCAGAGGCAGCATCTACATGATTACTCTGCAATTCACATTTAAGTGCTTGGCAGAGGGTTCATCGAACCACAATCATACTATCTCTCTACCATTCCACTCCCGAAAAGCGCGCGGGAAAAACGAACACCTAAACCTTTCTGTTCGAGCTCTGATTTCTCTTATTTTATTTTCATGATCATTCCTACATATGTAGGTTCAGCTCAACAAAATATTTTCGCATTCGGAAGAGAAAGTTGGTGACTGAAATTTCGTAAATAGATCTCGCCGCGACGAAAAACGTCTTTGCTTTAATGACTTCCATCCCAACTCGCGTATCATATCTGCCACACTCTTTCCCCCATTACGTGATAATGAAAAACGAGCTGCCCTTTTTTGCACCCTTTCGATGTCCTCCGTCAGTCCCACCTGGTAAGGATCCCACACCGCGCAGCAATATTCTAACAGAGGACGAACGAGTGTAGTGTAAGCTGTCTCTTTAGTGGACTTGTTGCATCTTCTAAGTGTCCTGCCAATGAAACGCAACCTTTGGCTCGCCTTCCCCACAATATTATCTATGTGGTCTATCCAACTGAAGTTGTTGGTAATTTTAAATTGTTCAAATGGCTCTGAGCACTATGGGACTCAACATCTGAGGTCATCAATCCCCTAGAACATAGAACTACTTAAACCTAACTAACCTAAGGACATCACACACATCAATGCCCGATGCAGGATTCGAACCTGCGACCGTAGCGGTCGCGCGGCTCCAGACTAAAGCGCCTAGAACCGCTCGGCCACACCTGCCGGCGGTAATTTTAACACCCAGGTACTTAGCTGAATTGACAGCCTTGAGAATTGTACTATTTATCGAGTAATCGAATTCCAACGGATTTCTTTCGGAAATGTGGATCACCTCACACTTTTCGTTATTTAGCGTCAACTGCCACCTGCCACACCACACAGGAATCTTGTCTAACTCGTTTTACAACTGATACCGGTCTTCGGATGACCTTACTAGACGGTAAATTACAGCATCATCTGCGAACAACCTAAGAGAACTGCTAAGATTGTCACCCAGGTCATTTACATAGATCAGGAACAGCAGAGGTCCCAGGACGCTTCCCTTCAGTTTTACTCGATGATTTGCCGTCTGTTACTACGAACTGCGACCTTCCTGACAGGAAATCACGAATCCAGTCGCATAACTGAGACGATACCCCATAGGCCCGCAGCTTGATTAGAAGTCGTTTGTGAGGAACGGTGTCAAAAGCTTTCCGGAGATCTAGAAATACGGAATCAACTTGAGATGCCCTGTCGATAGTGGCCATTACTTCGTGCGAATAAAGAGCCAGCTGCGTTGCACAAGAACAAGAACAGCAAGGGCTGTATGGACGGCGACAGTCAGGTTGGTATCCCAGCATTGTCCAGGGCATCTTCAGACACGTCTTCGCTGGTGATCAGGGCTCAGTTCGAAGCGGGACTCGTCACTGAAGACAACTCTACTGCAGTGAATGAGATTCCAGGCCGAAGAGAGACCGCCCGGTCAGTGGATGGATACCAACCCGACTGTCTATCTGGGCAGCACTGGGCTTTACGATTTATTAATATACTACATTACCGGTTTCTAAGCCAGAAAATACATCTGGTGCAGGAGTGATGGGGGCCAATAAAGTAAGACTAACAGTAACCTGGTATTAAGCATTAAAAATATTTGCACATTTTTTAAAATGACATTATAATATTTTCTGATTGCTAAAGATTTTTTAAGAGTCGATATTTCTCAGTCTAAGTTGTTCATTAAACAACTTAATGTCTTATTTTCAAGATGATATTCCTTATAGTTTCAATGTTTATGCAGTACTTTCACAAGAAAATGACTTATCCTATTCTGCACCGTGGATGGAGCAGAACGAGAACTACGCAAGGATTTGTCTGAAAAAATGCAAAAAATACATAACAAGTGCGACTTTCAAGTAAGGTACGTTAGGTTATACCACACCTTTAATAAACATTAGGTATTGCGTTCCACTCTGGGTTCCTCTGTTCTACACAGAACGTCTCGGCTACGACGCCGATCTACCTTGTATTGTGTATTGAACCTGGGAGCTAGAAACGAGGGAAAGGCTTCGTCCGTCAGTGGTTCACAACCCCACAACAGGCCTCAGAAGTCCACCCACCCCACCACTGCCCCACACCGAACCCAGGGTTATTGTGCGGTTCGGCCCCCAGCACTTGTTCGTCTTCGCTAGTGTCAAACACATGTCTTCTATTGAACAAGTACTCATTAGCTTTAAGGCATACGCCGTAGATCCTTTGTTTACTACACATTTGTTTTCTTGTTTGGGTGTAAGGATTCTGACCCTAAACATCAGCAGTTTTCTTTTTTTTTTACTTCATCATCTCAATAATTTCCGAAATGAAATGAATTATCAAAAATACAATTGACCAGTTGTTGTTGTTGTGGTCTTCAGTCCTGAGACTGGTTTGATGCAGCTCTCCACGCTACTCTATCCTGTGCAAGCTTCTTCATCGCCCAATACCTACAGCAGCCTACATCCTTCTGAATCTGCTTAGTGTATTCATCTCTTGGTCTACCTCTACGATTTTTACCCTCCACGCTGCCGTCCAACACTAAATTGGTGATCCCTTGATGCCTCAGAACATGTCCTACCCACCGATCCCTTCTTCTTGTCAAGTTGTGGCACAAACTCCTCTTCTCCCCAATTCTATTCAATACCTCCTCATTAGTTATGTGATCTACCCATCTAATCTTTAGCATTCTTTTGTAGCACCACATTTCGAAGGCTTCTACTCTCTTCTTGTCTAATTGACAAGGGTAGCACCTAAATCAGGGGCCTCGCAAAATGGGCAGGAATGCACAATCCATACAAGTAAACAAACATAACTTTCTACACAAAGTTACGTTTTCTTTAATGACATATGACTGGTTTTTTTATTTTTTACAGGAATGAAAAGTAGAGCTACAATTAGCGATGGTAGACTTGTTCTCACTGCTCTAAGCTTTATACCTTTTGGAATATTTAGACTCTAAATAATGGAAACGGTGCCACAGTTTCTGCCTTAATGCTGTAATTCCGTAATGCGGGTTGCCTGTAGGCAATCCTTGCTCTTCGCATTATGACAGGAAGTGTGGCGCCGTTGCCATCCTTTAAAGTCTATGTATTTCGGAAGCAATGAGGTTTAGATCATGAAAGCAAATCTGTCGTCACTAATTGTACCTCTAGTTTTGATTTCCGTAGGAAAAACAAACATGTGCCGTAAAGAAACGGCAAAATTTTGTTGAAAGTGATGTTTGTTTACATTTATGGATTGCGCAAATGGTTCAAATGGCTCTGAGCACTATGGGACTTAACATCTGAGGTCATCAGTCTCCTAGAACTTAGAACTACTTAAACCTAACTAACCTAAGGACATCACACACATTCATGCCCGAGGCAGGATTCGAAACTGCGATCGTAGCGGTCGCGCGTTTCCAGACTGTAGCGCCTAGAACCGCTCGGGCATCTCGGCCGACTATGTGGGCGCCTGATATAGGTGCATTCCTGGCCAATTCCATTTTTCACATTTTGTTTCGTTCAGGAAATATATGAGGTGTTCAAATGTGTGTGAAATCTTATGGGACTTAACTGGTATGATCATCAGCCCTTAAGCTTACACACTACTTAACCTAAATTATCCTAAGGACAAACACACACACCCATGCCCGAGGGAGGACTCGGACCTCCGCCGGGTCCAGCCGCACAGTCCAAGACTGCAGCGCCCCGACCGCTCGGCTAATCCCGCGCAATATATTAGGTGACAGAGAGGTGGGACACCCTCCATACTTCTCGAGGACGAGGTGAGCTCAAAGCTATTGGATATCTCTTTTCAGAACTACTGTGCGCATACAGCGGAGGTGGCCTACGACATTTGCAATTCCTAGTTTCCTGGATTCATTCTAGTTGCTAGGCGTCCTCCACGATTCCACCCCTCCCCGCTCTCTCTTCTTATTTCTCTGCTGCATCCACGTCCTGCCCCGTTAGAGAGATTAGGTCTCTTTAGACGCGCAGCGGATTAATGAATTAATTAATACATTGGCTGGTACACAGAGGCCGCCGCGGAATTGAATTTTCCGGCCGGCGTGAGGCTGTCGGCGGCTGGGGAAAGGGGCCGGTCGAGCCGAGCCAAGGAACGGAACAACTCCTGTCTGTGGCCAGGGGTGGCATTGCGGGGGCGGATGAGAGGGGAGGCGAGCTCTGTAATGTTGTGCAGTCACCACGGAGCTATGTGCAGGGGGCGTCGGCGGACCGACTTCACCACTCACTCCACAGCAGTTTCTGCGCTGCTCGTGTCACTAACTGTGATAACACGCTAGGTTAGTACGCGGGAACAGCTAGGTTCATCTCTGTCCGGGAATTTCTACACGTTATCCCTATTGCGTAAAGGCCAAAATGTTGAAATTTTTTGCCACCATACAGTTCTGTAGTATGTTAGAAATATTGCCACCAGTTATCAGACTTTAATTCGTGCTGGAAATGATATAAAAGCCATCTTGTTTCAACCTATGAGCAAACCCACGTCCGATTTTCTACACGACTCTGTCGCTATTTGCAGTATTTTATTATTTCTTGCCATCATTGAAGGCCTGTCGGCTATAGAAGGCTGTAACCCTATTTACGATGGGACTTATTAAAGAAATGTACACATGGTGGAATATAAAGCCCGAACAAGAACTTTAATAACATCATTTAGAACATATGCCGGATGACAGCATTTCTCTCAGCTACTATTGTTACAATTTCCCATATGATTCTGGTCTGGTATTCAATGATGGTAACAATGGGAGAATGAGGACCCTTAAGAGTCTAGGATTTGATGCAGGTTGCTCCACTGAAGACGAACTAAAGAAGACTGACGATGTACATACTGCTAGTTCTGAGATGTCAGTGAAGGACTGCCAAAAGGGAACGCCAGAAGGCTCAGACTAGAAGAAAAGAGCTATATGAAGTCCGAAAGAACAAATGTGTAGCTATGACCAACATTAGGATAATTGTTTCTGGCCTAAATGCAAATAAAATATTTTTTCTACATTTCCTGAAAACATTCGTTTTTCAGTGTATAAGGAACGTTTTTTGCTAAACCGTTGAAGATAAAAAGGTGATATGTGTTACAAACTTTTTACATACTATAGTACAGCTTACTGTGGTACAAGATTTGAGAAAGTGCATTAATGTGAAATTTATTCGAAGTGTTCTGAAATAATAATTGTTGTGTATCACACACATTAATTTAAAAAAATTGTTGCGAGAGTTCTGACACAGACATTCAAAAACTGGTACACAAATCTGTTTGTCTAATTAATAAGAATGCTACCACATACTGAAAGCGACAAATAAAGTAACCTTTGAGAAAATGTTCGTCATGTGACCGTATCTGTTCCACAAGTATCCAGCAACGTCCCAGTCAAATTATTCGGCAAAAAATTGAAAAGAAGTCCAGATTATAAACAATAACATAATTACAACATGTGCAAAACTTGGTTTACTTATATCCAACAAGTATAAGTTACATTAGCTTATATGTACCCTCGTATTTTCTCTTACCGCACTGCCCCCCCCCCCCCCCCCCCCACACACACACACACTTCTTCACGCCATGCTTGAAAAAGATCAAAAAAATACTTACACAGCTGCCCATCTGTGGTTAGATATTGCCTATATTACGGTATTAAACTAGGAAAACGGAAAATAATACGTGTCAATGGAAGCCATTGTTGTTGTTGTTGTGGTCTTCAGTCCAGAGACTGGTTTGATGCAGCCCTCCATGCTACTCTATCCTGTGCAAGCTTCTTCATCTCCCAGTACTTACTGCAACCTACATCCTTCTGTATCTGCTTAGTGTATTCATCTCTTGGTCTCCCTATACGATTTTTACCCTCCACACCACCAATGCTAAATTTGTGATCCCTCGATGCCTTAGAACATGTCCTACCAACCGATCCCTTCTTCTAGTCAAGTTGTGCCACAAACTTCTCTTCTCCCCAATGCTATTCAATACCTCCTCATTAGTTACATGATCTACCCACCTTATCTTCAGCATTCTTCTGTAGCACCACATTTCGAAAGCTTCTATTCTCTTCCTGTCTAAATTATTTATCGTCTATGTTTCACTTCCATACATGGCTACACTGCATACAAATACTTTCAGAAACGACTTCCTGACACTTAAATCTATACTCTATGTTAACAAGTTTCTCTTCTTCAGAAACGCTTTCCTTGCCATTGCCAGTCTACATTTTATATCCTCTCTACTTCGACCATCATCAGTTATTTTACTCCCCAAACAGCAAAACTCATTTCCCGCTTTAAGCGTCTCATTTCCTAATCTAACTCCCTCAGCATCACCCGACTTACTTCGATTACATTCCATATCCTTGTTTTGCTTTTGTTGATGTTCATCTTATATCCTCCTTTCACGACACTGTCCATTCCGTTCAACTGCTATTCCAAGTCCTTTGCTGTCTCTGACAGAATTGCCGGCCGCGGTGGTCTCGTGGTTCTAGGCGCGCAGTCCGGAGCCGCGGGACTGCTACGGTCGCAGGTTCGAATCCTGCCACGGGCTTGGGTGTGTGTGATGTCCTTAGGTTAGTTAGGTTTAAGTAGTTCTAAGTTCTAGGGGACTGATGACCACAGCAGTTAAGTCCCATAGTGCTCAGAGCCATTTTCTGACAGAATTACAATTGTCAACAAATTTACCTTTGCAAACTATAGCGTAATGGTGTACTGTTCGTCTCTGCTGCAGGTAAACCTCAACAGTAAGTGGGAGAAGTTAACAGCACCAGTTCGAACGCACTCTTCATTATCAATCACAATAAGACACACACAAAATACTGTATAACCAACACAAAGAACAAAAAGAGTTACATATCAAGTTGTCGACTTTTTATAGTGCTGATTGGTCGTAGACAATAGATAAAAGGGCAGCATGAAAAAATGAACAGAAGAGCAAAAATGGTCAGCAGTGCTTTTGTTAAAGCAAATAAGGTTTTTAAAAAATAATTTTCCGATATATCTGAAAAAAAGGTTAAAAACAATGTGTAGAGAGTGTCCCATTTATCTTGACCACAATTGACGATTTGTGTGAATACACCAACGGAATGAAGTTAAAAATGCTATTCATCAGTGGAGAATGCAAGCTAGAATAACAGAAACAAAAGTTACAATGTTACACAAACCTGGGCGCAGAGCGATTCGATCTGCTGGTCAAATGGAGAACGACAATGAGGCCCCTTTCAAACTATGTCACGTGCTGACAACGCTGTCTCACACGCCTGCGTGCCATTTCTGTGTCATTCACAGATACCACTAAATATGTGACCCTGTTCATGCCCCTTACATACTGTACCTGGCCTGGTAACAACACGAAGCACAAACTACACTCTTGTAGCAGCTCCGCCTGTCACAAAGAATTGCAACTGTAATCATTTACACATTGCGCCTAATTGTGTAACTTGACGGAGGGTCAACGATGATTTGGACAGACATGTCGTCGAATTCCATGGGTCCGTTGGTTAGTATGCAAATACTGTGTTCCCGTTTTGGCACAATGTTTGTCTCCAAATGGTGATGCTATGTTCCACTATTCACAAAGCTTGCGGCGTCCAGATCAGGATTTGTGAGCACAAGTATGAATTGCCTCACCTTCCCTGGGCACCGCAGTCACCAGATCTTTATGTTATTGATCCCTTTTATATCTTGATGCTCTTTTATACCTTGTGTACTACCGCCATCTGTATATGTGCAAATCGCTCTGTTTTGTCACCTCAGTATATATGTGAGACAGAGACATAGTGTGATTTTGTGTGTGTGTATGTGTGTGTGTGTGTGTGTGTGTGTGTGTGTGAGAGAGAGAGAGAGAGAGAGAGAGAGAGAGAGAGATGGAGAGAAGGAGGGTGTAAGTAGGCGGATGCGGTGCTAGCAACAGTTCGCACTTGACGCCAATACTGCAAAGAGTGTACCGGACACACCACACCGCAGAGTACCGTAGTCTACCGTAGCGTACCATTTCGCACGCCACGCCAGGCACTAGGCAGCGCGGGGCGGGATTTCTAATCAGGCTGTCGTCGCAAATTGCGCGAACAGTGCACGCCGTGCTGGCCTGGGGTGGCGACGGTTACAATATGTCAGCGCCGCCGCAAACATCCAATTACGCGCGGACAGAGCGGGCAATGGGGGCGGTTGCGAAGCGGCGTGTGCCGGGGCTGCCCTGCTCTAGGGGGCCCTCCCTGCTATCTAAACTGTGCCCGCGCTTCCTATTTACTACGACTAACAACTCAAGGGGAACCACTCAGCGAATGTTAGCGCTTTAACCTGATCGAGCGTAACTAAAGGCCATCTCGCAACGGGTAAGGTTCAAGACCAAAAGGAATTACGGAATTAACTGTCAGTGGGCCCTGATTTGGATCAATGGGACAAGCTGAAAATTTGTGCTCGACTGGGATTCTAACATGAATTTTCTGCTTGTATTATACTGTATTGAACTGGGGACCTAAATACAACGGAGAGGCTTCGTCCCCGCCGTAGCCCTCAGTGATACACAACCCCACAACACGCTACAGCAGTCCACTCACCCCACCATCGCCCCACACCGAACCCAGGGTAATTGTGCGGTTCGGCCCCCAGTGGACCCCCCCCTTCCGGGAAAGTTTCGCACCAGACGAGTGTAAACCCAACATTTGTGTGGTAGAGTAATTATGGTGTACGCATACGTGGAGATAGTGTTTGAGCTGCATTCGCCGACATAGTGTAATTGAGGCGGAATAACGTGAACCAGCCCGTATTCGCCGAGGCAGACGGAAAATCGCTTTAAACACCATCCACAGACTGGCCAGTACACCGGACCTCGACACTAATCTGCCGGGCGGATTCGTGCCAGGGACCGGCAGGCCTTCCCGCACGGAAAGCAGTGCGTTTCTTTAAAAAATTTTTTGTTCGTGGTTTTGTTTGGTGCGGATGTCCCAAGACAACCTTTCAAGCTCAGTATTGAGCCGTTGACCAGGTTTTTTTTTTTTAATTTTTACTGAGGGTAGCAAACCCTCTGACCGAACACGCTGGGCTACCGTGCCGGCCTATGTGTTAGACTGCATGGCTAAGCGGGCAGGCAGTCCTCTGTTTACTGGGCAGGTATGCTGACCACTACACCGCCTTTCCACTGTAGTCACCACGAGTGCACAGGACTACCCTAGCACGCCTCCCGTCAGACCCAAATTCTCAACTTACACCACAGACTACTGATGTAGTGCCCCTGCTCATCATTCTCATTACTTGTGGCATTTCGTCAAATCCGGCAGGAGTTCGATATTGGTGTGAAATCTGCACTGAAGTGATCATTGGCTGTCATCACTGTTACTATATATATATGTCGTATCTGGTCTTTCACACATACTCGAAACAACATATACCACATATACATGGAATTTTGTAGTTAGCATGCTTGTCTGTTGGCCAGCAGAGAATGGGACAGCTATCACACATGGCGATGTCTCATATCGTGTACGGTCTGATGCATGTTTTATCATGGTGAAATGTCCGCTTCATGTACAGATGCTTGTTAGAACAATTCAGGGTTTCTCACGTTTACACTGTCAGACAAAAAGGTGAACAACCCAGAAATGAAGGGGGAACTTCACGAAATTTGAGAGGACATTTCTTGTTATTGCAATACTGTAATGGCAAAAACGAAACAAATTTACAAAGAAGTTGACAGTATGAGCCCTCTTCTCAGTACGACGTGTGACTCCCTCTGGACTATATGCATTCACTGTTTCGGTTGGTAAGGCTGTCATAAAGGTGTAGTACCCTCTTCTGCAGCAAGCTGATCCACAACTGTTGTAGCTGGTTCTCAGTATCCTAGCAGCTCGTACCAGGAGATGACATCCGAGCTGGTCTCACACGAGTTCCACCGGGAGGCACATCTGGGTAACTTGCCGTCCAAGAGAGTACCTCAAAATCACACAGATACTTCATAAGGACGCGTGCCATGAACAGACGAGCATTGTCCTGTTGAAAAATGATACCACGATACTGTCGCATTACTGGTAACACATAAGGGTGCAGGATGTCCGTGACATACGGGGATACTGTCAGAGCTCTCCCAATCGCTGCCAACTGTGCCCCGAAAACATTCCCAATGGCACCCCACAACATAACACCAAGAGTAATGCCGCTGTGCCTCTTCAAAACATTGAAAGAATTGGACTTCTCTCCAGGTGGCCGTCATATTCGCCAACGATAGTCATCCGTGATGGTGAAAAAACATGATTCAGCACTAACCACAATGCAACGCAATTCATCAGTAGTCTATGCATCACAGTTATGGTGCCACCAGGAACTCATCCGTTTGTGTTGTGGTATTACTGGCAACTTATATATGGGATAGTAATTCCCTAGTTATGCTCTTACTAGTCTCTGACCAATGGTGCGGGATGTCACATGACGTCGCAGAGAGTGCATTATTTGTTCTTTGATGGAAGGTGCAGATGTGAAGAGGTACGATATGTTTGGAGCCAGTACGGCTTTCCAACGCTGTGGTGATCAGGCGTTATCGGCCAGAGCCTCGAGAATGAGTGCACCTGACTCACAAAGTCCTTGCAGTCCAACATTGGGCTACTGTCACGTCCTAATGTCCCACAAATCTGGCCACAGCTCGATTCAACCAGCCAAACGGAAATGACATCTATGCTCTTTTCAAATTCTGTCACATGTTGAAAAAGCTGTGACACACGGTTTCGTGCCATTTCCGTGTCTTTCATAGTTATCACTCTATATCTGACCCCGTTCATGCACCTCACCTACCTTACCAGCACTGGTAACAACACTAAACACCTCCAACACTGATTGACTTCTTTAGCAATTCTAATTGTCACAGAGTATTCCAACTCTAATCATTTATGTAGGCATACCTGCTGATGGTGTGTACGTGTACAAAGTAAAATGAAATCGACCACATCTTTTGGATGCTTCACTTTGCTTATACAGCATTGGAACCATTGGATACTTCAAGTCAGGACTTATAGTGATTGAGGGAATTCTGACGGCACGAAAGTACGTCACGGGTTACCTCTCATACAATAGTATGGCAGGGCGATTTTTCAACAGGCTAATGCTGCTCCACAGATGGCTTGTGTCTCTATGAAATGTCAGCATGATGTCATCCTCAGATCTGTTGCGAAGAGAATGTGTGGAACTGTTCAAAAAAATGTTCAAATGTGTGTGAAACCTTATGGGACTTAACTGCTAAGGTCATCAGTCCCTAAGCTTACACACTACTTAACCTAAAATATCCTAAGGACAAACACACACGCCCATGACCGAGGGTGGACTCGGACCTCCGCCGGGACCAGCCGCACAGTCCATGACTGCAGCGCCTTTGTGTGAAACTGTATGCCATGTCAGCTCCACCTCGTCAGCTCCATCCCATTGCTAGTATCCAGCATATAGAGGACCAGCGTCAACAGTTTTGGGCCAACTTTCCACAGGAGAGCATACAACGGACTTATGCCACGCTTCCCAACCGAATCAGTGCATGAGTCCAGGCTGGACAAGGTACAACAATATACTGGTAAGTGGACTCGTACTGCAAAGTTGTTTGCCATCCAAATGGTTCTAAGCACTATGGGACTTAACATCTGAGGTCATCAGTCCCCTAGACTTAGAACTACTTAAACCTAAGTAACCTAACACACACAACAATGCCTGAGACAGGATTCGAACCCGCGACCGTAGCAGCCGCGTGGTTCCGGACTGAAGCGCCTAGAACCGCTTGACCACAGCGGCCGGCAATTTTTGCCAATATGAGTCGATTTTGCAATCATTGAAATAACATGACTTACCTTCTCAACCTGTGAAGTGTCATTTCCGTACAGTGAGGGCTGATACTGAATGGATTTATTAGTATAAAGTTTGATTTTTATTATTTCACTTGATGTTCGTCAGTACCATCTGCCTGGCGGTAAGTTGCAGCGTCTCAGTCACGTTGGCCAGAACCACCCTGAAACTCACGTGTTGAACCGTCAGCAGCAGCTAAACTCACGTGTTGCTGACGAGGTAACGCTACCGAACTACGCGTCTTAGGATCTGACCGACCAATACGGAGGCCTTGAGGTGGTCAAGTGGGGGTGGAACCTCGGCCGGCTGCCGGCGGCGGACACGCCGTTCGCTCTCTTCTGCTGGCAGCTTCCAAACCGACCAGACGCCCTCCTCACCTGTTCTCTTGGGTGGCTGCCCATTCAGTTTCTGGCCTGCCTTTCTTTACGCCGTTAAAACTTCATACAGTTTAAACTATGTTGTATTCTTCACCTCAACGGGTGCCTACTACTTTCCCCTCTACATCTACATACATACTCTGTAATCCACCATACGGTGTGCAGCGGAGGGTACCTCGTACTACAACAAGCATCTTCTCTCCCTGTTCCACTCCCAAACAGAACGAGGGAAAAATGACTGCCTATATGCCTCTGTACGAGCCCTAATCTCTCATATTTTATCTTTGTGGTCTTTCCGCGAAATATAAGTTGGCAGCAGTAAAATTGTACTGCAGGCAGCCTCAAATGCTGGTTCTCTAAATTTCCTCAGTAGCGATTCACGAAAAGAACGCCTCCTTTCCTCTAGAGACTCCCACCCGAGTTCCTGAAGCATTTCCATAACACTCGCGTGATGATCAAACCTACCAGTAACAAATCTAGCAGCCCGCCTCTGAATTGCTTCTATATCCTGCTTCAATCCGACCTGATAGGGATCCCAAACGCTCGAGAGGTACTCAAGGATAGGTCGTATTAGTGTTTTATAAGCCGTCTCCTTTACAGATGAACCACATCTTCCCAAAATTGTACCAATGAACCGAAGACGACTATCCGCCTTCCCCACAACTGCCATTAGATGCTTGTCCCACTTCATATCGCTCTGCAGTATTACGCCCAAATATTTAATCGACTTGACTGTGTCAAGCGCTACACTACTAATGGAGTATTTAAACATTACGGGAATCTTTTTCCTATTCATCTGCGTTAATTTCCATTTATCTATATTTAGAGTTAGCTGCCATTCATTACACCAATTCTGTCCAAGTCATCTTGTATCCTCCTACAGTCACTCAACGACGACATCTTCCCATACACCACAGCATCATCAGCAAACAGCCGCACATTGCTATCCACCCTATCCAAAAGATCATTTATGTAGATAGAAAACTACAGTGGACCTACCACACTTCCCTGGGGCACTCCAGATAATACCCTCACCTCCGATGAACACTCACCATCGAGGACAACGTACTGGCTTCTATTGCTTAAGAAGTCTTCGAGCCACTCACATACTTGGGAACCAATCCAATATGCTCGTACCTTAGTTAGGAGTCTGCAGTGGGGCACCGAATCAGACGCTTTCAGGAAGTCAAGGAATATGGCATCCGTCTGATACCCTTCATCCATGGTTCGCAAGATATCATGCGAAAAAAGGGCGAGTTGCGTTTCGCAGGAGCGATGCTTTCTAAAGGACAATCCTGATGCATTAACATTTCGTTTCCTCCACCCCTCCTATGCACCGAGCGAGGTAGCTCAGTGGCTAGCACACTGGACTTGCATTCGGTTCAAACCCTAGTCTGGCCATCTTGTTTTAGGGTTTTCCGATGTTTCCCTAAATCGCTTCAGACATATGCTGGGATGGTTCCTTTGAAAGGACACAGCCAACTTCCTTCCTTATCCTTTCCTAGTGCGATGGGGACGGTGACCTCGCTGTTTCGTCCCCTCCCTCAAATCAGCCAACTGACTCTCCTGTGTACCTTTCGTTTTAGGCAAGATACTGTGTGGACAGTCCTCATACATGGGATACCCCGGTCTGGGAGGCCAGCTTGACCAGTTGAGACCTCGGTGTGACTCTACGACGCCGCGACGCCACGGAGCCCGACTGCACCCGCGGCTCATGCAATATTCAGACGCTAGCGCGGTCGGCCGGGCGCGTCCTGGCAGCCGAGTGGGCCAGTTCCCGAAAACTCAGCACTTCTGGCGCGGCCGCCTTATTAGCATGTCAAACGCCGCGGCGCGCCGCCGTCGGGCGACCACTCGACGCCGCGCGGCCGCCTCGAGAGGGCAATTACGGCGTCGCGGCGCCTCAGCCAAACCAGCCGCGGGCCAATTATCGATCAGCTGGCGGCGCCCGCGGCCGCGGGGAACCCACGCTGCGACGCCGGCCGCAGCCCGCGCGCTCCCAGCCAGTGGCACGGCCGTACAGCACAGCAGTGACGGGGTGCTGCAGCCAACACCAGACACCAGAAGCGGAGCGAACACGAGTAGAGTGGTGAGGGTTGCATACGTCAAAAATCAAGACGCCGCTGTGACGTTCATCTGCACCTACATCTACGTGATTACTCTGCTATTCACAATAAAGTGCCTGGCAGAGGGTTCAATGAACCACCTTCATGCTGTCTCTCTACCGTTCCACTCTCGAACGGCACGCGGGAAAAACGAGCACTTAACTCTTTCTGTGCGAGCCCTGATTTCTCTTATTTTATCGTGATGATCATTTCTCCCTATGCAGGTGGGTGCCAACAGAATGTATTCGCAATCGGAGGAGAAAACTGGTGATTGAAATTTCATGAGAAGATCCCGTCGCAACGAAAAATGATTGCCACTCCAGTTCACGTATCATGTCTGTGACACTATCTCCCCTATTTCGCGATAATACAAAACGAGCTGCCCTTCTGTGCACTTTTTCGATGTCATCCGTCAGTCCCACCTGATGCGGATCCCACACCTCACAACAGTACTGCAGAATAGGGCGGACAAGAGTAGTGTAAGCAGTCTCTTTGGTAGACCTGTTGCACCTTCTAAGTCTTCCGCCAGTGAATCGCAGTCTTTGGTTTCCTCCACCTACAATATTATCTATGTGATCGTTACAATTTAGGTTATTTGTAATTGTAATCCCTAAGTATTTAGTTGAATTTACAGCACTCAGATTTGTGTGACTTATCGCGTAATCGAAATTTAGCTGATGTCTTTTAGTACTCATGTGAATAACTTCGCACTTTGCTTTATTCAGGGTCAAGTGCCACTTTTCTGAGGTCATACAGATATCTTATCTAAATAATTCTGCCAGTCGTTTTGATCATCTGATGACTTTAGAAGACGGTAAATGACAGCATAATCTGCAAACAATCTAAGACGGCTACTCAGATTGTCTCCTATGTCGTTAATATAGATCAGGAACAATAGAAGGCCTATAACACTTCCTTGGAGAACGCCGGATATTACTTCTGTTTTACTCGACGACTTTCCGTCTATTACTACGAGTTGTGACCTTTCTGACAGGAAATCACGAATCCAGTAGCACAACTGAGGCGATACTCCGTAGACACGCAGTTTCATTAGAAGACGCTTGTGAGGAACGGTGTCGAAAGCCTTCTGGAAATCTAAAAATGTGGAATCAATCTGACATTGGTAGGTGCTATACTGACGTCCGTCCTTCCCGGTACAGATCCCCAAATTTGAAGATTCTGAGAACATGCTCTTCAGTGTGCAGGACTGCAAAACCGGGACTTAAAATTGCCTTCCTGCTGTACTCCAGCACTGGCAGGGCGAAAATGGCTATAATCACTATGGGACTTTACATCTGAGGTCATCATCCCCAAGAACTACTTAAACCAAACTAACTTCAGGACATCGTACACATCCGTGCCCGAGGTAGGATTCGAACCTGCGACTGTAGCAGCAGTGCGGTTCCGCACCGAAGCGCCTAGAACCGCTCGGTCACTCCGACTGGCCATCTTTCTTGTTGAGTCTCGTGTGATAATCCTTTTCATGACACTATCCATTCCATACAACTGCTCTTCCAACTCTTCTGCCATCACCGGCAGACTTACACCGTCATCGGCAACCTTCAACTTTAATTGGTCCGCCTCCGTAGCTGATTA
The DNA here is from genome assembly GCF_023864345.2 of Schistocerca serialis cubense. Classification (NCBI taxonomy): domain Eukaryota; kingdom Metazoa; phylum Arthropoda; class Insecta; order Orthoptera; family Acrididae; genus Schistocerca; species Schistocerca serialis. The sequence continues at coordinate 175,238,163 of NC_064647.1, read as the reverse complement.
GTGAGTGTGGCTGCCTGCCCCGTAGAGGAGCTTGGTTCGATTCCCGATACTGGTTAAAACTGCTCTGAGCACTATGCGACTTAACTTCTGAGGTCATCAGTCGCCTAGAACTTAAGAACTAATTAAACCTAACTAACCTAAGGACATCACACACATCCATGCCCGAGGCAGGATTCGAACCTGCGACCGCAGCGGTCGCTCGGCTCCAGAATGAAGCGCCTAGAACCGCACGACCACTCCGGCCGGCACATGATTGTATGTGATTATTTCTTGTCTGTGTGCCTCCCTTACCAACAACAATGACTGAAATGAGACATTCAATAACAGCAGCTGTGGAAGCTGTAACTCAGACATGCTCGCTGCAGTGTGGGAACAATTTGAATACTGCATTGGCATATGCCGTGCATCTCAAGGGGGGGAGGGGGGGTGGCTAGTGAGCACCTATGAAAGGGTATGAAAAAAGACCTTTTCGAGTTTATCGTTCATGAAAAAACACAATTCTTTGTATAAGTTTATTACACTACTGGCCATTAAAATTGCTGCACCACGAAGATGACGTGCTACAGACGCGAAATTTAACCGACAGGAAGAAGATGTTGTGATATGCAAATGATTAGCTCTTCAGAGTATTCACACAAGGTTGGCGCCGGTGGCGACACCTACAACGTGCTGACATGAGGAAAGTTTCCAACCGAATTCTCATACAGAAACAGCAATTGCCGGCGTTGCCTGGTGAAACGTTGTTGTGATGCCTCGTGTAAGGAGGAGAAGTGCGTACCATCACGTTTCCGACTTTGATAAAGGTCGGATTGTAGCCTGTCACGATTGCGGTTTATCGTATCGCGATATTGCTCCTCGCATTGGTCGAGAGCCAATGACTGTTAGCAGAATATGGAATCGGTGGGTTCAGGAGGGTAATACGGAACGCCGTGCTGGATCCCAACGGCCTCGTATCACTAGCAGTCCAGATGACAGGCATCTTATCCGCTTGGATGTAACGGATCGAGCAGCCACGTCTCGATCCCTGAGTCAACAGATGGGGACATTTGCAAGACAACAACCATCTTCACGAACAGTTCGACGACGTTCGCAGCAGCATGGACTATCAGCTCGGAGACGACGGCTGCGGTTACCATTGCCGCTGCATCACAGACAGGAGCGCCTGCGATGGTGTACTCAACGACGAACCTGGGCGCACGAATGGCAAAACGTCACTTTTTCGGGTGAACCAGGTTCTGTTTACAGCATCATGATGGTCGCATCCTTGTTTGTCGACATCGCGATGAACGCACATTGGAAGCGTGTATTCGTCATCGCCATACTGGCGTATCACCCGGCGTGATGGTATGGGGTGCCATTGGTTACACGTCTCTGTCGCCTCTTGTTCGCATTGACGGCACTTTGAACAGTGGACGTTACATTTCAGATGTGTTACAACCCGTGGCTCTCCCTTCATTCGATCCCTGCGAACCCCTACATTTCAGCAGGATAATGCACGACCGCATGTTTCAGGTCCTGTAGGGCCTTTCTGGATTCAGAAAATGTTCTACTGCTGCCCTGGCCAGCACATTCTCCAGATCTTTCACCAATTGAAAACGTCTGGTCAATGGTGGCCGAGCAACTGGCTCGTCACAATACGCCAGTCGCTACTCTTGGTGAACTGTGGTATCGTGTTGAAGCTCCATGGGCAGCTGTACCTGTACACGCTATCCAAGCTCTGTTTGACCCAATGCCCAGGCGTACGAAGGCCGTTATTACGGCCAGAGGTGGTTGTTCTGGGTACTGATTTCTCAGGATCTATGCACCCAAATTGCGTGAAAATGTAATCACATGTCAGTTCTAGTATAATATATTAAAATATGTTTGTCCAATGAATACCCGTTTATCATCTGCATTTCTTCTTGGTGTAGCAATTTTAATGGCCATCAGTGTAGTTTCCGAAATATAGACGTGTCAAATCGAATAGTTCTTTTTGATGCACCCTGTATAAATGAAATCCGGATGGCGTAATTGGCTAAGCTGACGTGGCGTGGTGCGCCGGACCCGGTAATAGATCGTTTCTGTGGCTGCCGATGCGCGGTCGCGGGGGTCCGCCAACGCGCGTCGAGCATCGCAGGCGGCCACTTGAGGCGGTGTTGGGTTCCGCCACTTAGGGCCACAAAGCACGGCTCTGGTCGGGTGTCGGGTGCACGGATCGCCATTCACGGCGACGCTACACCGGGCTGTGTCACCGCCGCCTCTGACCTGCCCGTCTCCCAAGCAGCGGCGGGCTTACCGTAAAGTACCTGCCGGATGCCTGTCACCATGCATGGCCAGTGTCCGCCCTACGTGGACAATACCCGTTCCGCGCCACCCCTTTCTGTCTGTACTCCGGAGAGAGAAAAATTGGCTAGGTGCTAATAGGACTTCATTATGTATGTAGACAGTTCACCTATCCAGGGAATCTAGCTTCTTGATGATTATTGCCTATTATCTACATTGATATTGACAAGATACCGGTCCCACGGATTTCAAGACTTTTGAGAATGTTTCAGTTTCAGGTTTCAAAAGAAATACTTTTTTCGTGTCATACACACTGGAGAGCGAAAGAAACTGGTACATCCTCATAGTATCGTGTAGGCACCCCACAAGCACGCAGAAGTGCCGCAACACGATGTGTCATGGACTCGTCTAATGCCTGAAGTAGTGCTGGAGGGAACTAGCATCATGAATCCTGCAGGGCTGTCCATAAATACGTAGGAGTACGAGAGGGTGGAGATCTCTCCTGAACAATACTTTGCAAGGCATTCCCAGATATGCTCAATAACGTTCATGTCTGAGGAGTTCGGTGGCCAGGGGAAGTGTATGACTCAGAAGAGTGTTTCTGGAGCCACTCTGCAGCAATTCTCAACGTGCGGGATGGTGCATTGTCCTGTTGGAATTCCCCAAATCCGCACACTGGACATGAATGAATGAAGGTGATCAGACAGGATGCTTACTTACGTGTCACCTGTCAGAGTCGTATCTAGACATATCAGGGGACCTTTTCTTTTTTGGTCATCAGTCTACTGACTGGTTTGATGCGGCCCGCCACCAATTCCTTTCCTGTGCTAACCTCTTCATCTCAGAGTAGCACTTGCAGCCTACGTCCTCAATTATTTGCTTGACGTATTCCAATCTCTGTCTTCCTCTACAGTTTTTGCCCTCTACAGCTCCCTCTAGTACCATGGAAGTCATTCCTTCATGTCTTAGCAGATGTCCTATCATCCTGTCCCTTCTCCTTATCAGTGTTTTCCACATATTCATTTCCTCTCCGATTCTGCATAGAACCTCCTCATTCCTTACCTTATCAGTCCACCTAATTTTCAACATTCGTCTATAGCACCACATCTCAAATGCTTCGATTTTCTTCTGTTCCGGTTTTCCCACAGTCCATGTTTCACTACCATATAATGCTGTACTCCAGACGTACATCCTCAGAAATTTCTTCCTCAAATTAAGGCCGGTATTTGATATTAGTAGACTTCTCTTGGCCAGAAATGCCTTTTTTTCCATAGCGAGTCTGCTTTTGATGTCCTCCTTGCTCCATCCGTCATTGGTTATTTTACTGCCTAGGTAGCAGAGTTTCTTAACTTCACTGACTATGTGACCATCAATCCTGATGTTAAGTTTCTCGCTGTTCTCATTTCTACTACTTCTCATTACCTTCGTCTTTCTCCGATTTACTCTCAAACCATACTGTGTACTCATCAGACTGTTCATTCCGTTAAGCAGATCATTTAATTCTTCTTCACCTTCACTCAGGATAGCAATGTCATCAGCGAATCGTATCATTGATATCCTTTCACCTTGTATTTTAATTCCACTCCTGAACCTTTCTTTTATTTCCATCATTGCTTCCTCGATGCACAGATTGAAGAGTAGGGGCGAAAGGCTACAGCCTTGTCTTACACCCTTCTTAAAACGAGCACTTCGTTCTTGGTCGTCCACTCTTATTATTCCCTCTTGGTTGTTGTATATATTGTATATGACCCGTCTCTCCCTATAGCTTACCCCGACTTTGTTCAGAATCTCGAACAGCTTGCACCATTTTATATTGTCGAACGCTTTTTCCAGGTCGACAAATCCTATGAAAGTGTCTTGATTTTTCTTTAGCCTTGCTTACATTATTAGCCGTAACGTCAGAATTGCCTCTCTCGTCCCTTTACTTTTCCTAAAGCCAAACTGATCTTCACCTAGCGCATTCTCAATTTTCTTTTCCATTCTTCTGTATAGTATTCTTGTAAGCAGCTTCGATGCATGAGCTGTTAAGCTGATTGTGCGATAATTCTCGCACTTGTCAGCTCTTGCCGTCTTTGGAATTGTGTGGATCATGCTTTTCCGAAAGTCAGATGGTATGTCGCTACACTCATATATTCTACACACCAACGTGAATAGTCATTTTGTTGCCACTTCCCCCAATGGTTTTAGAAATTCTGATGGAATGTTATCTATCCCTTCTGCCTTATGTGACCGTAAGTCCTCCAAAGCTCTTTTAAATTCCGATTCTATTACTGGATCCCCTATCTCTTCTAAATCGACTCCTGTTTCTTCTTCTATCACATCAGACAAATCTTCGCCCTCATAGAGGCTTTCAATGTATTCTTTCCACCTATCTGCTCTCTCCTCTGCATTTAACAGTGGAATTCCCGTTGTACTCTTAATGTTACCACCGTTGCTTTTAATGTCACCAAAGTTTGTTTTGACTTTCCTGTATGCTGAGTCTGTCCTTCAGACAATCATATCTTTTTCGATGACTTCACATTTTTCCTGCAGCCATTTCGTCTTAGCTTCCCTACACTTCCTATTTATTTCATTCCTCAGCGACTTGTATTTCTGTATTCCTGATTTTCCCGGAACATGTTTGTACTTCCTCCTTTCATCAATCAACTGAAGTATTTCTTCTGTTACCCATGGTTTCTTCGCAGCTACCTTCTTTGTACCTATGTTTTCCTTCCCAACTTCTGTGATGGCCCTTTTATAGATGTCCATTCCTCTTCAACTGTACTGCCTACTGCGCTATTCCTTATTGCTGTATCTATAGCGTTAGAGAACTTCAAACGTATCTCGTAATTCCTTAGTACTTCCGTATCCCACTTCTTTGCGTATTGATTCTTCCTGACTAATGTCTTGAACTTCAGCCTACTCTTCATCACTACTATATTGTGATCTGAGTCTATATCTGCTCCTGGTTACGCCTTACAATCCAGTATTGATTTCGGAATCTCTGTCTGACCATGATGTAATCTAATTGAAATCTTCCCGTATCTCCCGGCCTTTTCCAAGTATACCTCCTCCTCTTGTGATTCTTGAACAGGGTATTCGCTATTACTAGCTGAAACTTGTTACAGAACTCAATTAGTCTTTCTCCTCTTTCATTCCTTCATAGGCTTGGGAAGCCTATATTCTCCTGTAACCTTTTCTTCTACTCCTTCCCCTATAACTGCGTTCCAGTCGCCCATGACTATTATATTTTCGTCCCCCTTTACATACTGCATTACCCTTTCAATATCCTCATACACTTTCTCTATCTGTTCATCTTCAGCTTGCGACGTCGGAATGTATACCTGAACTGTCGTTGTCGGTGTTGGTCTGCTGTCGATTGTGATTAGAACAACCCGGTCACTGAACTGTTCACAGTAACACACCCTCTGCCCTACCTTCCTGTTCATAACGAATCCTACACCTGTTATACCATTTTCTGCTGCTGTTGATATTACCCGATACTCATCTGACCAGAAATCCTTGTCTTCCTTCCACTTCACTTCACTGACCCCTACTATATCTAGATTGAGCCTTTGCATTTCCGTTTTCAGATTTTCTAGTTTCCCTACCACGTTCAAGCTTCTGACATTCCACGCCCCGACTCGTAGAACGTTATCCTTTCGTAGATTATTCAACCTTTTTCTCACGGTAACCTCCCCCTTGGCAGTCCCCTCCCGGAGATGCGAATGGGGGACTATTCCGGAATCTTTTGCCAATGGAGAGATCATCATGACACTTTTTCAATTACAGGCCACATGTCCTGTGGATACACGTTACGTGTCTTTAACGCAGTGGTTTCCATTGCCTTTTGCATCCTCATATCGTTGATCATTGCTGATTCTTCCGCCTTTAGGGGCAATTTCCCACACCTAGGACAAGAGAGTGCCCTGCACCTCTATCCGCTCCTCCGCCCTCTTTGACAAGGCCGTTGGCAGAATGAGGCTGACTTCATTTGCAGGAAGTCTTCGGCCGCCAATGCTGATTATTTATCAAAATTTAGGCAGTGGCGGGGATTGAACCCGGGACCGAAGATGTTTTGATTATGAATCAAAGACGCTACCCCTAGACCACGGGTACTGCCCAGGGGGCCTATATCACTTCAACTGCCCTCGCCGCACACCATTACAGAGCCTCCACCGTCCACTGCAGACATGCAAGGTCCATGGATTCATGAGGTTGACTCCATACCCGTACACGTCCATCCACTCGATACAATTTGAAACGAGACTCGTTCGACTAGGCAACATGTTTCCAGTAATAAACATACGAATTTCGGTGTTGACGGGCCCAGGCGAGACGTAAAGCTTTGTGTCGTGCAGTCAGCAAGGGTACACGAGTGGGCCTTCGGCTCCGAAAGCCCATATCGATGATATACGATTCGCTTCAGCCGTCGTTGGTCCCGTTCTTACAGGGTATTTTTCCGGCCGCAGGGATGTCGAAGACTTGATGTTCACGGTACACTTGTGAAATGGTCGTACGGTAAAATCTACATTTCATCGCTACCTCGGAGGTGCTGTGTGCCGTCTCTCGTGCACCAAATATAAAACCACGTTCAAACTCACTTAGATTTTGATAACCTGCTATTGTAGCAGCAGTAACCGACGAAACGACTGCACCAGACACTTGTCTTTTATAGGCGTAGCCGGCCACAGCGAAGTATTCTACCTGTTTACATATCTCTGTATTTGAATACGAATGCCTATACCAGTTTCTTCCGCGCTTCATTGTAGATGACCGTATCATTTATATGCATTGACCTAGGAGCTTACATTAACTATCCCACCAAGTGACTATAGATCTTAGCAACTGACATTTCAATTTTATACTGTACCCGTTCCTGAGAAAAAGCGTTTTGAACTGTCGGACAGACAGACAGACAGACAGACAAACAGACGACAAATCGATCGGATTCTGTAAGAATTCCGTTTTTACCGATTGAGCCATTGAACCCTAGAAATGAAATATAATATCTGAATTTGAACGGGGCACAGGAACAAGTTATTTACATGCAAAGGTGCCGACGACATCATACGCTTGTAACGGAAGGTAATTCTGGTACCATTATCACCCCCCCCCCCCCCCTCCTCTCTCCTGTTGTATTCACCACTTGTCCGTGGGATGAATGGCTGCCAGGAAGCCTCGGTATGAGATACCTCTAATATCCCTGATTTTCCTGCCGCAGTCATTTCACGAGATGTACACGGCTATTACAAATGATTGAAGCGATTTCACAGCTCTACAATAACTTTATTATTTGAGATATTTTCACAATACTTTGCACACACATAAAAAAACTCAAAAAGTTTTTTTTTAGGCATTCACAAATGTTCGATATGTGCCCCTTTAGTGATTCGGCAGACATTAAGCCGATAATCAAGTTCCTCCCACACTCGGCGATGAAGTCGGCGCTGTTGGTCTCCAGTTGTGGTATGAGCCAATTTTCCAGCATGTCCAGATACACGTGTCCTGTTTTTCGCAGAAGAAAAAGGGGCCGTAAACTTTAAACCGTGAGATTGCACAAAACACGTTAACTTTTGGTGAATTGCGAATTTGCTGCACGAATGCGTGAGGATTCTCTACCGCCCAGATTCGCACATTGTGTCTGTTCACTTCACCATTAAGAAAAAATGTTGCTTCATCACTGAAAACAAGTTTCGCACTGAACGCATCCTCTTCCATGAGCTGTTGCAACCGCGCCAAAAGCCGGCCATAGTGGCCGAGCGGTTAAAGGCGCTACAGTCTGGAACCGCACGACCGCTACGGTCGCAGGTTCGAATCCTGCCTCAGGCATGGATGTGTGTGATGTCCTTAGGTTAGTTAGGTTTAAGTAGTTCTAAGTTCTAGGGGACTTATGACCACAGCAGTTGAGTCCCATAGTGCTCAGAGCCATTTGAACCATTTTGAACCGCGCCGAAAATTCAAAGCGTTTCACTTTATCATCGGGTGTCAGGGCTTGTAGCAATTGTAAACGGTAAGGCTTCTGCTTTAGCCTTTTCCGTAAGATTTTCCAAACCGTCGGCTGTGGTACGTTTAGCTCCCTGCTTGCTTTATTCGTCGACTTCCGCGGGCTACGCGTAAAACTTGCCCGCACGCGTTCAACCGTTTCTTCGCTCACTGCAGGCCGACCCGTTGATTTCCCCTTACAGAGGCATCCAGAAGCTTTAAACTGCGCATACCATCGCCGAATGGAGTTAGCAGTTGGTGGATATTTGTTGAACTTCGTCCTGAAGTGTCGTTGCACTGTTATGACTGACTGATGTGAGTGCATTTCAAGCACGACATACGCTTTCTCGGCTCCTGTCGCCATTTTGTCTCACTGCGCTCTCGAGCGCTCTGGCGGCAGAAACGTGAAGTGCGGCTTCAGCCGAACAAAACTTTATGAGTTTTTCTATGTATCTGTAGTGTGTCGTGACCATATGACAATGAATGGAACTACAGTGAATTTATGAAATCGCTTCAATCATTTGTAATAGCCCTGTATATGGAAGGAAGTAATACATTATCTGATCAAAAGCATACAGATACCCCTATGTAGTACGGAATGACCAGTATATGTCGCCAGAGGCGGACCAGCTGGTGTATAAGGAAGTGGCAAGTGTTGTGTCTTCAACAGAAAAGCAGTAACAGCAGGATGGGTCGATCAGGAATCAGTAGATGTCACCTGAGTTGAATAACAAATTCGTCAGGGACATTTCAACCCTTCTAAACCTAACCAGGTCGACTAGTGCTGATGTTATTGTGCGAACGAAGAAGCACAGCTAAGCCAGATCTACAGACCTCATGCACTGAGGGACAGGGACCGTCGATCATGGCGGAAGGTAGTTGTAGACAAACGGATGAAATCAACGGAATCAATCACTCGTGAGTTGCAAACTGCTTCCACTAGCCCATATAGCACAGTGACTGTGCTTAGGTCTTCCTCTACAGACTTCCATCCATTAACAAATTGATGTTGTTTTTTTTTCAGTCAAATCACGCCATGAATTTATTTTCTCCCCTCTTTGATTTAGTTCCACTTCATTACTTATCCGATCTACCTCTCCAACCTTCCGCATTATTCTTTAGTACTACATTTCAAAATTTTCTTTTCCCTCGATTCGATTGAGTGCCTTCTCATTAGCCCTTCGATCTTCAGCATTCTTCTGTAGCACCACGATTTGAAGCTTCAATTCTCTTCTTGACTGAACTGCTTATCGTCCAAGTTCCATCTCCTACAAGGCTATGCTTCCCATTCTTTCAGAAAAGACCTTGCAACATTTAAATCTTTGTTAGATACTAACAAATACCTCTTTATTAGAAATACTGTTCTTGTTACTGTCAACTTACAATTCAAAATCTCTCTACTTTGGCCCACACCATTTATTTTACTGCCTCATAGCAAAACTACTTTAAATTTCTCGTTTGCTATCTAATCCCCTCAGCATTGCCTGATTTAATTCTATACATTTCATTACCCTTATTTTACTTTTGTTGAGTCTCATGTGGTAATCTCTTTTCAGGACACCATCCATTCCATTAACTGCTCTTCGAAGTCCTTTGCCATCACCGACATACTTACAGCGTCATCGACAACCATCAACTTCAATTGGTCCGCCTCCGCACTTGATTAGTGAGTGTGGCTGCCTGCCGTCTGGAGGACCTTGGTTCGATTCCCGATACTGCCGAAGATTTTTGCTTGGTGGGAGGTCTTGAACTGGACACGCTCAGCCTCATGAGGCCAATGGAGGAGTTACATGCCTGGATAGTAAGGGCTCCACTTCACGAAAACTGACAACGCCCCTCCGTATCACAGACAATGAGCTATTGTCATAGGATGAGACGACGGTCGCTCGGTGACAAGGGTCCGGCCAGAGCCTGCGGACAGGTTTTACATTTACGAGAACTTCAGTTCGCTTTTCATATTCCTCCTAGTTTCCCTTTACTGCTTGGTCAATGTTACAACGAATAACATCAGGGATAAGTTAAATACATCAGGGACAAGCTAAATACAGTCTCACTCCCTTCTCAAACACAGCTTCGCTTTCATCTCCTTCGATTCGTATAACGCTGTTTGGTTCCTGTGGAAGTTGTAAACAAATTTTCTTTCCCTGCATTTTTCCCTGTTACCTTCAAGAAATTACAATCAACGTAGTAAAAAACGTGGATTTTTATCTTCCACGATAATTCGTATGGTGATTTACTGCTTAGCGAGTTTCCACACCTATCCAGAACCAATCTGATCTTCCCCAGGGTCGTATACTACCGGTTTTCCCATTATTCATTAATTACTTCGTGTCAGTATTTTGCAACCACGACTTATTAAGGGTTGGTAATAATCCTTAAAGAACTCGTAAGAGACGAATAAAGGGAGTGTAGAAGGCAGCCCCAGACGACCTCGTCGCCTCGCTCGCTTGCTCCATTGTAATAGCCCCGCCTCGCGACGTTAGCGCTGCTAGCAAAACATGTTTAAGGCTAGCTGTTCTCGGCCGCGGACACGGACACGGACATGGACATGTGTCACGGCCACTTGGCAGAGGACGCCCGTGAATGCCCGCGGCCGATCGCTTCCTCCGGCCCGCCATTGTGCGGCTACGCACAACACACGCATTCTGCGGGGTGTCGCCTTACGCGTACGCGGCCCTCCTCGCTATAGAGGCAGCAGCAGCAGGAGCGGGATGGGAATAATAAGGACCTACCAGCCTGGGCTGACAGCCGAGAACCGCTTCCGATCGCTCCACTTAGCACGTCAACAGCTATTTGCCCTGAGCAGCTGTTCTGTTACCGCTAGACTAGCGGTTCTCTGCGCCCTCCAGCTCACACAACTGATGCACACGTACCTTTTGGATGTGCATATTGATGGAAACTTGAAATGGAACTGAGTTTCTTGAACAACTAAGTTCAGCATCTCTTACTATAATTGCTGTTGGTAGAAGCCAACCTCGCGAAAGATCAGTTTGGGCTCCAGAGAAATGTAGGAACACGCAAGGCAATACTAGCCCAGCAAACTATCTTAGTGGATCGACTGAAGAAATGCAAACCCTCATTTATAGCCTATGCATATTTAAGGAAACCTTCTCACAACATCGGCTGGAATACTCACTTTGAAATTTTGAAGGTAGTAGGGATAAAATACAGAGGACTGAAAATCATCGTCAACTAGACTGTAGTACCCAGAGATTTCTGTTAAACAGGGAAGGCACAAGCATCCTGGGAAACATCCTTGCAGAACAAGCAGTTTTCAGACCAAACAAAAGCTGCACAGACCAGGTTCTAAGACTAACTACACACATCAAAGCTGGATTTCAGAAACAACTGAAGATGTCTGTAGCCTTTGTCACTTGACTGTCGTTTACTATACAGTGTGCAGAGAAGGGCTCTTTTACAAGCCGATAGGAATCATCCGCTGCCAAACTATATTGAGACTAATAAGATGGTCTCAGAAAGGTACCTGGCCAGCATCCTTGCCAACCTTGCCTGGTAACACCGGTTCCCGTAAGGTCACCAAGGTTAAGCGCTGTCGGGCTTGGATAGCACATAGATAGTTGGCCATTCGGGAGCTGTTGGCAAGCGGGATGCACTCAGCTGTTGTGAGGCCAATTGTAGACCTACTTGACTGAGAAGAAGGGGCTCTGGTCACGAAACGTGATAACGGCCAGGAGAGCAGTATGCTCACTACATGCCCCTCGATTCCGCATCAAGTGATGCTTGTCAGTGAGGATGACTCGGCGGTCGGTCGGTCCCGTTGAGCCTTCCGAGACCTGTTCGGACGGAGACAGGAGAGACAGGCACTTACGAGTATGTGAAGGACAATCTCGTAAGCACAGAAGGCCTATTAAATAATGGAGTGCCTCAGGGGTCAGTATTATCCCCTACACTTTTCAACCTTAGTATTTCTGTCATATCTGAAACCAGTGTACAGAAATTTGTATATCCTGACGATCTAGAGCTTCAGCTACTGAGTGCTAAAATACTGAAAGCACTGTAGCTGTTAATCTCAATGGAATACTATGTGCAGACCCAAACCCAATCTATCTAAAACCGAAGTCAGCAGTTTTCACTTAAACAACAAAGCGGCAAATTGTAAACTTGAGGTAGATATGAACTACATAGTGCTAGCCTATCAGAGTCACCTAAATTACTTTGAAATGACTCCTAATATGACTTATATTAAACAGGGGATGCACAAGAATCATGGGAAACATCACAGTAGAACAAGCAGGTTTCAGACTAAACAGGAGCTGCATAAACCAGGTTCTAAGCCTAACCACACACATCGAACCTGGATTTCAGAAAGCATCCGGAAGAATCTAGAAAAGAAAAGTTTCTTGGAAATTGAGCACATGAAACAATCTTATCCAGAAATGCTGCAGTACTATTTGGGGAGTATCAACAGATGCACTTCGAATTTCGGAGTTCAGTTACTGAATTTTGCACTCCTGTGTGGTTGAAAAGTCCTAAAGCAAATTAGATAGACACTTAGCTGAATACGAACACGACAAATGGCTCTGAGCACTATGGGAATTAACATCTGAGGTCATCAGTCCCCTAGAACTTAGAACTACTGAAACCTAACTAACCTAAGGACATCACACACATCCATGCCCGAGGCAGGATTCGAACCTGCGACCGTAGCGGTCGCGTGGTTCCAGACTGAAGCGCCTAAAACCGCTCGGCCACACCGGCCGGCAAACACGACAATCATTTCTGGTCGCATAAGAACTAATGCCTTATGCTGGCTTCCAACAGTCGGCATCGTAGATCCTTCTCCGTTGAGAAGACAAGACGGCCTGCTGAAGGAATATTTCAAAATCACGAATAATCTTCGACTCCCCATCCATTAAGATATTTTCAGGTTGAGAATAACCGCCTCATTCCAGAAATCTACCTCTGCAACTGGCCGAACAGCTTGCTGATTGCAACTTCACCATTGACAGCAAGGGCGTGAAATCTGGGCTATGAATGCTATACTGGAATTGCGATATCTTACTGACCCTCTACAGGGACGCCCACGGCAAGAGTGGAAGAATATAAATCGCACCGAACAGGACACAGGGAGTGTGTGTGCTAGCTGCACAAACAGGGCAAGGAGTCGACCGCAAGCTGTGACTGTGGAGCGCCGAACCAGATCTTCCGGTACTCTGTCGAAGAGTGTAAACTGACAGCTTACCTCGGTGACCCAAACGACTTTTTCGTGGCCATAGGAACAAGACTTTACTGGATAAGGAGACTGGACATTAGAGCATAACACCTGTTTTGATGTATTATTTGTATTGATGTCTATTTATGTATTCGTGAGTGTACTTCATGTCTAGTGCTATGCGGTAAATAAATAAACAGTACCCAGCGCGCAGTTATTTGAGTCGAAGGATATCGAGAGAAAAAAGTGGATATGGAAGGGAATGAGATAGGGTTGTAGCCTCTCCCCGACGTTACTCAGACTGTACATTGAGCAAGCAGTGAAGGAAACTAAGGAGAATTGTGTAAAGAAAATTGAAGATCAGGGAGAAGAAATTAAAAAGAGAATGACTTTGAAGAAACGTTGAATTGAATGGATATTATCTTGAAAATAGTTTATGAAATAAATGCCAACAAAAGAAAATCAGGGATAATGGAATCCAGTTGAATTATATCGGACGATACTGAGGACATTATGTCAGGAAATGAGACACTAATCGTGGCAGTAAAATAACTTACGATACCCAAAATAAAAATGACTCAAAATGCAAACTCGCAATTACAAGAAAAGCATTCTGAAGAAAGAGAAATTTGTTTACGTCGAATTTACGTCTAAGTGTAAGGAAGAATATTCTGAAGGTATCTGTCTAGAGCACAGCTTTCTATGGAAGTGAAACGTTCACGGTGAACAGTTAAGACAAATGATGAATTTTAGATGACTAGATATGAACAGGTACTGCATCGAGATGAGGAAAAAATAAATCTATGACACTATTTGACTTACAGAAGGCTCGGCTTATAGGACACGTTCTGTAGCAACAACTAATATTCAGTTTGGTAATGGTGGGGTAATGAGGGTGTAAATTGTACAAGGAGGCCATGGTTAGACTACAATAAATGGTCTCAAATGGATGTACGTTGCAGCAATTTTTCAGAGACTATATGGCTTGCACAGGGAAGACTGATAGGCGAAGCTGCATTACATCAGTTTGCGGACTGAAGACCACGACAACAACAGCACATGAGTTTGGTGTGGATGTCAAAAGAAGAAATGCAATCAACCAACTATCAATCAATCTAAAATCTAAAATTAAATTTTTACTAGAGATATGTGTAGTTTTAGAGGTGTGAACAGGTGTTGACAAGGACATAGTATTTTATTCAGTTGTGCCCTTGAAAGGTCATCCGAATGTTAGAAGAAGAGCTAGAAAATAGTGGAGTAAATGACCAGGTGAAATTGAGCTAGGAAAGCAAGAAGCATAGAGTTCAGAGTCTAGCTGTTGCCGGCAGTCTTGCAAATGCGTCTGGAGACGCAGTAATGGCAGTAAATGAAAACATACCTGCATTTTAATAATTGCAGAAACATCTGGTCTTCAAATATCATACGCAAATATAGAGTATACGATAAATATAAAAGTTGCTCTAAACTTCACGAACAAAGAATGCGTAATAATTAAGAGAGTCAATAAATTTAAATATCTAGCTGAGGTAATACAGATAAACGGTCATGAGTGGGGCCTAATTAACACAAGGCAAGGAAAATTGAAATGGCCTTTCAGCTCACTGCAGATGTACACAATAAGAGAACTATGCCCTCTCAGGCAAAATTACATGACTATGTTACAGTAATGATTATATGCAGCAGCATGCCTGGATTTGGCTAACACGGGAGACATTACGTGTGTTCATGTTTTCCCTTAAGTGAAATGTCTACTTATGACTGAAGACGATACGATCCAGAAAATCATCATCGTCATGCAGCAACATATCTTTTGCAAAGCTGGCACATTAAAAAACATGAAATGATTGTGTGGCATTGTTGACCGCGTTAGGGAAGTTCGGCCGCCGTGTGCAAGTCTTATTTCAGTGGACGCCAGACTGAGCGACTTGGACGCCGGTGATGAGGATGAAATGACGACGACACAACAACCAGTCCCCGAGTGGAGAAAATCCCCAACCCGGCCGGGCATCGAACCCTGAATGGTAGGGAAGCATGTTACCACTCAGTTAAGCCAGCGGACACGTAAACCGCCGTCTGTGGGCTTTCGAGCTTGTACGACCTGCAAATGAAAAGAAAGTAGTTATAAGCCTCACCTTAACAAACGTTACAAAGGCTTAAAACCTCGATATTCGTTCAGGAACACCGGGTATTTCTAAATGGCTCAACCGGGCACTCGGTACCAGTAGCAAGTAGTCTGTCTAACGGCTTATAGAAGCAACAAAAATTTGATATTCATTTACTTACTGACCGAATTTAAAAATTTAAAATCGTTCCATAGTCTATTATAAAGAGGTATAGTCTTATGTTGCGTATTTTACTCAGTAGGTTAAGCATTACTGTTAGAAACAGTAACGCGCAGCGCGCAAATTACCCAGATAACATTCATCCATTATTTGAGAATGACAGCACTTAGGGACCTCAGTCACACTTTATGCATAATATCAAATTTTATAGAAACTCTTTCTCGATTAGTAAATCATAAAATAAATAATGAAAGAAAAAAGTTCATCGTATACTATATTTTCGATGTTCATACAGTAAAAGAAACTTCAGAATCAGGCAAAACGTTTTAATGTATTGCTTCTTCACTATTAACTCTATTCGCAAAGCGTTTTGCAGACAGTAACCACATATACTACAAAATTTACCTGCAAAATTATATCATTGTTAGACACACAGTTCAGGAGATAAGACGTTAGAGACATTAAGAACCGTGATCGGATGTTTCCTGCATGGGAGTTCGCGTCCTTGAAGAGGGGGAGAGTTACTAGTAATGTTGGTTTCAGCGAGTACGTACAGATGAAAATAACATATAGGAAAAGTTTAAAAAAATGTCCGAGTGGGCAAGAAGTCGTGAGAGAAGAGGCCACTACCTCATTTTCGCGGATAAATTCAGCGCCCGCTAATGCTTTTGTTTACTCTTCCCTCTGCCTGGAAACTGAGGCAGAACCAGATCTTGTTTACGTCCCGACAGGCTAAGTTTTCCTATGTTTTACGGCTAGGACTGGCAATGCTCTTCCCCTGCCGGCAGCCGGCAAAATCGATCGCTTTCATCTTTCAGCGACTAATTGACCGGAATAATCCAGGCAACTGGGGCGACGTGTGTGCCTTTCGACGAAACGGAAGTTCCGTCGTGATAGATGACTGCTCACTGCACGGCGATTTATGCTATATGATCAAAAGATCCGAACAGCCGTATGCAATGCGGAATTGATCACTAGATGCCGCGGGAGGCGGGTCCGCCAGTATAAGAGGAGGCGGAGAGTACTGTGTTACCTATAGAAAGGCGGTGACAGCAGAATGGGTCCGTCAGGGGTATGCAGTGACTTCGAACGTTCAATAGAAACTGGATGTCCCATGAGTAACAGACCCACAAGGGACATATCAACCCATCTAAGACTACGTTAGTTGACTGGTGGTGATGTGACTGTGAGGTGAACAAGGGAAGGAAAAACCGCGGCTAAGCCAAATCCAAGCAGACCTAATGCTCTAACGGACATGGACCGTCGAGCACTGGGGAAGGTGGTTGTAAAACATCACATCAGAAGGAGTCTCCCGTGAGTTCCAAAGCGCCACTAGCTGTCCAGCCAGTACAACGACTACGCACAGAGAACTGAAAAGAATCGGCTACGAATGGTCGATTAGCGACATTTTAGGTGGCAAAACAGTGACGCCACTGAACAGCGAATGATTGGAAACGAGTGATTTGGAACGATGAATACGTTTACCCTGTGGCTGTCAGATGGGAGGGTTTGGGCTTGGCGAATGCGTGGAGAACATTACTTGCCATTACGTTAGTGCCAAAAGCGAAGTACGAAGCAGGTGGTATTACGGTACGAGAGTCTACGTTTTTGTGGACAGGATATAGTTCATTGTGATTAAGAAAAGCCACTCGGGGCAGCCGCGCGGTCAGGGGCGCCTTGTCAAGGTTCGCGCGGCTTCCCGCGTCGGAGGTTCGAGTCCTCCCTCGGACGTGGCTGTCTGTGTGTTGTCCTTAGCGTAAGTTAGTTTAAGTTAGATTATCACCAATTAACCGATTTCCGATTAAGAAAAAAATTATCATATATCCTATCATCTTTTTATATTCTTCTTAAAACAATAAAATTTTACTGATATTTCAACGTTAAATTATAGTCATTTTAAAAAGTACTATTCTTTGTAAAATGTTCTAGATAAAAACAAAGCAAAAGAAAACTACACAAAAGATAAAAAAAGAAAATTTTAAAATGTATGACTTGTTTTAAAACATCATGTAACACGTCTATAATTTGCCAATAAATAAATACCCACATGAGTGCGCCGGACGGTGTGGCCGAGCGGTTCTAGGCGCTTCAGTCTGGAACCGCGCGACCGCAACGGTCGCAGGTTCGAATCCTGCCTCGGGTATGACTGTGTGTGATGTCCTTAGGTTACTTAGGCTTAAGTAGTTCTAAGTTCTAGGGGAATGATGACCTCAGATGTTAAGTCCCATAGTGCTCAGACCCATTTTACCACATGAGTGCTAAAAGGAATCCTTTCAACTTCGGTCAAATCTAAAGGCCGTAAATTCAACTAAATACCTAAGAAATACAATTACGAACAACTCAAATTGGAAAGAACACATAGAAAATTTTGTCGGATAGGCAAACCAAAGACTGCGTTTTATTGGCAGAACACTTGGAAAATGTAAGAAATCTATGAGAATATTAGAGAGACTGCCTACACTACACCTGTCCGTCCTCTTTTGTAGTACTACTGCGCGGTAAGGGATCCTTAGCAGATAAGATTAACGGAGTATATAGAGAAAGTTCAAAGAAAGGCAGCACGTTTTGTACTATCGCAAACAGGGGAGAGAGTGTCACTGACATATACAGGATTTGAGGTGGACAGCATTAAAACAAAGGCGTTTTTCGTTGCGGCAGAACCTTCTCACAACAGTTCAATCACCAACTTTCTCCTCCGAGAGCGAAAATATTTTGTTGACGCCGACCTACATAGGGAGAAACGATCATCGTAATGAAGTAAGGAAAATCAGAGCTA
This sequence comes from Schistocerca serialis cubense, assembly GCF_023864345.2. Classification (NCBI taxonomy): domain Eukaryota; kingdom Metazoa; phylum Arthropoda; class Insecta; order Orthoptera; family Acrididae; genus Schistocerca; species Schistocerca serialis. The sequence continues at coordinate 175,219,706 of NC_064647.1, read as the reverse complement.
GTTAGATAGGTGTTCGTTTTTTCCGCTTGGTGTTCGAGATTGGAATTATGGACAGTTATAGTGAAGGTGGATCGTTGAACCCTCTGCCAGGCACTTAAGTGTGATTTCCAGAGTATCGATGCAGATATAGATGTAGATGAAATAAATGAATTCTCCACAGATATATTAATACACCACTGAAAGTGTTCCAAAGGCGAAGAATGGTCACATCCTATATTAAATTGTCCGCTAATTGGTAATCAGATACTTTTGATAAGACAGTGTATTTTATATCATGGTCAAAGCGCTTGCAGTTGCAGCTGAGACCCTGCAACGCATTTCGTTCTAAATATGGTGCTTCTTTAGTTTTCATTCCGTCGACTCATTTGGCGGCGTCCACAGTTTCTTTATTTTCTTTCTTTGCTTTAATGCCTTTGTTTTTTCAGAAGAACGCTGTCCAACATCCTAAAACATCTGAAGCAGAGTTTGGGAAGACTTTGACTATAGGTCCGAGGTTCGTAGTGCGCCAAGTTGAGACCACATTGTACATGGATAAATGGTAAACGAAAACCTTGATCCTAAACGTAACTGTAAAAGGTACTCCAAGGCTATATGGACATGCATATTAAAAATATACCCTTGTAACTCGGATGGCTCATTCTGAAATCAAACTGGGTTTCAGTATGTAAGTCAGAAAATACAATAGGCTTCTACTTTGATTCGTGCAGGTTTTAAATTTGTGAAATCGGATGAATCTTTTTTGTATTTCCGATTTTGTCCTGATATCTCTACAGTTTCAGGGACTACGATTATTAATACTGAATTTTTTTATCTAAAACGAAAACTTCCGTTTCTAACCTTTATTTTATTTCTTTCTTTGTCCTCAAAAAGAAAAAAAAGAGATAACAAATTAAGTGTAGCTATGAAACTGTCACTTCCAGGAAAATAATTTGCCAGTTACATCTCGCTCCATAAAATTTTCCTTATAAAATAATAGAGAATATCATGAGTAAAGTTGAATCGTATCCAGTATCGGAAATTCCCCACTCAGTCGTTTTACAAGCCACAGCTCTCGGTAGATCGCACAGCGTCCGGTGTAGAAATAATAACTTTAAACTTAAATTTTTGTGCTTTCAGCGTCAATGTCTACGAAGTTCTGTGTCAGTTGTGTTCCGCATATCTTTGTATCCGAACGCGTTTTTATTTGCTTTTGTTCCACAGCTAAACAGTTCCTAGCAAACACATCTATATCTCGTTTAATATCAGCTCATTTCTGGCCGACTAATCTCCAGACATCTAAAATACATTGGATGCTAACAGTAAGCAGAATAGCAGAAGACTGTCTAATTTTGTGAAAATGAGTTCGGTTTGGAAAACGGAAGTTGCTATCTGCACATAGGTTACGGAAACATGCTAAGCATCACTTTATTGGTACTTTGTGACTCTTAGGTCAGGGGAAAATTAGTAAACATTTTGAAGGTACCGTACGAAAAGATAGGCGAAAACGTTGGATTTCTTTCCATTTATGAAATTACGGCTTGTGTTCCGTTGCCGACAAACATTGTTAAAAACCATCCATAATGAGATAAGTAGATAATCGTTATAATCGTACATATTTCAAACGAAATTATTAGTTTTGAAATATTGGTTTGTATTACGCTTTACACTGCTCTTCTGTACTACTCAAAATTCTTTTAGTCACAATAAGTTTCGGACAAAAAAACTGACGTACGATGCACTTACTCTACAACCTAAAATAATTATTTTCTTTTAAGACACTGGATAAATAAATAAGAAGATTGTTATCATTTATCGTTTCATGTCCGGGAAATTACAAATGACAAATATTGTCAGCCAAACTTAGGTAGTGAAATATGCAGATAATTATGACGTAACAATCATAAACGTGTCGAGTGAAATCGTTAATTTTGAAGTACTGATACGTACGCGGCTTCTCACTGATTGTCTGTACCGCTGAATTTCTATTTATCGTGGTGGATATCGGACGAAACAACTGAACGAAACAGCTGAAACGTTATACGCATGGTCTCCAATCGTTATGCAATTGTTTCGCTCAAAGACACTCGAAATTTTAATACCGTGCAATTCACGCTCTAACGAACTAATAAATAAAGCTTACTTGAATCAACGAGTGAGGTACAATCGTACGAAGCTACTTAGATCATTGTTTAGCTCATTAAAATGTCTGCCATGTTTTGCTTCTGTTCGTTACAACTTCGCTGGCTTTCGAAATAGAATATAGCGGCAGTACTGATAGAAATGCGATCAACAAAAAGTACGAGGAGCAAATCGAAGCAAATGAGGGTGAAAAAAAGGTCTGGCTTACCGCTCCATTAGCAGTTAATGGTCCGCATAGCGCAACAAAACGACATAAAGGCTGCCGGAGATAACAACCAACTATCCGTCAGAGAGGTCGCTTAACGAAACAGAGGAGCAACGCGAAACGGCGAGCAGCAGACAGAGCCATCTCGCGGCCTAATTGTCTATTAGCGAGCCTCTAATTGTGGCGGAGACACGCACAAAGCGCTGAAGGACGCCAGGATTACCTGACGCGGTGCCACCAATTAGAAACGCCGTCTCGAGCAATTAGGCGCTACTATCGACGTATCGACTGCGCCTTTGTCGCGGAGGTCATGCACCCCAGGTACACCAAACGTGAGCTGACGTCATGGTTACGTAACGCACGGTTTTATAAAGAAATACTTGTCGCAGTAATAATTTATTATCATAGAGAATATGTCTATTTTTCCTTCAATATTAGTGAACATTACTTTAAAATTTTACAGAGAAATCATGAAAATAGTAAAAAGTCCTAAAAATAATTACTGTCGTGAGTTTGATAATATTTTTGCATAACGTTAAAAGCATGTTCTTCTGGTAGTGCTGCCTTCTGCCTCCATGACCTCAAGCTCACCAATTACTACCATTTACCACCATCCTACCCCGTTACCTAACATTCTCGAACAGAGCCGCATGTGGACAAAGCTCAAGTATCAATGGTGAGGTGATATGAACGAGCAAGCAGATCTTCAGAACGAAAATTCATCGATAACTTCTGTCATACTGCTAATGAACAATCAGTAATCATCTATATAATAAAATGAAGTTCTAAAAAATTTAATCCCACCTCACAATGTACGTTAATGGTTATTTCTCTTTTATTTTATTTTATTTTCCAATGTATTTTATTTCTTACTATGTTTTAACTTGTAGTCGAATTAAATCGGGTGATGCTGCGGGAATTAGATTAGGAAATGAGATGCTTAAAGTAGTAAATGAGTATTGCTATTTGGCGAGCAAAATAACTGATGATGGTCGAAGTAGAGAGGATATAAAATGTAGACTGGCAGTGGCAAGGAAAGCATTTCTGAAGAACAGAAATTTGTTAACATCGAGTATAGATTTAAGTGTCAGGAAGTCGTTTATGGCAGTATTTGTATGGAGTGTAGCCATGTATGGAAGTGAAACACGGACGATAAATAGTTTAGACAAGAAGACAATAGAAGTTTTCGAAATGTGGTGCTACAGAAGAATACTGAAGATTTGATGGGTAGATCACATAACTAATGAGGAGATATTGAATAGAATTGGAGAGAAGAGAAATTTGTGGCACAACTTGAAGAGAAGAAGGGATCGGTTGGTAGGGCATATTCTGAGGCATCAAGGGATCACCAATTTAGTATTGGTGGACAGCGTGGAGGGTAAAAATCGCAGAGGGAGGCCAAGAGATGAATACACTAAACAGATTCAGAAGGATGTAGGTTGCAGTAGGTACTGGGAGATGAAGAACCTTGCACAGGATAGAGTAGCTTGGAGAGCTGCATCCAACCAGTCTCTGGACTGAAGACCACAACAACAACAACAGGTTTTAACTTTCCTCAACTATACACATAAATATACAATCATAATATGTGAAATTACTATTCCCTTTGCATCGTATTGTATGTTAACCGGGGACCAAGAAACGACGGAGAGGCTCCGTCCCCGCCGCAGCCGCAGTGGCCCACAGCCCCACGACGACTACCGCAGTCCACTTCACCCCTCCGCCGCCCCACACCGAACCCAGGGTTATTGTGCGGTTCGGCCCCCGGTGGACCCCCCAGGGGAGGGCTCACACCAGACGAGTGTAACCCCTATGTTTGCGTGGGAGGGTAATGGTGGTGTACGCGTACGTGGAGAACTCGTTTGCGCAGCAATTGCCGACATCGTGTATCTGAGGTGGAATAAGGAGAACCAGCCCGCATTCGCCGAGGCAGATGGAAAACCGCCTAAAAACCATCCACAGACTGGCCGGCTCACCGGACTCGACACAAGCCCACCGGGCGGATTCGTGCCGGGGACCAGGCGCTCCTTCCCGCCCGGAACGCCGTGTATTAGACAGCACGGCCAACTGGGTGGGCACGATTCCCTTTACTTCAAGCTTAGCTTTACTCTTCGGTCAGTATAATAGCTTTGTAAATATCAAGCTGTCAGACAAACAAGGCAGCATTTGTGAACCAAAACGAATAGGAAACGTAAATTTAAAGACGCTGTCGTTTCAATACGTAAAGCATAGTTTTCCATGGCAGAAAAATGCATTTAAAATACGTTTACATTCACATAATCACAGTGCAGGTAGCAAAAGTATTGTTTTGTACACGATGAAAAATCACTAGAGAATGGCCTAGAGGGCTGAAACTGGTTGTGAACAAATAAAATTAATACAGCAAAAGTGGAAAATGCCACCTACTTTTGTAGTGTTTTGTCTACCTGGGTGTGAATATTTTCATTTCGCCTTCAGCACTCATCACGTCACTATTATAAACAGATACGGTACCAGCTTTTGTCCCATGCCGCACCGGAGAGTACAGACATTTTTGGATCTTACAGCCCTATGCTTTATTCCAGCATTTAATATCTCAGATGAATGAAAATTCAATAGTCTGGCATCATGTGGTGAAGTGTGGCGTGAACAACGGATGCTACTACAAGAACACCTATTGACAGAAACTCCGCCATATGGACAGTCTTATAACCTCATTGACATATTTAATATAAGACGGAGGGATTATCCTCGGCCCAGCGCACCATAACTCACACATTTTCAATCATGAAATCAGGGGTTTGAGCTACTGACTTTACCTTTTAAATATTACAAAAGTATAATTCACATTTAGCGAGACTGGTGCTGACTTCTGGTGCTAAAACATGGACATTAACGAAATTCGATTAAAAGCAACTTTTTACGAGCGGATTGGCACTTAACATTGTACTGCATCGTAAAATCCATAGCAAATGCGTTTACATAATGTACACTATCAGGTAATAAACATACATTTAGCTGCACTTGGTGTTACGCTTATTCACAGAAGGTAAACACTGGATGTTATCACAAAGAATATGAATATGATAGATATACATTGTTAAATCATGACCTCTGGCCGCAGGTGCGTAGTATTAAAGTATAATTATTACAATTACAGACAATATACTTAAATGAACCTTGTTATCTGCAGGAGTTTTCTTACATTGGCAATATATATGTAATGTGGATTGAAATTTATACAACAGACAAACAAATATGGTGAAATTTCTTGGAATTTCTAAGATACCCTTGCACCAGAACACTATAAACGACAATAATAAGACGTATTGATCCTCCTTCATAAATTATGTTCTCCTAGTCATGTAAGAACGACATTCTGTAACTCATTCAGTCCTTAATTACATCATAAATAATTCATTCTATTTGTTTATCTGTTTTATAAATTTTGATCCACATTACACGTATCTTACCAATATAATAACACTCTAGCAGCTAACAAGGTTCACGTAGAAATATTATCTGCACTTCTAATATTTATTCTGTAATATAACGCATCTCAGGGCAAAGGTCATGATTAGGCACGTAAATCTATCCAGTGTTTAGCCGGCCGGTGTGGCCGTGTGGTTCTAGGCGCTTCAGTCTGGAACTGCGTGACCGCTACGGTCGCAGGTTCGAACCCTGCCTCGGGCATGGATGTGTGTGATGTCCATAGGTTAGTTAGGTTTAAGTAGTTCTAAGTTCTAGGGGACTGATGACCACAGATGTTAAGTCCATAGTGCTCAGAGCCATTTGAATCTGTCCAGTGTTTACCTGCTGTGAATACGTGTAACACCAATTGCAGCTAATTGTGAGTGTAGAAAATAAACAATTTTTTCAGCCTTCAGTTGCAAGGTAATTTTTACTCGTTTACCTAGGTTTCGATTCCAGTAATGGAATCTCCTTCAGCACAAAACATTAAATTATTTTGAGAGCCAAACACTGGCCATGTCACGCGCTGCATGATGTTAAAGATTTGTAAAATTGTGAGTGTATTTCCTGATAATGTGCATTGTGGAAACGGGTTTGCTGTGGATACCAATATGCAGTGCAGTGTAACTACCTAAAACATAACACAGTTTACGTCACGTAAACGTTTCGTGTACCGATAATTTTGTCAGCAACATTATCAAGCTACACTTGGTCCACGTCCGCCCCCGGTAACTGAGTGGTCAGAGTGACAGAATGTCAATCCTAAGGGTCCGGTTTCGATTCCCATCTGGGTCGGTGATTTTCTCGGCTCAGGGACTGGGTGTTGTGTTGTCCTAATCATCATCATTTCATCCCCATCGACGCGCAAGTCGCCGAAATGGCGCCAAATCGAAAGACTTGCACCCGGTGAACGGTCCACCCGACGGGAGGCCCTAGTCACACGACTCTATATACTTGGTCCGCGATGTAAAGTTCCTGTCACACTACCCTCTGATGATGAGACTGCAATGGCCCCAAAACATGTGAATGGTACAATGAATCGTATTAAAAATAAAAACAAGGCTAGTTGCACATTTATTCCCAAATAAATACCGTTTCATGGTTAAAGCTAAGGTAGGGGCAAGATGTCAGAGGACACAAAAGAAAAATTGGATTTCGATATTGGAGGGGTTCGGCACCAAACAGAAAACTATGCAGTAATCTTCTACAGAAGGTCAAGGCTCACATTGAGCAGTCGTGCCAATGGTGAGGATGACGATGATGATGATGATGATGGCGACTGAGTGTAATTAGACGCAGGCGCGGAAGATGTCGAGGAGTGAGCTACGCCGGTACCACTGGACGAGTGTCGAGCCCGCCTATTCTCTCCTCTCGTCTGCTAATGAAGCGCCGCTGTAATTGGTGGTTGTCTCGCGTCACGTGACAGCAGGCGACTGCGCGTCGGCTCGTTAGCCGGCGGTGACGACGCAACTTTCGACGCCGGCCGCCGCGGCCGCCCTCAGTGGCCTCTTTGTCCGGGACACGGCCTCCTGAAGACGCTGCCCGCCGCCTCGACCCGGCGGTATCTGCCCGACAGTCCCCGCCACACACACGCTCGGCACTTCTCCAGCGATACGAAAAAACGTCGCCCGCGACTGTGGGAACAGTGTCCAGTGTCCGGCAGGCTGAGCCGCCTCGTACGGACACCGGAATAATGGAGACGACGCGGTGGGGTAGTGACCCGTGCTGCCGATGGCATAGGGTCAGCAATGATGATGATACCGATGATTAATGATATTGGTTTGAGGGCACTAAACCGAATTATAATAACCCCAGCGGAATCAGTATTGATCGAAGAAAATATCACATCTACATCCACACCCGCCCGCATCTCGTGGTCGTGCGGTAGCGTTCTCGCTTCCCACGCCTGGGTTTCCGGGTTCGATTCCCGGCGGGGTCAGGGATTTTCTCTGCCTCGTGATGGCTGGGTGTTGTGTGCTGTCCTTAGGTTAGTTAGGTTTAAGTAGTTCTAAGTTCTAGGGGACTGATGACCACAGATGTTAAGTCCCATAGTGCTCAGAGCCATTTGAACCATTGAACCATCCACACCCACATCTGCATCTACGTGATTACTCTGCTATTCACAATAAAGTGCCTGGCAGAGGGTTCAATGAACCACATTCATGCTGTCACCCTACCATTCCACTCTCGAACGGCACGCGGGAAAAACAAGCACTTAAATTTTTCCGTGCGAGCCCTGATTTCTCTTATTTTATCGTGATGATCATTTCTCCCTATGTAGGTTGGTGCCAACGGAATGTTTTCGCAATCGGAGGAGAAAAACTGGTGATTGAAATTTCATGAGAAGATCCCGTCACAACGAAAAACGCCTTTGTTTTAATGATTGCAATTCACGTATCATGTCTGTGCCGGCCGGAGTGGCCGTGCGGTTCTAGGCGCTACAGTCTGGAGCCGAGCGACCGCTACGGTCACAGGTTCGAATCCTGCCTCGGGCATGGTTGTGTGTGATGTCCTTAGGTTAGTTAGGTTTAAGTAGTTCTAAGTTCTAGGCGACTGATGACCTCAGAAGTTAAGTCGCATAGTACTCAGAGCCATTTGAACCATTTTTTATCATGTCTGTGACACTATCTCCCCTATTTCGCGATCATACAAAACGAGCTGCCCTGCTTTGTACTTTTTCGATGTCATCCGTCAGTCCCACCTCATGCGGATCCCACACCGCACAGCAATACTCCAGAATAGGGCGGATAAGCGTAGTGTAAGCAGTCTCTTTGGTAGACCTGTTGCACTTTCTAAGTGTTCTGTCAATGAATCGCAATCTTTGGTTTGCTCTACCCACAATATTATCCATGTAAACGTTCCAGTTTAGGCTATTTGTAATTTTAATCCCTAAGTATTTAGTTGAATTTACAGCCCTCGGATTTGTGTGACTTATCGCGTAATCGAAATTTAGCTAATATCTTTTAGTACTCATGTGAATAATTTTCTTTATTCACGGTCAACAGCCACTTTTCGCACCATATAGATATCTTATCTAAATTATTTTGCAAGTCGTTTTGATCATCTGATGACTTTACAAGACGGTAAATCACAACATCATCTGCAAACAATCTAAGGCGGCTACTCAGATTGTCTCCTATGTCGTTAACATAGATCACAACAGCAAGAAGGAGTTGTGTGACATAATCAAAAGTTGGTAGGCGTGTTTCTACACCTGAAATACACTGCAGCGTCAAAGAAACTTGTTTGGGCATGCGTATTCAAATACAGAGATGTGAAAAAGGCAGAATACGGCTCTGCGGTCAGTAATGCCTACATAAGACAACAAGTGTCTGGCGCAATTATTACATCGGTTACTGCTGGTACAATGGCGGGTTATCAAGATTTAAGTCAGTTTGAACGTTGTGTTATCGTCAGCGTATAAGCGATGGAACACGGTATCTCCGAAGTAGCGATGAAGTGGGAATTTTCCCATATGCCCATTTCACGAGTGTACCATGAATATCAGGAATCCGGAAGAACATCAAATCTCCGACATCGTTCCCGTCGTAAAAAGATCCTGCTGGAACGGGACCAACGACGACTGAAGAGAATCGTTCAACGCGACCAAGTACAAACGTTCCGACAGCCGGAGTGGCTGAGCAGATCTAGGCGCTCCAGTCTGGAATCGCGCGACCGCTACGGTCGCAGGTTCGAATCCTGCCTCGGGCATGGATGTGTGTGATGTCCGTAGGTTATTTAGGTTTAAGTAGTTCTAAGTTCTAGGGGACTGATGACCTCAGATGTTGAGTCCCATAGTGCTCAGACCCATTTGAACCATTTTTACGAACTTTCTGTAAATTGCTGCTGACTTCGATCTAGGCCATCGACAAGTGTCAGCGTGCGAAGCATTCAACGAAACATCATCAATATAGGCTTTCGGAGCCAAAGGCCCACTCGTGTACCCTTGATGAATGCACGACACAAAGCTTTACTTCTCCCCTCGACCTTGGACTGTTGATGACTGTAAACATGTTGCCTGGTCAGATGAGTCTCGCTTCAAATTGTATCGAGCAGACAGACGTGTACGGGTATGGACACAACCTCATGGATCCATGGTCCCTGCATGTCAAAATGGTTCAAATGGCTCTGAGTACTATGGGACTTAACATCTGAGGCCATCATTCCCTTAGACTTGGAACTACTTAAACCTAACCAACCTAAGGACAGCACATACATCCATACCCGAGGCAAGATTCGAACCTGCGACGGTAGCAGCAGCGTGGTTCCGGACTGAAGCGCCTAGAACCATTCGGCCACAATGGCCGGCCCCCTGCATATCAGCAGAGGACTGTTCAAGCTGCTGGAGGTTCTGTAATGGTGTGGGGCGTGTGTAGTGGGAGTGATATGGCACCCCTGATACGTCTAGATACGACTCTGACAGGTGACACATACGCAAGCATCCTATTTGATCACCTGTATCCATTCATGTCCATTATGCAATCCGACGAAGTTCGGCAATTCCAGTAGGACAATGCGACACCCCACACGTCCAGAATTGCTACAGGGTGGCTCCAGGAACACTCTTCTGACTATAAATACTTCCGCTGGCAACCAAACTCCCCGGACATGAAAATTGCTGAGCATATCTTGGAAGCCTTGCAACGTGCTGTTCAGAATAGTTCTCTTACGGATTTATGAACAGCCCTGCAGGATCCATAGTGTCAATTCCCTCCAATACTACTTCAGACATTAGTCACGTCCGTGCCATATCGTGGCAACTGGTTGACACAACTAAGTAAAAAAATTTTAGCGAAGGCATCTTTATAATCTTTTTATTACTGTGCACTTATTGTTATTAATCTGCTGTACATTGTTATCCAACTTGGTAATAACTAAATTCTTATTCTGCGCACATTTTTTGTAGAACTCTGTCGTCCTGAGTTTGCTTCACGATTGCTTTCCGAGGTAACTCTTCTGAGAATGGCAAACTAATTTCCCGAAACTAGTCAAGAAGCTAATTTAATAAAAAAAATTGTGCAGGTGGCGACTGAATTATCTCTATTCTTAAAACGTGCTTCACAGATGTTGATTGACAGTCACGAGTAACATTTTACACCTCCATCTTCAGCACGAATTCTCAAAATGTGTAACCTGAATTTAGAGTCGGACTGCACTCAAATTTATCAGAACGAAGGAAGGAAGAAAGTGAGATTAAGATTCAACGTACCATCCACGACCACTGTAGTTCACCAGGGGACAGCATCTGCTCTTCCAAAACCATGTAGTGGCTTCCATACGGGAAATGTGCGACAGCTTAGACTGCTATTCCCATCTTTTCAACAGAATGTAAATATTTTTATTATTATTCCTACGCCTTTGCGTCGTTAGATGTGGGACACGAATTGCACGCTGAGAACGCTACGACAGCGTTGCACAAGCTGAAGGGGAAACGTCTCATTAAGATTGTCCAGAATGTAGCATACGTCTGGCAGCACTCACCTCACATGTGTCCAGGAAAACATTCGCACCTACACGTGACTGGACATCCAAAAATCACGACCGTAGCGTCCACAGATCTGTCCACCTCCTATGATGCGGCTAACCCATACCCCCGTTCAAAAATATTTGCGCTATATAAAGGCCTGCACACTGACCGTGGCTTTCAGAGGCCTCCTAGGAAACTGTGCGCTCTTTGCAGAATTCCAGGACACAAACTTTTTTTATACCAACGACGAGCCGGAATGACACCCAGAATTTCACACAGTCGATAACCGAGTTGTGGCTGCCCAGGACAGAGCGTTTTAGGAGGTTAAGCAGCAACACCATGCCCCTTACTAACTTAAGCCTAACCTCACAAAAACTCGGGTTTGCATCTTGCATGAGTGATTTACCTTTGGCGGGCAAGAGCTCCGCCGACTGACCTATCCACTCTCAGAAACGTTATCTTGCATAACTTGCAGGACCAGCACTCCTAGAAAAAAGGGCATTGGAAGGTAGGAGTAGAGGTGCGGAGAAAAAGAAGCTGTGTGGTGCGAGGGGGTGGGGGGAGCGGAGGGGTAGAGGGGAGGTTGTAAGTAGGCTGTTTAGGTTTTTATGTTGGTAACGCCACGTAGCGCTCTGCATGAAAATCACTGGCTGAGCTGCGTGCAGTCTGTGGCTGATTTGCATTGTTGTAATATTCGCTATTGTAGTGTTGGGCAGCTGGATGTGAACAGCGCGTAGCGTTGCGCAGTCGGAGGTGAACCGCCAGCAGTGGTGGATGTGGGGAGAGAGATGGCGGAGTGTTGAGAGCGGATGATCTGCACATGTGTCCATCAGAGACAGTAAATTTGTAAGACTGGATGTCATGAACTGATATATTTATTATGACTTTTGAACACTATTAAGGTAAATACATTGTTTGTTCTCTATCAAAATCTTTCATTTGCTAACTATGCCTATCAGTAGTTAGTGCCTTCAGTAGTTTGAATCTTTTATTTAGCTGGCAGTATTGGTGCTCGCTGTATTGCAGTAGTTCGAGTAACGAAGATTTTGTGAGGTAAGTGATTCATGAAAGGTATAGGTTATTGTTAGTCAGGGCCATTCTTTTGTAGTGATTATTGAAAGTCAGATTGCGCTGCGCTAAAAGTATTGTGTGTCAGTTTAGTGATGATCAGAATAAGTAAAGAGAGAAACGTCTGAGTACGTTCAGTTTTGCTCAGCTGTTTGAAAATCAAATAACATAAGCGGTTTATCAGCACAATCATTCATAAATTTTTCTAAGGGGAGGTTTCGAGGTCATGTGTGGTTCAGGTTCACATTCCGGTCTGGCACAAAGTCTTACTCTGCCAGAAATTTTCAAATGAACGCATCATCCGCTGCAAAGCGCAAATTTTATTCTGGAGGTGTAGAATGCTTCCTGTACACGGCTCAATACACGTGCTTACAGCGTGTTTGAATGGTGCACCTAGTCACGGACTCATGACCGCTGCAATAGGAACCACTCTCGCTACCTCGATACCACAACGCGCTGTTGAATTATGGTAATGATGATGATGGTACCACGTGGCATCATTTACTAGGTTTCTTCTGGTGCCTTATTGAAGTATTTCTACACGGTCACCGAGCGAGGTGGCACAGTGGTTAGACACTGGACTCGCATTCGGGAAGACGACGGTTCAATCCCACGTCCGGCCATTCTGATTTAGGTTTACCGTGATTTCCTTAAATCACTCCTGGCAAATATCGGGATGGTTCCTGCGAAAGGGCACGGCCGACTTCCTTCCCCGTCCTTCTGTAATTCGATGAGACCGATGACCTCGCTGTCTGGTCTCCTTCTTCAAAGAACCCAACCCACCCCAAGTCTCAGGCCAGATGAACCGAGGGGCTACCTACAGTGTCATCTCAACGACCGCTCAACGAAGGTTGCTGCCCTCTGCAGCAGGCGCATCTTTCGTGTACCCATGCCAAATGCTGTTCATCAAAGTCGAAGGCTGAAATTTGCACGTCAGTAACGCAACTGGACGTCCACAGAGGGACAACAGGTGGTCTTTTCAGATGTATCAGCTTTCATGCTGCATCAGATGGCCGCTGGCATTTCCGTCATGAAACGACTGAAAGCAAACACGCCGCACGCCTTATGATCGAGGGAATGTTTTCGTGGAATTCGCTGGATGATAACGTCATTCTGGAAGGCAGAATCGATCGACACGAGGATGCACCTATCCTTGGGGACCATGTCCACCTCTATCTATATGTCGTCTGATCTTCTTCGGTGCCGGCCGGAGTGGCCGAGCGGTTCTAGGCGCTACAGCGTGGAGCCACGCGACCGCTACGGTCGCAGGTTCGAATCCTGCCTATAGCATGGGTGTATGTGTTGTCCTTATTTAGGTTTATATAGTTCTAAGTTCTAGGGAACTGATGACCTCAGAAGTTAAGTCCCATAGTGCTCAGAGCCATTTGAACCATTTTTCTTCTCCGGTAGTCCGCAGCTCGTGGTCTTGCGGACGCGTTCTCGCTTTCCGAGCACGAGGTCCCGGGTTCGATTCCCGGCGATTCATCCTCATTCATGAAAATGGCGAGATTGGGCTCAGAAAAGGTTGGGAATTTGTGCGGGCGCTGATACCCGCGCAGTTGAGCGCCCCACAAACCAAACATCATCATCTTCTTCGGTAGGATGGCATCTACCAGCAGGAGAACTGTAAGTAGGCTGTTTAGGTTTTTATGTTGGTAACGCCACGTAGCGTTGTATATGAAAATCACTAACTGTGCTGTGTGCAGTCTGTGGCTGGTTTGCATTGTTGGAATTTGCTATTGTAGTGTTGGGCAGTTGGCTGTTAACAGCGTGTAGCGTTGCGCAGTTGGAGGTGAGCCGGCAACAGTGGTGGATGTGGGGAGTGAGATGGCGGAGTTTTGAGAGCGGATGATCTGGACGTGTGTCCATCAGAGACAGTAAATTTGTAAGATTGGATGTCATGAACTGATATATATACATATATATATATATATATATATATATATATATATATATATATATATATATAATTTGCTAACTATGCCTGTGAGTAGTTAGTTCCTTCAGTAGTTAGAATATTTCATTTAGCTAACAGTATTGGCTGTATTGCAGTAGTTCGAGTAACGAAGATTATGTGAGGTAAGTGATTCATGAAAGGTATAGGTTATTGTTAGTGGCGGCGGTGGTGGCGGTTAGTGTTTAACGTCCCGTCGACAACGAGGTCATTAGAGACGGAGCGCAAGCTCGGGTTAGGGAAGGATTGGGAAGGAAATCGGCCGTGCCCTTTGAAAGGAACCATCCCGGCATTTGCCTGAAACGATTTAGGGAAATCACGGAAAACCTAAATCAGGATGGCTGGAGACGGGATTGAACCTTCGTCCTCCCGAATGCGAGTACAGTGTGCTAACCACTGCGCCACCTCGCTCGCTATTGTTTGTCAGGGCCATTCACTTGTAGGGATTTTTGAAAGTCAGATTGCGTTGCGCTACAAATATTTTGTGTCAGTTTAAGCACAGTCATTTATAATTTTTCTAAGGGGACTTTTCAGAACGCAACGTGTCACACAGCTCGTAGTGTATGTGCGTGGCTCGAAGAGAACCAGGTAAGTTTACCGTACTGCCCTGGCCACCAAATTCCAAGGATTCAAATCCAATCGGGAATCTGTAGGGCCACTTCGGTCACGTTGTATCAGCCGAGAAACCCAGTTGGCTGCAGAACTGGAATCGCCACGCCTCCACATCCGTGTCGGTACCTTCTAGAAACACTGTGACACTCATCCTGCTGCGGTCCGCGCTGTAAAGGTTGGTTATTTAGGTCCTTGATAGGGGCCACTGTAGACCTGCGGGGGTAGCCGAGAACGCAAACGCGTTGCTTTCTGGACTCGGGTAGGCGCGCCGGCACCGGATCGAATCCGCCCGGCGGATTAACGACGAGGGCCGATGTGCCGGCCAGCCTGGGTTTGGTTTTTAGGCGGTTTTCCACATCCCGCTGTGTGAATACCGGGATGGTCCCCATGTTCCGCCTCAGTTACACGACTCGCAAACATCTGAACACTTTCGCACTATTCCATGGATTACACTCGACGCATACAGTTGGGGTACATTAATTCCGCCCCAGGGATTACGGGGTGGCGGCATGAAGAGCATCCGGCCACCCCTTAAACATTAACATGCCAAATCCGATTAACGATGGCTGACCCTGCGTAACTGTGGGACAAGGCTCAAGCGATACATAGATAGATAGATATATACAGGGTGTTACAAAAAGGTACAGCCAAACTTTCAGGAAACATTCCTCACACACAAATAAAGAAAACATGTCATGTGGATATGTGTCCGGAAACGCTTAATTTCCATGTTAGAGCTCATTTTAGTTTCGTCAGTATGTACTGTACTTCCTCGATTCACCGCCAGTTGGCCCAATTGAAGAAAGGTAATGTTGACTTCGGTGCTTGTGTTGACATGCGACTCATTGCTCTACAGCATCAAGCACATCAGTATGTAGCATCAACAGGTTAGTGTTCATCTCGAACGTGGTTTTGCAGTCAGTGCAATGTTAACAAATGCGGAGTTGGCAGATGCCCATTTGATGTATGGATTAGCACGGGGCAATAGCCGTGGCGCGGTACGTTTGTATCGAGACAGATTTCCAGAACGAAGGTGTCCCGACAGGAAGACGTTCGAAGCAATTGATCGGCGTCTTAGGGAGCACGGAACATTCCAGCCTATGACTCGCGACTGGGGAAGACCTAGAACGACGAGGACACCTGCAATGGACGAGGCAATTCTTCGTGCAGTTGACGATAACCCTAATGTCAGCGTCAGAGAAGTTGCTGCTGTACAAGGTAACGTTGACCACGTCACTGTATGGAGAGTGCTACGGGAGAACCAGCTGTTTCCGTACCACGTACAGCGTGTGCAGGCACTATCAGCAGCTGATTGGCCTCCACGGGTACACTTCTGCGAATGGTTCATCCAACAATGTGTCAATCCTCATTTCAGTGCAAATGTTCTCTTTACGGATGAGGCTTCATTCCAACGTGATCAAATTGTAAAGTTTCACAATCAACATGTATGGGCTGACGAGAATCCGCACGCAATTGTGCAATCATATCATCAACACAGATTTTCTGTGAACGTTTGGGCAGGCATTGTTGGTGATGTCTTGATTGGGCCCCATGTTCTTCCACCTAAGCTCAATGGAGCACGTTATCATGATTTCATACGGGATACTCTACCTGTGCTGCTAGAACATGTGCCATTACATATACGACACAGCATGTGGTTCATGCACGATGGAGCTCCTGCACATTTCAGTCGAAGTGTTCGTACGCTTCTCAACAACAGATTCGGTGACCGATGGATTGTTAGAGGCGGACCAATTCCATGGCCTCCACGCTCTCCTGACCTCAACCCTCTTGACTTTCATTTATGGGCGCATTTGAAAGCTCTTGTCTATGCAACCCCGGTACCAAATGTAGAAACTCTTCGTGCTCGTATTGTGGACGGCTGTGATATAATACGCCATTCTCGAGGGCTGCATCAGCGCATCAGGGATTCCATGCGACGGAGGGTGGATGCATGTATCCTCGCTAACGGAGGACATTTTGAACATTTCCTGTAACAAATTGTTTGAAGTCACGCTGGTACGTTCTGTTGCTGTGTGTTTCCATTCCATGATTAATGTGATTTGAAGAGAAGTAATAAAATGAGCTCTAACATGGAAAGTAAGCGTTTCCGGACACATGTCCACATAACATATTTTCTTTCTTTGTGTGTGAGGAATGTTTCCTGGAAGTTTGGCCGTACCTTTTTGTGACACCCTGTAGATAGGGGCCACTGTAATGAGACTGGGCGATGTATACGATGCCACTTCAATGTCTTGCGCGTCGATGAAGATGATATGGAATGATTGAGTCAACACAAACAACCAATCCTCGAGCGAGCAGAGTCTTCGACTCGGCCGGGAATCGAATCCGAGCCCCACGATCTAGAGGCGGCAATGTAGGTGCGGAGAAAACGCCTGAGGTGAGGTGAGCAACAGCAGCTCGCGGCAACAACAGCGCAAAACGCCCAGCGGCCGCCGTTCTCTTTCATCCCGCGTCGCTCAGTGGATACGTAAAGACAGGCGGCGACGTGACGTCACGTTCCGCTCCGCCCGCACGCACAGTGGCAATCACGCCGGCCAACTGACGCCTCCTCTTCCTGTTCTTCCTCCGCCGCCGTCGCTCTTTTACTCCTTTTTCCCTCCTCGCCGCGGGTGACAGTTGCTATTTTTTCCGGCAGAGAGGCTCCGGAAGACTAGGTTCATTTCTTTTTTCTTTCTTTCTATCCGTCTTTTTTACTTTTATTTTTTTTCTCTTCCTCCTCTCCTCTCGGCAGCTACGTTCGTCTTTGACTTGAACGAGCGCCGCTCCCCGGAAAAACAAATACGTGTGGGACGGCCGGTTGTGTAATTGGTCGCCGAGTTTCGGCAAGTCACCCTCCGCCGACGAACGTCCGTTGCTTAAAGCGCGGGTAGGATTCGGTTTATAGCGTCTCCCAAATGTCTTCATCTACACTTTGTAACGGGACACACTCTTCTAGCGTTACTTTTCCTCAACAGTAGTTGTCGATACCAATATTTTTTTTTTTTTCGAATTTTGGATAGATCAGTATTATCTCAGATATCCATCTTTTGACTTGCAGCTCCTTGTGTGGTGTCACCGCCAGACACCACACTTGCTAGGTGGTAGATTAAATCGGCCGCGGTCCATTTAGTACATGTCGGACCCGCGTGTCGCCACTGTGTAATCGCAGACCTAGCGCCACCACAAGGCAGGTCTCGTGATACGAACAAGCACTCGCCCCAGTTGTACGGCCGATCTAGCTAGCGACTAGATGTACGAAGCCTTTCACTCTCATTAGCCGAGAGACAGAATAGCCTTCAGCTAAGTTAATGGCTACGAACTAGTAAGGCGCCATTAGCCTTACAGTGATTGTAATTAAAGTCTCCTGTGTATAGTCAAGAGCGATGTACCACAATGATTGATTAAAGATAAGTATTAATCCAGCTACGTACTTTTCTTCATAGCATTAATTACGTAGCCTGTTCCAGTACTTGACACCTGTCGGCGTGTGTGTGTACGCGTGCCTTTCTTTCGGCTACCCGTCACTGTGGACTGGCTGCCTTGTCAGTCCACTTCACCTTGAATTGGCCCTGTTTGCAGTTAAAATTGTTGGATGTGTGGTGCGCCAGATATGCAAAACACCGTTTTTCTCAGTACCCAAACATGTTTCGGCACCACTGTGCCATCATCAGCGGGTTTTCGCTTTCATTTATCCTTTACATTTGGTGTGCATGAATTTTGTGGATCGCTTTTGTGTTAATTACTACAGGTAGCTTGTCACGTTTACGTGTGGCAAGCACTTCCATCATGCTTAAATGTTGTGATTCACACGTAACTATAACAAGTATTTTCGACAAATAACGTAGTAAAACACTTTTCACTACACCGGAACACACCACAATCACACTTCTGAAGTGATCGGACGTATTTTTGTGTAACAGCTGCGTAGAACGTAATCTCGCCTTTGTTAATGTTCAAAATAAAAATAATATGTGACACACTAAAACGTGAGAAAATCAGTGGAAAATATATTTATGTAAGAAAGTTCTGTAGCAACAACCTTTCGATTTATTTAGTTGAAGCCGACTGTGAGGACCTGATGTTAGATTTTCATTTTCAAGAATCAGACTCCTAGACAAGAGGAACTGGAGCCATCTCAACACGACAAGCTAATAACTTGAAAGTTTATTGTAATCTTCGCTCTTCTCAAATCTTCATAAAAGACTTTGCTTATTAATTACTTGGACTGGCCATTGTTTAATGCGGACAATAGATGGGAGATTGAATGAGCGGGCAGATTAGAATCTGTTGGCTATTAAAAGCGCAACACCGTCGAGACAGCATGCATTAAACATCTAACTGGCAAAAGTATACTACGCGTTTGGACACGCAAGTTAATCGCATTCCAGTGTAATACCACAAAGTGGACATAAGAACGACATCTGCAATCTGTAAAGCCGGCCGCGGTAGCCGAGCGGTTCTAGGCACTCCAGGCCGGAACCGCGCTGCTGCTACGGTAGCAGGTTCGAATCCTGCCTCGGGAATGGATGTGTGTGATGTCCTTAGGTTTAAGTAGTTCTAAGTCTAGGGGGCTGATGACCTAAGATGTTGAGTCCCATAATGCTCAGAGCCATTTCAACCTTTTTTTTTGCAATCTGTAAGTAACAAAAATTTACCTGCCATTCAGAAATCGCATTTGAATGTTGTTTGTTTATGATTTGTTTATGATTATGCCTCGGAAAAGAAGGAGATTACCGTAAATCGGGGTTACTTTGGTCCAGTTTTTGCCTGTCTTTTTATTTGTGGCGAAAAAACTAGGGATAGTGGCAGAAAGAAAACTTCAGATACGTTTTTCTAGTTTTGCCAGAAACTTGTGCCGTAAATTAAGTAACTTATTAAACAAACAACATCTCTTCTTTTATAAAACGCATTTTAACGTATCAGCTGTTTATTTGTGCCGTTAGTCATGCACGGGTTACACTCATTAAACATTCATATAGCATGTAGGGTACAACAGAGTAATTAAAAGCATCCCATATTCCTTTGAAGCTGCACAATATCGAAATTACCCAGTGAAATTGTACAAACAATTTGTCTTACAATACTGACAGTCATATCTTTTGTCAAATAGACAGACATCACAGGGGAAGCAAGACGAACGACTTCAGCTTGTTTCTACTGTGATGTCTATCCGTTTGACATTAGATATGGCTGTCAGTATTGTTAGCCGATTAACTCTCATAGTACTTGCAGTGGACCCTGATGCAGTTTGGAATTCCTGTGTGATGGTCTGGGTAGATGCCTACCTTTTACACATTACGACCCTCTTCAACTGTCGGCGGTGTCTGTCAGTCAACAGACGAGATCGGCCTGTACGCTTTTGTACTGTACGTCTCCCTTGACGTTTCCACTTCTCTATCACATCGGAAACAGTGGAACTATGGGTGTGACACACAATCACCTGACCACGTTGGACTCTTTTGTGCTGTATGTCTCCCTTGACGTTTCCACTTCACTATCACATCGGAAACAGTGGACCTAGGGATGTGACACAGAATCACCTGCCCACGTTGGAAGTCCGTGAAATCCGCAGAGTTGCCCATTCTTCTCTCTCACGATGTCTAATGACTACTGGCTGATATGGAGTATCTGGTACTAGGTGGCAGCACAATGTACAAAATATGAAAAACATATCTTTTTGGGGGTGTCCGGATACTTTAGATCACTTAGTTTAGATACAGGGTGATTCCGTGGTGACGTTACAAACTTTCTACTAAGATTGAGAAGGATAAATGAATCAATTCGACGTGAGGGTCACTATGCCGGAAACGAGCGAGTCGAAAATTATAAGCGTATATTGCTCTGATGTCTCTGACAGTGGAATACATGTACTAGTACTGTTGTTGCTAAGGCAGTAGGGTTGGCAACTTTCAGAGGTGGTAGCATGGATCTGAACAAGGAAAAAATGTTCGGTAAACACGGGCGCCAAAATGCATACCCGAGAAGCTGTTAGCACTTGTTCCTCTTCGCTACTGTGAAACACATGTCCTCTGTTGAACAAGTATCTATGGACAAAAAATGGTTCGAATGGCTCTGAGCACTATGGGACATGTCATCAGACCTGTAGAACTCAGAACTACTTAAACCTAACTAACCTAAGGACATCACACACATCCATGCCCGAGGCAGGATTCGAAACTGTGACCGTAGCGGTTCCAGACTGTAGCGCCTAGAACCGCTCGGCCACCCCGGCCGGCTATCTATGGACAAGCCGAGACACTCTTTCGCTTATTTTGACTCCTCTTCCGCTTAGCAAAGTTTCTGGGAAATCGGATTATGGCACTTGCCGTGTTCACATCGTGATCCACGGAGGGCGACTATTTCGCACACTGTATACCCGGTCACCAACAAATTTAACCACGTATTTTTCCTACAACACTTTTACGCTCGGTAAGTTACATTTCATTGTTTGCTATCCTTCTGCTGTTCCAAGTGCAGGAGCTATCCAGAACCAGCTGATGTGCAGCCTGGAGCGCACTAAGGTGCTGCTGCATTTACTGCTCTCCGCTCCCGCCCCGATCTCTGCTGGCCGCGGTATCGCTTTATCCGCTGACGGGGTCTCCAGTTCCCCGTAACTCGCCGGCCCTTTGTACCGGGCGCTGACGTTCGCCAAGGCACACAGATCGGCCGCGACTCGCCGGCTAACTAGGGTGCCCGCATGTTGATGCAAGATGGGACGCGCGATAAACACGTCCCTCACTGGCCGGCTTCAATGGCGCGCGGTCGATGCCTGGTCGCACCGGCATCGACCTGACCACCTCCTCGACTCCTGTAAACGCCCATCAGGCTACCCCTTCAAGTGTAGCGGGCGATGATTACCTCGAGTACAGAACGCTACACTCGAAAGAGTCGCGCTACTAACAACGGTCCACCGAAAGACAACATCAGAGAAGGGGAATCGATACTGCACAGTATCTTGTCGAAAGCAGGCCTTATGAGAACGGTGCCTGCGTAGTAATTACAATGTTTATAATTTGTGGATGTGGTGATGGATGAAGCAGGTGGCAGTTGTAGAGGGGTGGAGATGGAAAGAGAGAGGGATAAGGATATGGTGAGAGAGAGAGAGAGAGAAGTTGGATAAAACGGACAGAGGGGGAGGAGGAGATGAAGGGACAGAAAGAGTGAGGAGGAGGAGAAAGGAAGGTGGGAGTATGGGGTGGATGTACAGTGGAAGAGGTGGACGCAGAGAAATGGTTCAAATGGCTCTGAGCACTATGGAACTTAACATCTGAGGTCAACAGTCCCGGCCGGCCGGTGTGGCCGTGCGGTTCTAGGCGCTTCAGTCTGGAACCGCGTGACCGTTACGGTCGCAGGTTCGGATCCTGCCTCGGGCATGGATGTGCGTGATGTCCTTAGGTTAGTT
This sequence comes from Schistocerca serialis cubense, assembly GCF_023864345.2. Taxonomy (NCBI): domain Eukaryota; kingdom Metazoa; phylum Arthropoda; class Insecta; order Orthoptera; family Acrididae; genus Schistocerca; species Schistocerca serialis. Next base: position 175,197,427 of record NC_064647.1, on the reverse strand, counting down.
ATGTTTAAGTAGTTCTATGTTATAGGGGACTCATGACCACAGATGTTAAATCCCATAGTGCTCAGAGCCATTTTTTTCATCAGTTCCATAGAACTTAGATCTACTTAAACCTAACTGACCTAAGGACATCACACACATTCGTGCCCGAGGCAGGATTCGAACCTGCTACCGTAGCGGTCGCGCGGACACAGAGAGATGGAGAGGAGGGGATGTGTCCAATATACATGGTGGTCCATTGATAGTGACTCGGCCAAATATCTCACGAAATAAGCATCAAACGAAAAAACTACAAAGAACGAAACTCGTCTAGCTTGAAGGAGAAACCAGATGGCGCTACGGTTGGCCCGCTAGATGGCGCTGCCCTAGGTCAAACGGATACCAATTGCTTTTCTTTAAACAAGAACCTTCATTATTTATTACATGTTCGTGTAGTACGTAAAGAATTGTGAATGTTTTAGTTGAACCACTTTTTTCGCTTTGTGATAGATGGTGCTGTAATATTCACAAACGTGTAAGTACGGGGTATCACGTAACATTCCGCCACTGCAGACGGTATTTGCTTCGTGATACAATACCCGTGTTATAATGGACCGTGACCAATTGCGGAAAATGTCGATATCGCGTTGATGCATGGCTGTTGTGATCAAAATGCCCAACGGGCGTGTGCTATGTATGCTACTCGGTATCCTGGAAGACATCATCCAAGTGTCCGGACCGTTCGCCGGATAGTTACGTTATTTAAGGAAACAGGAAGTGTTCAGCCACATGTGAAACCTTAACCACGACCTGCAACAAATGATGATGCCTAAGTAGTTGTTTCAGCTGTTGTCGCGGCTAATCCGCACATCAGTAGCAGACAAATTGCGCGAGAATAGGGAATCTCAAAAACGTCGGTGTTGAGAATGCTACAACAACAGCGATTGCACCTGTACCATATTTCTATGCACCACAAATTGCATGGTGACCACTTTGAACGTCGTGTACAGTTCTGCCACTGTGCACAAGAGAAATTACGGGACGATGACAGATTTTTTGCACGCGTTCTATTTAGCGACGGAGCGCCTTCACCAGCAGTGGTAACGTAAACCGGCATAATATGCACTTCTGGGCAACGGAAAATCCACGATGGCTGCGACTAGTGGAACATCAGCGACCTTGGCGAGTTAATGTATGGTGCGGCATTATGGGAGGAAGGATAATTGGTTTCCATTTTATCGATGGCAATCTAAATGATGCAATGTATGCTGATTCCTACGTAATGTTCTACCGATGTTATACAAGATGTTTCACTGCATGACAGAATAGCGATGTACTTCCAACATTATGGATGTCCGGCACATAGCTCGCGTGCGATTGAAGCGGTATTGAATAGCATATTTCATGACAGGTGGATTGGTCGTCGAACCACCATACCATGGCCTGCACTTTCACCGGATCTGACGTCCCCGGATTTCTTTCTGTGGGGGAAGTTGAAGGATATTTCCTATCGTGATCCACCGACAACGTCTGACAACACGTGTCAGCGCTTTGTCAATGCATGTGCGAACATTACGAAAGACGAACTACTCGCTGTTGAGAGGAATGTCGTTAAACGTATTGCCAAATGCATTGAGGTTGACGGACATCATTTTGAGCATTTATTGCATTAATGTGGTATTCACAGGTAATCACGCTGTAACAGCATGCGCTCTGAGAAATGATAAGTTCAGAAAGGTACAGGTATCACATTGGAAAAACCGTAATAAAATGTTCAAACGTACCTATGTTCTGTATTTTAATTTAAAACACCTACATGTTACCAACTGTTCGTCTAAAATTGTGAGCCATATGTTTGTGATTATTACAGCGCCATCTGTCACAAAGCGAAAAAAGTGGTCCAACAAAAACATTTATATTTCTTTACGTACTACACGAATATGTAATTAAAAATGGAGGTTCTTGTTTAAAAAAACGCAGTTGACATCCGTTTGACCTATGGCAGCGCCATATAGCGGGCCAAACATAGCGCCATCTGGTTTCCCCCTTCAAGCTAGACAAGTTTCGTTCTTTGTAGTTTTTTCGTTTGACGGTTATTTCGTGAGATATTTTGCCCGGTCACGATCAGTGGCCTACCCTGGATATGTTGAACACATATGCAGATGTAGCCGTGGGGAAAGGGGTAGTAAAAAAAAGAAAAACTTCACGTATGGTGGATCTATTCCGACCATCACAAAAGCAAAATTGTACCTGGCGTAGCACTGATAGGTGTATAGCCGATATGTTTTTCCCTACACACAGCTTGTTACTGCTACACCGTGGCACGGAATCGTGTCAAATCTACAGCACCGTACCCCACAGAGCTGTGTCGTAACGAAATCGTAGTGTTGGCTGAATGCCCTGTTGTGGGTGGGCGGAGGAAGGTCGGTCTACGAAGCTGAGTGCAGACGCGTCGCCATCGTGGTGGCAGTGAATAAGAGAGCATCGCGACGCATGCATCATTCAGCGGCGCCAGGACGCCAGGCGTCGCTAGCGCGGCGTCGGAGGCAAGAGGCGGCGCCGTGGCGTGGGCGTCGGGCTGAGGAGGCGTCACCTCTCTTCAGCCTCCACCCCAGGGCCAACCGCGACTTCGGTGGCATATACTCTCCTCGCTTGCGTGGGCAAGGAATGTTTAGTGCCGCTACAGCGTCCAGATAACCCACGACAAGCATTGTGCGTGTGACGTCGCCTATATCCACACCAGAGTCCAAGACAACGAGTCCCGAAACTCCCTCTGTTTTTTTGCAAATTCGCTAATGCAGTGACGCCGAGTAGCTTGGACCTATAAACACACCCCGAAACTATTGTGGATTGGAGTGAAGAAGCACATTCAAAACGTAAATGAAATCGTTTTTTGGAATTTATAGTTTCGGTAGAAACTGTAGCAGCTTCAGTTGCATTTGGCCTGCGTGAAGGGCTGTTACTGTTGATAAACAATAACAGCACTTCATTCTGTTTGTCCGTTGAATTATAGTTAATAAGGTAATTCCAAATCCAATTATGAAGAAGTTAATGATAAATAGGTGAAATCGAGGATAGACAACGAGTACAATACGATTAACTGATGATACAGAACTGGTACCCGAAGCTGAAGTTAAAGTATGCACGTAAATAAGAAGAAAGACTGTGCTATGGGTTGTCAGGCGCATTTTATCCAGTATTTCATCAGATATTTGCAATTTAGTTTTTGCAATTGTAGCTGGTGTCAGCGCAAACAAATTCTGCTCGTCATGTCGTTCGTAAGACGCCCAGCGTCGATGGATACGTCGGTTTGTGTCTCGTTTCACCGGCCGGAGTGGCCGTGCGGTTCTAGGCGCTACAGTCTGGAACCGAGCGACCGCTACGGTCGCAGGTTCGAATCCTGCCTCGGGCATGGATGTGTGTGATGTCCTTAGGTTAGTTAGATTTAAGTAGTTCTAAGTTCTAGGCGACTGATGACCTGAGAAGTTAAGTCGTATAGTGCTCAGAGCCATTTGAACCATTTTTGTCTAGTTTCAAACAAAAATTTTATGGCCCATTCGATAGAGAGCTACCACATTCGTGTAGGGCGATATTGGTTTTAGCGATATTGAAACGTCCCCTTAGAAAAATTTTGAATTACTGTGCTGGTAAACTTCTACGTTATTTGATACAGAGACAGCTGAGCAAAACTGAACGTACTCAGACATTTCTCTCTTTACTTATTTTGATCATCACTAAGCTGACACAATATTTTTAGAGCAACGCAATCTGACTTTCAATAATCTCTATAGAAGAATGGCCCTGACTAACAATAACCTATACCTTTCGTCAATCACTCACAAAAATCTTCGTTACTCGAACTACTGCAAAACAGCGAGCGCCAATACTGCCAGCTAAATAAAAGATTCTAACTACGGAAGGCACTGACTACTGATAGGCATAGTTAGCAAATGAAAGATTTTGACAGAGAACAAACAATGTATTTACCTTAATAATGTTCAAAAGTCATCATATATGTATCAGTTCAAGCCAGTGGCCGAGTGGTTCTAGGCGCTTTAGTCCGGAACCGCGCTGCTGCTACGGTCACAGGTTCGAATCATGCCTCGGGCATGGGTATATGTGATGTCCTTAGGTTAGTTAGGTTTAAGTATTTCTAAGTTCTAGGGGTCTGATGACCTTAGATGTTAAGTCGCATAGTGCTCAGAGCCATTTGAACCATTTTTGTATCAGTTCATGATAACCAGCTTTGCAAATTTCTTCTTTCTGACGGACACTCGTCCCTATAGTCCGCTCTCAAAACTATGGCATCTCTCTCCCCACATCCACCACTTCTGGCGGCTCACCTCCAACTGCACAACGCTACTTGCTGTTCACAGCCAACTGCCCAACACTACAATAGTGAATATTCCAACAATGTTAACCAACCACAGACTGCATACAGCACAGTCAGTGATTTTCATACAGAGCGCTACGTGGCGTTACCAACATAAAAACCTAAACAGCCTACTTACAACATTTATTAACAGGAACGGTAAACGTACCGTTATAATACATTACATATGGAAAGATTTCTATATCTCTTTCTTGCATTCACAGCGCCAGATTGGCACCAGGTGGCCAAAATTGGAATTTTTTTTTTTTCCAGAGTAAATTGATTCCGCGTTAGCCACTTTCCGCTGCCACACGATAACTACAGCCCACACCGGACCTCTGCGAGTATCTGCACTTTCATTACAACCACCCAGTGCTTTTCTTTCGCTTTCGCTAGACGTCGTTTGTCTTCTGCGATACGGCACAAGCGTGAAGCGTTACCGCGGCGGAAGGCTTGCGGCGCGGAGCGACAACTGCGCGCTGTGGGAGAGGGTGACGGACGCGTGAGTGCGTGGGCGTGTGGAGACGCCCGCTACCGGCACCTGCGCATCTGGCGGCGCTTATTAGCAGCAGTCCTGGGACAGGTGGCGCCTCAGACACAGCACCTGCTGCTGCCACCCAGGCTGTAATTGCCAGGCAAGCCGGCTGTGCGGGTGATTAACGTCTGTTGCTCGGACCCACGACGGGGACGAACTACGTAAATTTCGCGATTTTCTACACAATACTATTCCAGAAATCGGTTTCATCTTGGAGGTGGCGAGTGAGGCCGTCCAGCCGTTTTTAGATGTGTTGATCTACAGAAGATCTGACACTGTTGTAGGACACAAGGTCCACAGTACGTTTGCCTACACAAGTGCAGTGAATTCCACAAGGAAGTGTACGGAATAATTGTAAATGTAACGTCCGCAGCGACATCTCTGGTAGTGGTCTCGAGTCTGTAATCATTGCGCTTTGGCACAGTGTATAGACTGACAGTGTGAGAGTTGAACGTTTTCAGAATGAGATTTTCACTCTGCAGCGGAATGTGCGCTGATATGAAACTTCCTGGTAGATTAAAACTGTGTGCCGAACCGAGACTCGAACTCGAGACTTCGCCTTTCGAGGGCGAAGGTCCCGAGTTCGAGTCTCGGTCCGGCACACAGTTTTAATCCGCCAGGAAGTTTAGTTGAACGTTTTGTTTTGTCGGTTGCTGTTTAAAGAGAGTGCAAAATATCTGAAGCGTCACTTATTTATATTTATGTTTATATTAAGACATACGCGGAAAAACGGGATAACCCTCAAATGTAAAATCTTAGAGATAAGTGTTGCCATCTGTTGCTGGATAGGGGAACTTTCAAAATTGACATTTCTCTCATCCCTAAGTGATATTTAGGGACGAGACCAACGTCAGTTTTGATAATTCCCATACCCAGCAACAGATGGCAACAGTTATTTTTGAGTGTTTGATCGTTTTTCCGCGCATATCTACATATATTTATCAAAAATGCCTCCTGAGGTCCGTTAGGAAGTTATTTGGTTCGAACGAACCAAACTGGGTGCTTCAAGAGAATATTGATCCGAAACACCGCAGCCGTTTCTGTAGAGCGTGGAAACAAGACAATAGGGTGTCCACGATGAATTGGCCTCCAATGTCTCCAGATGCAAATCCTATTGAAAATGTTTGGTCGTATATTAAGAAGAACTTTAAAGGAAAGCCAATATATACTTTGAAGCAGCTGTCATATCAAATCAGGACGATATGGAGATCGTTACCGAGAGAACACGCAGAAAATCCCGTGAAAAGCATGCCAAAAAGATGCCAAGTGAGACAATGGTTGCGACTGGATTAACTATTAGGTAGTTCAAAAAAAAGGTTCTAATGGCTCTGGGCACTATGGGATCTAACTTCTGAGGTCATCAGTCCCCTAGAACTTAGAACTACTTAAACCTAACTAAGGTAAGGACATCACACACATCCATGCCCGAGGCAGGATTCGAACCTGTGACCGTAGTATTAGGTAGTTGTGCCATTAGTAATAACATGTAATTTCATGTAAACATATATTTGTAATAGTGTCTTTTATTTCATACAGAGAAAGGTGTACACTTTCTTGTGGATGTGGTGGTGATGGTGATAAGTTCCTATGGGACCTAACTGCTGAGGTCATCGATTCCTAGGCTTACACCCTACTTAATCTAATTTAAACTAACATACGCTGTGGACAACACACACGCCCATGCCCGAGGGAGGACGCGAATCTCCGATGGGGGGAGCCGCGCGAACCGTAGCAAGACGCCCTAGACCGCGCACCTACCCCACGCGGCCTTACTTGTGCCACTGACTGTAGGTATACAGAAGCTGCATCGCACCACCTCCAAGCCCTAGAAACAATCCGCTCTTAACACTCACTCACTGTTTGCATTGCGCTTCAGTCACAATAGGAGCATGCGATCAGAGCTACAGACATTGAAGAAAAACACGGAGACACCGCGAGAAACGCATGATTGAACATAAATGTAGATGCCAACCAAGCGAGTAGGTTACGCTGTCGTATCCGACCACGAACGACACCTGTGCAATGTCCTCAGTACGTTGCAAGTGTGAGTCGAAATCATAACAGTGTTCGGTGTAATCGTTAGGGCATTAAGTCGGAGATAACTGAATTCGAACGTGGGCAGATAGTTGCTTCCGTAATCAATGTAGCCGAGATGTTCGGTGTTTCAATAGACACCATAGAACATTTATGCTGCATACAGGGATAGGGAAAAACGGGTGATGTGCAATATGTACAAGAACCATCACGGAACAATTAAGGTGGAAGAGCAAGGATGAAGTGCTCGGAGAGTATAAAACAGGATGTAGATTTTCCACACTACTCTTCACTCTATACATCGAAGAAGTAATAACAGAAATAAAAGACACGTTCAAGAGTGGCATTAAAATTCAAGATCATAGGATGTTAATGATAAGATCTGCTGATGGCATTGCTATCCTCATGAAAGTGATCGAGAATTACTGGATCTGTTGAGTGGAGTCAAAAGTCTAATGCGTACTGAATATGGATTGAAAGTAAATCGAAGAAACACGAAGGTAATGAGAAGTAGTAGAAATGAGAACAGGGAGAAACTTATCATCAAAACTGGTGTCAACAAGTAGGTGAAGTTAAGGAATTATGCTACTTAGGCAGCAAAATAACCCATGATGGACGTAGTAAGGGGAAAGTAGAAAGCAGACTAGCACAGACAAAAAGCGCATTTCTATCCAAGAGAAATATCAAAAATAGACCTCAATTTGAGGAAGAAATATGTGAGAATATACGTTTGGAGTACATCATTGTATGGTAGTGAAGCATGGACTGTGGAAAAACCTCAAAAGAATTGAATCGAAGCATTTGAGATGTGGTGTTGCAAAAGAATGTTGAAAACCTTAATGTAGAGTAATGCATCTCACTTTTTCTTCTATTGTTGTAATTATGTACATCGTTTGCCCTTTGAAATGTAATGCATTATTTACAACCTTCATGAGGGAGTAAATATACTGTGAAGCAAGAGTCAAAATTTCCAAATCCTTAATCATACGTCTAGGATGAACGTGGGCGAGCGAGTTTTTGTGCAACGAAGACTTCCTTTCTTAAAGATGAGTTATTGCAGACGGCTGATCCACATCACATTATATAATGAAAATCAGAAAAAGATGTCACCTTGCTGATTTGTCCCTTCCCAATATTTGCAATGACTCTAACCGCAAATGTGGCTGAACTAAGGATTAGGACCTCCAAAATGTGCTTGTTCCAGCTTTAATTCTCATCCATATGGACACCTGTTGTTGTTGTTGCTGTGGTCTTCAGTCCTGAGACTGGTTTGATGCAGCTCTCCATGCTACTCTATCCTGTGCAAGCTTCTTCATCTCCCAGTACTTACTGCAACCTACATCCTTCCGAATGTGCTTAGTGTATTCATCTCTTGATCTCCCTCTACGATTTTTACCCTCCACGCTGCCCTCCAATACTAAATTGGTGATCCCTTGATGCCTCACAACATGTCCTACCAACCGATCCCTTCTTCTGGTCAAGTTGTGCCACAAACTTCTCTTCTCCCCAATCCTATTCAATACTTCCTCATTAGTTATGTGATCTACCCATCTACTCTTCAGCATTCTTCTGTAGCACCACATTTCGAAAGCTTCTATTCTCTTCTTGTTTCACTTCCATACATGGCTACACTCCATACAAATACTTTCAGAAATGACTTCCTGACACTTAAATCTATACTCGATGTTAACAAATTTCTCTTCTTCAGAAACGCTTTCCTTGCCATTGCCAGTCTACATTTTATATCCTCTCTACTTCGACCATCATCAGTTATTTTGCTCCCCAAATAGCAAAACTCCTTTAATACTTTAAGTGTCTCATCTCCTAATCTAATTCCCTCAGCATCAGATTACATTCCATTATCCTTGTTTTGCTTTTGTTGATGTTCATCTTATATCCTCTTTTCAAGACACCATCCATTCCATTCAACTGTTCTTCCAAGTCGTTTGCTGTCTCTGACAGAATTACAATGTCATCGGCGAACCTCAAAGTTTTTATTTCTTCTCCATGAATTTTAATACCTACTCCAAATTTTTCTTTTGTTTCCTTTACTGCTTGCTCAATATACAGATTGAACAACATCGGGGAGAGGCTACAACCCTGTCTTACTCCCTTCCCAACCACTGCTTCCCTTTCATGTCCCTCGACTCTTATAACTGCCATCTGGACACCTAAGACACGGAATATTGTGTGTAATAGAAATACGGAACCCTGAAAAGATAAGTTGTATCTAATAGCTACATGAACCACTAATCAGAAAACACAGATTGATAAAAAATATAAAAGAATGGAAACTGAAGGAGACGGAAAGTAAAAGTATTTGAGAAACCAGGGCGGCTAACGACACCTGTGACCCAAATTGTCGGGAGTTAACTGGGGAAGAAAGAGGCTTAGGGCAGGTCGGGAGAGTTTTGTGTGCGCTGCGCTGGTTGCGGGCCCGCAGCCGCGCAGCGGTGGAGCGGAGACGTCATTAAATATGACGCGATCGGCTTGACGTCATAAGGAGGCGGCCAATTAGGGGTCCGCGAGAACGCACCGGGGCGTGCCTGATCCAGTTACGGGTCGAGCTGTTGGATCGGCACCGAGATGGAGCCCTGAGGAACGTCGTCCTCTGGCTGATCGCAACTAAGGCGGGCGAGGAAATTTCCTCAAGTGCGAAAAAACTTGGGGACTGGGATGGGTAAAGATTAGGGTTTTCTGACCGTCGATGAGGACGTTGCTATAGAAGCAACGTAAATTCAGTTTGAAAAATAATAGGGAATGAAATCGGCCGTGTCCTTTCGACGGAAACTGCCTTAATTCAAAATGGCTCTAAGGGACTTAACTTCTGAGGTCATCAGTCCCCTAGACTTAGAACTACTTAAACCAAACTAACCTAGGTACATCACACACATCCATGCCCGAGGCAGGATTCGAACCTGCGTCCGTAGCGGTCGCGCGGTTCTAGACTGAAGCGCCTAGAACCGCTCGTCCACCCCGGCCGGCCTGCATTAATTGATTCATGGAAAGCAGGGAGAAGAACTTATGACACAGTCCTCTATACTGCAGTAGCTGAACTCAACAAAAAGGCAGGGTTCCTACAAAAGTAATACAGAATGTCTCAAGCACACATGTGACGAATTTACTATGAAAGTAGTGGGTACATGTACGACATAAACAATAATGACTGAATTACATAGTTTCTTTGATAACGTGAGTACCAAAATAAGGCGTTTGGGTTCTTTGGATGGAAACTGGTACAAAGAAACTGCCCTGATCATAACACCTTCACAACCAAATTTTGTGGTCATTCCTACCTGCTGCTCTGTTCTCAGGTCATGCCAATCACACCAAGATCTATCCGATCCACCTAAACTAAACTTTTTCTCATCACTGAAGATCACTCTGTCCCATTCTCAAGTCCATGGCGCATGTTTTTCAGCAGAATACAGTCTAGCTTGTTTTAAATTGATTGTTAGAGCGGGTTTCCGTACTCATTTCTTGAATGCAAGAAATTTTCATTTGACAAAATTTGTCGTACACGTCTAGCAGTTACAAGCAACTGTAAATCAGCAACAAGTTGAGAATAATAATTGTTTGCGATCCTTGCTTTCCGCAAAAGTAACCGATTCGATGCCTCAATTTTCTACTGTGCCCATACTCTCTGTTCCGTCCGTATCACGCTACGAATCTAACGAAATTATCAATCACTGTTCTATAACTGTCCAACATCTTGGCGATTTGACGATTAGGGAGTCCCATTTTCTTCTATTCAGCGATTGTTGCTTTTTCATCACACGATAACTGTTTTCCGCGTGGTATTATAATAGTCGTTGTTTATATACACAATGCCCATTGTCATAAATGGCGTATGTTTCCTATCTGCAAGAAACGCTAGTACGTACACATTAACTCCCCATGGAACCGGCTGTATTTATACCGAGCTCTACCACCTGAATCGTTGTTATCTTATTATATACTGCAGTACACACATCAAATGCGATACCATTTGACTTCATTTGTCGGTATAGGCCTATTGGATCTCATACCATTCACATACACTGTGCAAGACTATTCCAACCGATAATGTTAATTTTCTACAAATATTCATGCCTTTATGCGGATTCCCATTACTGTATCTGAGACGGTGTTCTAGATTCTTATGTTTAAAAGGACTTGAGGAGGAGGTGAAAGACCGTCTCCATGTTATTTCTCTTTTGGAAATACGGAAGCGTCCGATCCCACCCGTCTGCTTTGACCCATGACGTCACAAATATGGAGGAAACAAAAACAAACACACACACTTTCCACAAGAAGCCTAATGACACTATCGGGACAAGCGCGGGAAATGGGGTGTTTTGGGTGGGGGGCAAACTAAATATAAACAAATTTAGACGCCTTGCGTAGCTACAACGTGTAAGTGAAGACAGCCATGCATGAATATCCACCCACCTCCCCAAGGGTCGTAACCCCTGCAACCCATAGAAGATAAAGATGCTTCAGTAGCTGATTAGTGTTTTTTGTCTTTAAAAAAAAAATCTCACGGGATAGAACGAACAGATCAGAAAGATAAATATAATAAACTAAAACAGAAATTCGAGGAAACAGATAATTAAAGTAAGTAATAAGTGTTTTTAAATTAAAAAAAAAAAACCTTACGAGATAGAACGAACAGATCAGAAAAGTAAATAAAATAAGATAAAACAGAACTGGAGACAGCCACACTCAAACCAAACTCCGCGCCGTCATGACGTCACACGCGACAACACCCTTACGTCACGGGTCAAAGCCGACGCGTGGGATCGGACGCTTCTGTCGACCCTCTCTTTTTCAGTAAAGACCCTCTCCATGTTATTTCTCTTTTTCAGTGACCCTTCTTTTGACTAATTTAGTAATGCTCGACAACTTCTTCTGTCTTGTTGAAATCTTTTCGTCTCTACATCCGTGCCACATACATCATCTGCGATAATGTGCTTCACACATTGTAATAGGCTGAAAGCTGAGTGGTCAGGCCAGCTGACTGGATGCGGAAGACTCGGGTTCGACTCCCGCTACTGCCACGGAGTTTGCATTGCTGGAAGGACCGTAACGTGTTTCACTCAGCCTGGAGACGCCAACTGAGGTGGTACTTGACCGAGTAGTAGCGGCTTCAAGTCACGGAAACTGTCATATGTCAGGAGAGAGATGTGCTGACCACACACCCCTCCATACCGTATCCAGTGACGTCACTGGCAGAGAGTGACACGGTTGGTTAATTGATTTGTGGGCTGGGACCAAACAGCGAGGTCATCAGTCCCAGGATGACACGGCCATCAGTCGGACTGATAGGCCCGCCAGGGATGCAGGATGCACCGGTAACCGAAAGAGACGAATAATCCCCAAAACACACTGGATCCAATGTTCTCGCTTCCAGAGGTGACACAAACCTTCAACGAAGCACTTCTCGGCCATTATCAAGTGAAATAACTGCTGGTGTTCTGCTGGTACGCCTTTATATACTGTAGGTGCCGGCTGTGACGTCAGTGGCGAACGTGCTATCGCCGCATACCGACAACTCAAGACGGGTGACTGAAATACCATTGTGCATTTTCCTCGTTTTCCATGTGTTTACTTCCAGCTCCAGCCAATGGACGAATTATGTTACGCCGGATACGTTCACTGTGTGCTAGTACAGGGCAGCCAGTCAGTTTTGTGTTACGTTTTTAATACCTCAATTTTTATGTGGCTGGAACTCCGTGATACGTTTTTGAATATCTCTTGAGGACAGGAAGTGGGTTACCGAATTAAAAGCACAGGTGTTGTTTAAAATAGACTACTGCTGTTTGTAACAAAGTCACAAGAAAGGCAGTCATGCTGCATAATGTCACCTTGGTAGATAAAAAAACATGTGCTTGACAAATTTGTTTTGTTTGCTTCTGGACAAGAAGTTATTTCGGTTGGCCAAGATAAATAGGACATCCTGTACAGAATTTTGGCCCTCAGGGTTTAGGACACATTCTACTAAATGGGGTATGCGATCTCATATAGCTTATTTAATATAAAATTGAAAAGAAAAATACGTGTCGTTGAAGAGATTGGTTCGGCAGCAGCAACAATACAACTTGTAGCAACTCTGGTAGAGATCTTACTCATAATGACTATGACAGCACCTCTCAGAGAAGGCAGCTTCTCCTGTGTTTGAAGAACTACATTCTGGTCATCAGCTGTACTAGTTATTCCTTGTTCTGTACCGGTTTCGGGCATAGCGACCATCATCAAAGGAAGGTAAGGGTAAGCAATTCATCTCTCCCTTAGTTGAATTGAAAGTCTCAGACGCCTTGCCACGATTCGCGCAGCTCTTCCCATCGGAGGTTCGGAGGTTCGAGCCCTCCCTAGGGCATGGGTGTGTCTGTTGTCCTTAGCGTGAGTTAGCTAATGTTAGATTAAGTAGTGTGTAAGCCTAGGGACCGATGACCTCAGCAGTTTGGTTCCATAGGACCTTACCATAAAATAAAATAAAAAATAATGGAAAGTCCAAAAAGTTACAAGAAGTTTGCTTAACAACATGTAATACGCTATGACTCTGCCTAACATGAAAATGGTCTTACGTTGTTACTTTCATATTCGGTTGTGAGTAATTGCGAGACCAATTTGGTACTGTTTAAGAGTCGTGGTGTATTCCGTAGGGTTCAGTTAATATGTTGTAACTTTGAGGACTTTCGATTCAGCTAAAGGAAAGATGACTTGCTTATTCATGTGCTACTTTTTCTTGCGATCGGAACCGGTTAAGAATAATTCGTATAGCTGACGTCTAAAATGCAAGTATTTGAAGATCCTCACTAGAAGTCTATTCTGTTCCCACGTGCACTGTATGACTTACGGAAGGCCTAACACTCGCTCTTACTACTGGCGAAACAGTAAAAAATCACGCTTCTCAAGCCATGCGAAGCGCGATCTGATCAAATCCGACGGCCGCGAAGTGGGGATAAGACGCTTTTTTTTGCCGCGATGAATCACTGTTTAGCGCCGAGCTTCGCAGCTAACCTCCCACCGCCATCGCCTCTACGTCCGGCAAACTCATTAATAAAGTGCTCCGCGAGTAGTCGAAACCAATTTCTTCTGATGTGTTGCGACCCCCTAACCCCCCCCCCCCCCCCCACACCAAAAAAATGTAATCGCGTTACTTGCCATTAACGGCCGTGCGTCGCTATGGGTTTGTGTATTTACGATGGCGACCGCAGCACAGTAATTTCGAGTCTCTGTCGTAATTATCACGCGACTCATTTTTCGACGGTGAGTCAGATTGACCGTTGGAACGTTTGTTATTCTTTACGACTCGGTCGCAAGATTAAAAAGCATAGATTCTTATCGCTGGAACCCTTTCCAATACTGTCGTTCACGTCAGACCATCGATTCGCTTTTTAATAACGCGAAAAATTTGGTTGAGGTCATTTTGGGGGGGAGTAAAAAGCTGTGACGACTTTTAGAGAGAAATCTTAGCAAACGCGTAGTAATGTAGACAGGGAATCGTTACATGTCTGCCCTTGTCCGGGGAAACAAATATGAATGTGAGATCGTCTGAGGTTCTCATTGCTGTTGGGATGAAACTCTCAGATTTCGTCAGCGCACTAGCGACGAACAGCAGTGTTTATTACAGATTTTTTTTAAATCATCAGTACGGTTTGATGCGGTCCGCTACGAATTCCTCTTCGTCTCACAATAACGTTTAGATCCCAAGACCTCAATTATTTGTCTGATGTATTCCATACTCTGCCTGCCCCTACTTTTTACTGTCTGTAGCTCCCTCTAGTCCTTTAAAAGTAATTGCCTGGCGCCTCAAGGGGTAACACCTCTGTAGAATGCACAAAAAAAACATTTGCTATTGACTTAAAAGATTCTCTGAACCCTCTATAATATGAACCAAAAGGACTAATCCCTGAAAAGAAAAAAATTGTTCGATGGAATTCCGAACTGCTCCTCTAGCGCATCGGATGGACCATAACGACCTACCTCCGCCAACTCGATACCCTCTGTATTGTCTGGGTACAAGCAAAAGCATTTCAAAACGATGATACACACATCAAAATAAGTTTTGCATCACCGCGGTTCTCAGCAACACCTGAAGATAGACGTTGACTGTGGTTATTGTATCGCAGGCACAGTCCTTTGATTGTTCTGAGATGTCACTAAATCAGCCAAAAGATGTAAACAACCTTGCATGAGCAGCACCTATTAGACGGAGGAGGGCTCTGACAGCCGATCAGTTTCAGTCATTCCACCAGGGTGCACGGCTCGTGTTGTCTGTAGTTCAACCATACCTAGACTGTCAATAGCGCGGTTCGATCTCGTCCGCATTGTTTCTTTATGCCAGGAAGGGCTCTCGGCAAGGGAAGCGTCCAGGCGTCTCGGAGTGAACCAAAGCGATGTTGTTCGGACATGGAGAAGATACAGAGAGACAGGAACTGTCGATGACACGCCTCGCTCAGGCCGCCCAAGGGCTAATACTGCCGTGGATGACTGCTACCTACGGATTATGGCTCGAAGGAACCCTGACAGCAACACCAAAAAGGTTGAGTAATTCTTTTCGTGCAGCCACAGGACGTCGTGTTACGACTCAAACTATGCGCAGTAGGCTGCATGATGCGCAACTTAACCCCGAAGTCCATGGCAAGGTCCATCTTTGCAACCACGACACCATGCAGCGTGGTACAGATGGGTCCAACAACATGACGAATGGACCGCTAAGGACTGGCATCACGTTCTCTTCTTAGATGAGTGTTGCATATGCCTTCAACCAGACAATCGTCGGAAACGTGTTTGGAGGCAAGCCAGTGAAGCTGAACGCCTTAGACACATTGTCCAGCGAGTGCAGCAAGGTGGAGGTTCCCTGCTGTCTTGGAGTGGTATTATGTGGGGCCGACGTACGCTGCTGTTGACCATGGCAAGCGCCGTAACGATTGTGCGATACGTGAAAGCCATCCTCCGACCGATAGTGCAACCATATCAGTAGTATATTGACGAGGCATTATTCTTCATGGACGACAGTTCGCGCCCCCATCGTGCACATCTTCTGAATGACTTCCTTCAGGATAACGACATTGCTTGACTGGAGTGGCCAGCATGTTCTCCAGACATGAACACTATCGAACAAGCTTGGGATTGAAAAGGGCTGTTCATGGACGACATGATCCACCAACCACTCTGAGAGATCTACGCCGAATCGCCGTTGAGGGTGGGACAATCTGCACCAACTGTGGTTTGATGAACTTGGTGGATAGTATGCCACGACACATACAGGCATGCATCAAACTAAGAGGACGTGCTATTGGGTGTTAGAGGTACCGGTG
Source organism: Schistocerca serialis cubense (assembly GCF_023864345.2). Lineage (NCBI taxonomy): Eukaryota > Metazoa > Arthropoda > Insecta > Orthoptera > Acrididae > Schistocerca > Schistocerca serialis. Next base: position 175,181,205 of record NC_064647.1, on the reverse strand, counting down.
TGTACAGCAATCTGGACCACCACCTCTGAAGGTCTCGCTCTGTGGTGGTAAGACATGCTATGTGTGGTTTTCATGAGCAATAAAAAGGGCGGCTATTATGTGCATTTTGAACTTCTCGCGGGCTTATGAGTAGTCCATTAAATTTCAGTCATGCAACAGCGAAAATGAAATTGCCTCCACTGATGTTTCGGCCGCGTATCGTCCGGCCATCCTCAGAGTGAGTCACAAGACTGACGACAAGATGCCAAGCGCGGCCTTATATGCTCCACCGCGGCGATACTGCGCATGCGGGTCACAGATGCTGGTCGGCGGTAAGGAAATATGCTTACACATGCGCCGCCTGTGCCGAAGGCGTACAGACATTCGATTTGCTTATCGATGTATGATCGGCGGCGGTGACACCATGACGACGTCTCTGCAGTTTAATTACCCCAAGAGCCGGATTCCATTCTTTTTCCGAATTAAAACCGACCGACATCAATACCTGTCCCCGAATGCAGCACTCCGTGAAGAATGGGCTGACATTCCCCAAGGCACCATCCAGCACCTGACAAAACGTATACCTGCGAGAGTGGAAGCCGTCATCCAGGCTAAGGGTGGCCCAACACCATACTGAATTCCAGTATTACCGATTGAGGGCGCTACGAACTTGTAAATCATTTTCAGCCAAGTGTCCGGATACTTTTGATCACATAGTGTAGATTTATTGGAAATTGTTTTTACTGACTATCGCACCTTCTACATTATCTTCCATAATTTTCGTGGTTTTTTTTTTTGCTGCAATCTCGCCTTTTTGTAACAAACGAATGTTTTCTCCTTTACCGTATGAAGACATTTTGTGGTTGCATGAGTCTACGACATGAGAAACAAGTGCATAGAAATACTCTGTTGAGCAAATTTTTACTGACTTATCAGGCGATTCGTTTCAGGGCTACGATCGCAGATGGTCTATTAATGCACTTTAGTTGCGAGCGTCACCAATTGCTAGTGATTGTGTTTCTATGGTGAATGGTCATCGTCTTTGCTTTCCGACTCCAGCTGCCTAGCTGTGATTTACGAGCACTTTCCACTTGTTTCCGTGCATGCACCGTTCTTCTCTCAGGCCTTATACCAGTTGACTCCTCCTGTTTCTACATCTCCTCTGTCCATCCATTTCGTTACATACTTTTAATAAACATGACTAATAATTGCACGACGTGTTGCCCACCTTATTTCTGAAGTATTTCCTGCATTTACGTGTCGTGCTTGTAATCAGTCTCATCACCAGGCGATAATGGTATTAATTGACCTGTGGTTGGAACTGCCATGGTTTTCCCCATTTTAATCTCAATATAGATTGATCCGAAACTCTTTTTACTGACTTGACGCACCCTCTACATTATTACATTATCTTCCATAATGCTCGGCTTTTTTTCATGGCCTTAATCTCATCTTTTAGTAAGTGCAAGCGTGCACACTTTCCACCTAAACGCAGTAACTACGTTTTTTTTTTTTTTTTTTTTTTTTTTTTTTGAGTTAGCGGGATCGCTTTCTGCTATCTTTATGTTGGACGTCAATCTTATTGGACGAACACAACAGACAGATAACTGGCAGTAAGAAACTAAGCAAAAGCACATAAAAGTTTCAATAGCCGGTGGGAGTGGCGGGCTTTATGTAAAGATTCGTGTTGACTGGAGTTACGCTCTACCAAAACTACAGTTCAGTAAGATTGATGCAATACATACGAAGTTAACGGCCGGATTTCCGGTAGTGTTCGCAGCACTGGTAGCGGAAGATACATAGCAGAATGTGTGAAAGAGAAACGGGGAGCTTTTTGTTTGCCTGTTGTTCGTTTTGCACATAATTAGAACATTGTTCAGTGTTAGTCCATCGAGTATTCTGTATCCTTACAAAATATACATTGTATTTTGTAAGTAATAAAAATTAGTTGATCATTAAAATCCCGTGCTTTTATATAACCAAAGCAATTACTTTTGATGCAAGTACAGCTTACATGCACAAATATAAAAAAAATATGTATCATTACTCATGCTGTTCTTCACCACGATCAAAGACACGAGTTTCGTCTTTTATAGGTAAGTCTGAAAGTTGTAAGTGAATGACAGAAACGTATTTTATATAAGCTTGATGAAGTACTGAAGCGAAGTTTGATATGTTTTTCTTTTGCTAATTTTATCTTTTCTTCAGGAAATTGTGTATTCAAACGCTGTGTCATAAATTTGTATTGTTTATTATTTTTTTATGCAACATCCCTCTGTTTCACGTTACAAATCAACAAAATTCGAATAAAGCCTGAATTAAACACTGACAATATCAATTCTGCTGTAAACATTGTTTGTTCTTAAGGAACTGTGCCGATTTGCGGCACGATTGTTTTTCGGCCGCGAGTGTTAAGGTCGATATTGGCCTCGCCAGAGATACTGGGGCGCCGGGTTGGCGGCGAGTAGCCCTCTGGCGACGAGTGGAGGGTTAGACAGTACCGAGCGAGAAGGACAGAACGGCAGAATGTAGCGGTCCGCATGGTCACAATTGTGCATTTAATAATTTTGGCACTCTGCGGTTGCGGACTGATGGTGAAACCGAGGCGCTTGGGAATTCAACGCTGGTGTGGAACGATAAGCCGTAGGTTCTGCAATTGTATGGACGCAGTTTACGGCTAACTGTGGCCGATGTCGTTTGTGGGTGTTTTGCCACGGCAGATAAACAAGACAGCAAGGATCCCAACCTGAACACGCTGTGCTGTAGCATGTTCGCCCACAATAAGGGTGTCATGATATTGGAGAAGAAAGCAGTGGAATACGGTTCGTGTTTTGACCTTCAGTAACTTCTGCGGTGTTAGTTTGCTTAACTGTGTGGAGACTGAGCAGTAACTGTCACTTTTCAAAGGAACTGCCGAGTGTGTAAAACTGTGGCCAGTGCCGGATGGGCGTTGTCATAAAGTTATTATATTTCTTATTTGTGAACATAATTTTGTTATCAGGATTACTCATTGTACAGATTTGAAATTCATTTCTGTGCTGTAGTTGAGCGGGTTATAAATACTATCTGCTAACTGTGAGTTTTGTATGTTTTTATATCTGCGTGTTAAATGAAAGTTAATTTTGAAGTTTGAAAGGTACCTTTCTACCATTACGATTCTGTAAGTTTTTATTTGGAAGTGATGTTGTCCGCCACTGTTATTGGTTGAGAATTTATTACCCAAAGGAACAGTTATTTAATCAGTTTTTTATATGAAGTGTTTTAAGATTTGTTGTTTTTGGTGAACTATTACTAATAAATTTCGTAAATTAGTAATGTTGTGTAAGCAGTTATTGAACTCACCCAGATCCATTAGCCAATCAACCATGGTCAGTTAAGAACGGGCATGGATGTAACATTAGCGACCTAGAGGCGATTTGTTAAGTTGTGACAACGCTAATCCTGTTGTTTATTGTTATTGTTGAAATGTCTAGTCGCCCCTAAATTAAATAATAATTCTGCACACAACAGATAGGAGACTAACTACGTAGAACAAAATGTTCTGTAGGTTACCTGGCTCTTTATATATCCTCGCTCAGTTTCTAGATGGTCCACCGCTTCCGGTTACTAGGGGAGTGTAGTAAGATATCGCACACGCAAACAAAACCATCGAAATGAGGTAACGCCCGATAGTTATGCAACACATCTAACGTACAGGTGTCGCGGGTACGCTATTAACTGACGAATGCTAATACACTATTGGCCATTAAAATTGCTACACCAAGAAGAAATGCAGATGATAAACGGGTATTCATTGGAGAAATACATTATACCAGAACTGACATGTGATTACATTTTCACACAATTTGGGTGCATAGAGCCTGAGAAATCGGCACCCAGAACAACCACCTCTGGCCGTAATAACGGTCTTGATACGCCTGGACATTGAGTCACAGAGTTTGGATGCCGTGTAGAGGTACAGCTGCCCATACAGCTTCAACACGATACCACAGTTCATCTAAGGTAGTGACTGCCGTATTGTGACGAGCTAGTTGCTCGGCCACCATTGACCAGACGCTTTCAGTTGGTGAGAGATCTGGAGAATGTGCTGGCCAGGGCAGCAGTCGAACATTTTCTGTATCTAGAAAGGCCCGTATAGGTCCTGCAACATGCGGTCGTGCATTATCATCCTGAAATGTAGAGTCTCGCAGGGATCGAATGGAGGGTGGAGCCGCGGGTCGTAACACATCTGAAATGTAACGTCCACTGTTCAAAGTGCCGTCAGTTCGAACAAGAGGTGACCGAGACGTGTAACCAATGGCACCCCATACCATCACGCCGGGTGATACGCCAGTATGGCGATGACGAATACACGCTTCCAATGTGCGTTCACCGCGATGTCGCCAAACACGGATGCGACCATCATGATGCTGTAAGCAGAACCTGGATTCATCCGAAAAAATGACGTTTTGCCATTCGTGCACACAGGTTCGTCGTCGAGTACACCATCGCAGTCGCTCCTGTCTGTGATGTAGCGTCAAAGGTAACCGCAACCAAGGTCTCCGAGCTGATAGTCCATGCTGCTGCAAACGTCGTCGAACTGTTCGTGCAGATGGTTGTTGTCTCGCAAACGTCCCCATCTGTTGACTCAGGGATCGAGACGTGGCTGCACGAACCGTTACAGCCATGCGGATAAGATGCCTGTCATCTCGACTGCTAGTGATACGAGGCCGTTGGGATCCAGCACGGCGTTCCGTATTACACTCCTGAACCCACCGATTCCATATTCTGCTAACAGCCACTGGATCTCGACCAACACGATACGATACGCCGCAATCGCGATACGCTACAATCCGACCTTTATCAAAGTCGGACACGTGATGGAACGCATTTCTCCTCCTTACACGAGGCATCACAACAACGTTTCACCAGGCAACGCTGGTCAACTGCTGTTTGTGTATGAGAACTCGGTTGGAAACTTTCCTCATGTCAGCACGTTGTAGGCGCCAACCTTGTGTGAATGCTCTGAAAAGCTAATCATTTGCATATCACAGCATCTTCTTCCTGTCGGTAAAATTTCGCGTCTGTAGCTCGTCATCTTCGTGGTGTAGCAATTTTAATAGCCAGTAGTATAGGAAAAGTACCGTAATCTAGTCTCTCTCATGATCGCCTACTATAGACTATGGTAGTTTCACAGCTCTAATGTTGACCTGTAGACTGCGGGATTTTCGCTCTGGTAAGTACAACAGTCATCTCCGCCGTCGCCCCCCGAATTCCGTCAACCTCCCCTTTTGGTGTTCAGTGGACTTGGCTATTGCTGCACCCTGTATGGTCTAGACTACGTAAGGAGTCCAGTAGACACCTAACAAACGCGGAGACCGCAGGCTTGCGGCCGCGGCATGTACACCGAATCGAGACCCTGCCTCGCCTTTTTTTTTCTTTCTCTCACTTTTTTCTCCTTTGGACACCTCGACACAGTGTGTAGGCGGGCGGCGTGGCTGTGACAGGCGCGAGACGGGATAAAATTGCGCCCACTAATTGATTCGCCGGAGCCGTTAGTATTTAATCAATTGCAGCGCGCGGCGCTTATAATGGAATCCCGCGGCCCGGCCGCCTAATTCAATTAAGCCCCGCCCCCCACCCACCCCGCCGTTCCCCACCCACCCCCACAGTTCCTTCCGCTCTCGCAGCAGCGGCGCGTCCAGTCGCCCGCTAATTGACAATTAGCGGATCTGCCGGTAAGACTCAGTCGCCGCGCGCAGCGGATACACGCGTGTACGTGCGTGTGCGTCTGCATGTGCGTCTGTGTGTGTGTGTGTGTGTGTGTGTGTGTGTGTGTAGGAGAGTGGGGTTCGTGCATGTGAGCGGGTCGGCCTACAACGCACGGGCACAGGTTGGAAGACATCTGCGGGTCGTGCGGTCTCTATGACAGACTTCAGCATCTGTCAACACTTCCTCATTTCAGAATGAGATTTTCACTCTGCAGCGGAGTGTGCGCTGATATGAAACTTCCTGGCAAATTTAAAGCTGTATGCCGGACCAAGACTCGAACTCGGGACCTTTGCCTTTCGCGGGCAAGTGCTCCACCAACTGAGCTACCCAAGCACGACTCACGCCCCGTCCTCACAGCTTTACTTCTGCCAGTATCTCGTCTTCTACCTTCCAAACTTTACAGATGCTCTCCTGCGAACCTTGCAGAACTAGCACTCCTGAAAGAAAGGATATTGCGGAGACATGGCTTAGCCACAGCCTAGGGGATGTTTCCAGAATGAGATTTTGAGTCTGCAGCGGAGTGTGCGCTGATATGAAACTTCCTGGCAGAATAGAACTGTGTGCCGGACAGAGACTCGAACTCGGAACCTTTGCCTTTCGCGGGCAAGTGCTCCACCAACTGAGCTACCCAAGCACGACTCACGCCCCGTCCTCACAGCTTTACTTCTGCCAGTATCTCGTCTCCTACCTTCCAAACTTTACAGAAGCTCTCCTGCGAAGAGCGCTTGCCCGCGAAAGGCAAATATCCCGAGTTCGAGTCTCGGTCCGGCACACAGTTTTAATCTGCCAGAAAGTTTCTCCCTTATTTCATCTATATCTGTATCTACATCATTTCTCTGCAACCACAATTAAGTGCCAGGCAGACGGTTCATCGAACCACCTTCCAGCTATTTCTCTACCGCTCCACTTTCAAACGGAGCGCTGAAAAAACGAGCACCTCAATCTTTCTGTGAAAGCTCTGATTTCTCTTACTTGATTGTGAAGATCACTCTCCATATGTTTCAGCCCAGTAAAATGTTTTCGCAGTCGGAGGTTAAAGTTGGTGATTCAAATTTCACGAGAAGAGTCTGTCGCAACTAAAAACGCCTTTGTCTTAATGGTAGCCACCCCAATACACACACTACGTCCATGGCACTCTCTCCTCATTTCACGACAATGCAAAACGAGCTGTCCTTCTTTGGACTTTTTCGATATCCATCATCAGTTCCATTTGATGCTGATCTCACACTGCACAGCAGAATTCCAGAAGAGGGCGGACTGGCCTAATGCGAGAAATCTCTTTAGTACACGTGTTGCATTTTCTAAGTGTTCTGCCAATAAATCATAGTCTTTGTTTTACTATTCCACAACATTATCTAGATGATGATTCTTAATTTATTTTTAAGTTATTCATCATTGTACTCCCTAAGTATTTAGCTTAATTAACAACCTTAAAATCTGTGTGATTTATCGTGTAAATGAAATTTACCGGGTTCCTATTAGCACTCATGTGGATGACCTCACACTTGTCATTAATTAAAGTCAGCTGTCACTTTTCACACCATACAGATAACTTGTTGAGATCGTTTTACAATTCGTTTGGATCGTCTGATGACTTTACAAGACGGTAAATGGCAGCAGCATCTGGGAGAAATCGAAGAAGGATGCTCAAATTGTCTCTTCTATCATCCTTGGGAATGCCAGATATTACATCCGCTCCATTCTGGACAGGTAATTTGGCCGAGAAATGTTTGGTCACAGTCTATAGGTCTCTTTTCAGTACCTTGAGGAGAGTGGCACTGAAAGTATGTAGCCACTGACCGTGTAGAGCGGTGGATAGTTCAGCGAGTATGCACAAAGTTCCAGCTTCGACTCTGAGCATGTCAAACATTCCTAACAGGCTAACACGTTTGCAACGTTCCGTCCAATGGTACGTGATCGGCGGCTCCAATTGGGGCGTAGAACAGTCGATAGAAGAACTCGGGCGGCGGTCGCACGTGTGTTCCTAGTGTGGTTTTTTTCCCCGAGCGAGTGGCGGTAATGGCCGCATTTACGGGCTGCCAATAACAGACCGGGCGCAAATTGAGGCTGATTGCAGAATAAACAATGCAGCGGCAGGTCGCGTCTTTTCCGCGTGTCCGACCTCGCCCCGGGTTTGTAATCAACTGCGCGGCCGACCTCTCTGCACGTGTGGATTTCTCCAGAGATGCATATGCATCTTAACTGCAGCCCGCTGTGAGATAGAAAGAGATACATGAAAATCGGCAACTTCACGACTTAGGTGCGCTGCCGAGGGGGGTGTTGCGATGATTACCACGCTGGATTCGTGCTGGGGAATTCATCCAGTCACTTAGATCTAGGATCCTAAAACACACACACATACACACAAAGGAGTCTATTTTATCTGCTTAGCTCATCTCTTTAAGTCCTTCCATCAACATATAAATTATGGTGATGGAAATGGAAATGCCGTGTGGCTAGGATCTCCCGTCTGGTAGACCGGTCGCCTGGTGCAAGTCTTTCGAGTTGACGCCACATCGGTGACTTGTGCGTCGATGGGGATGAAATGATGACGATAAGGACAACACAACACCCAGTCCCTGAGCGGAGAAAATCTCCGACCCTGCCGGGAATAGAACCCGGGCCGTGAGGTATGACATTCCGTCGCGCTGACCACTCAGCTACCAGGGGCGGTAAATTATGGTAATGGTAACATGTTAAATTTGTCTGTAACGACTTGCAAAATTAATTTTTTTTCTTGTGAATTTTCTTAAATCGTAGACACCCTCGAAAGTCGGTCGGTAAGGCAGCGAAACTTGATAGCTATGCTAATTCATTAATGTGGAACCGGTCTCCAATGGAAGAAAATTGGTTCAACTTTTGGCCACCAGATGCAGATCTGGCGCTGTATAGCATCTCATCGACGTCTTCGGTGCTCATATTGAACAAATTGTGGAAGCGGCAGTGTAAGTAGGCTTTTTAGGTTCTTATACTGGTAACGCCACCGCCACGTAGCGCTCTGTATGAAAATCACTGGCTGTGCTGTGTGCAGTCTGTGGCTGGTTTGCATTGTTGTTGGCTATTGTAGTGTTGGGCTGTTGGCTGTTAACAGCGCGTAGCGTTGCGCAGTTGGAGGTGAGCCGCCAGCAGTGGTGGATGTGGGGAGAGAGATGGCGGCGTTTTGAGAGCTGATGATCTGGACGTGTGTCCATCAGAGACAGTACATTTGTAAGACTGGATGTCATGAACTGCTATATATTATGACTTTTGAACACTATTAAGGTAAATACATTGTTTGTTCTCTATCAAAATCTTTCATTTGCTAACTATGCCTATCAGTAGTTAGTCCCTTCAGTAGTTTGAATCTTTCATTTAGCTGGCAGTAGTGGCGCTCGCTGTATTGCAGTAGTTCGAGTAACGAAGATTTTTGTGAGGTAAGTGATTTTTGAAAGGTATAGGTTAATGTTAGTCACGGCCATTCTTTTGTAGGGATTTTTCAAAGTCAGATTGCGTTGCGCTAAAAATATTCGGTGTCAGTTTAAGCACAGTCATTGATAATTGTTCAAAGGGGACGTTTCAGCAGTTAATAATGAAATTAGCTTTATGCCTTTCTCACTTGTTTCACCTTTTCTACTCACTTCCCGTCCCTAATCTATTACTTATAGAAACATTTCTATACGTTTTTTCTGCAGTCACAGCGCCAGATTTTCACCTGGTGGCTAAAACTGAACTTTTTTCCAGCTTAAATCGGCTCTGCATTAACGCATTAGTATAGCCTCTGTCAGTAGCTACACTTCAGGTATAAGCCCTCGGGATAATCTGAACTGAGCTGCCGGCCGGTGTGGCCGTGCGGTTAAAGGCGCTTCAGTCTGGAACCGCGTGACCGCTACGGTCGCAGGTTCGAATCCTGCCTCGGGCGTGGATGTGTGTGATGTCCTTAGGTTAATTAGGTTTAAGTAGTTCTAAGTTCTAGGGGACTTATGACCACAGATGTTGAGTCCCATAGTGCTCAGAGCCATTTGAACCATTTTTTTGAACTGAGCTATCGATGCTGAAAGCATGCCTCTGTGATACGTTCAGTAGGATAGCAGGGGGAAAGTCTTTAGAGTTTCGGTATTGGTGAGCGAATGAGACTCGAGCATGGGGCTTGGTCGGGTACAGAACGGCGTGTGTGAATGGACAAAGCGAGAGTCGCGTGTGGTGCAGTCAGGTGCTGTGGCTTCTGATGTGCAGGCGTGGTGAGATGCCGTATGCTTGTGTAAGGTCTGAGTACGACTGAAGTCTTGCTATTCATTCACAGACATCGCGCTATCAGTGTGTGCCTATTTCCTGGTTCGTATTCCAAGGTTGGCAAGGACATAGTCACAGTATTTTCAGAACTTTAGTCAGTGCTTGCTCTGTTGACACGTTACGATAATGGCTTTGTGTGGTGGCTGAATTTGAAGCACTGTACGGGGTTCGGTTTCTAGGGCCTTTGAACTTGTCACATTCTCGTTTAATCAGCTTGCTTCAAAAATTTCGGATGCATATAGTTTGTCTTTTGTTCAGTTGCTTCACGAGTAGCATAGGCGGATCCGCCCCCTCCCCCTCCACGTCCCCCCTCCCCCCTCCCACATCTGCACTAGAACCAGTGCTGAAGAAGCCCAGGTTTTCATAGACTGCGACTCTGACCTGAGCAGGTCAGAGTCTGTTTGAACATAACAAGGAGTTGGCGAGATACTGAAACCGAGAAGATGAGTGGAAGAGTGAGTGTTTGGGTAACCGGGCCTAGACCACAGTGAAGAGGGGGAACTCGAGGCAAAGTGGCATAGCGGGGTAGGTTGGGAGTGTGCTGTTTTGTAGACTGGAATACGCTGCAAACTGTTGTAGTGCCATGTAAGTATGTCTATGTATGCAAGAAAAGGCGAGGGAGCCATTTCGACTTGCTTTGGAGCGAGATTTGTAAGTGAACTGTTATCATCCACATTTCCTGCTGTGTTTTTATAATTTCTGGTGGAATTCTATGCGGGATAAGCTGTTTAGTTTTTACTGTACGCTCTTGAATGACATGTAATCTTAAAGTGCATGCCAATCGCTACACGTTAGTTGAATCCGTCAGTCATTACGCCCCACAAAAGTTCATAACCTGAAACGTATTTCGAGGCGGAACATAGCGTGTCAGGATCGGACAGTGTCCTCTCCTGCCCATGCATATTTTGATACAAATAGATTTCAGACTATGTTCGAGGGACGCTAAACAGGTATTGGCCCACACTTGTTTGAAAACATATTGAAATACATAGACAAACGTCCTTGTTAGTGCTTCACATTTGATGTTTGTTCGGTGCGCCGGTGGAGTTTCGAAACTTTCTGGACATGGCGGGGCCGTAGTTCAGCATCAGAATGGCGTCTACATACGACTCACCCTACAAGCAGTGTGCTGTTATTGAATTCTTGTGTGCAGGAAAAGAAACCGTGTTGAACATCCATAAACGTTTGTGTGCAGTGTATGGCGATGCTGCAGTTGATAGGGGTACAGATGGGCGATGGGTAAAGAAAGTCACAGCCTCAGGAAATGCAGAAACAGCGCTCCTTGATCAGCCACGCTCTGGACGTCCTGTCACAGCCACTGCTCCAGACATGTTGAATCGTGCGGATGCCATTATTCGTGCACAATGGCGCATCACAACTCGACAAGTGGCTCTACGGTTGTCGGTCAGCATTGGAAGTGCGTCTGCAACGATCGAAACTCTCGGATATTCAAAGAGGTGCTCACGATGGGTTCCACGAATGCTCACAGCTGACCACAAGATTCAAAGAAAGGCCATTTCATCTGAATTGTTGGAGCGTTTTGAGACCTGCGGAGAGGCCTTTCTGTCACGGATCGTTACGGGGAACGAAAGCTGGGTGCACCACCTAGCGCTGGAGACAAAAAGGCAGTCAGTGCAGTGGCATCATCATCATTCACCACAAAAAAAAATTCAAGAAAACCCCCTCTGCCGGAAAAGTCATGGTGATAGTCTTCTGGAACTGTGACGGCGTCAGTCTCGTGGATGTGATGCCAAGAAGATCTACCATCAATTCAGAGGCCTACGTGATGACTCTGTATAAACTCAAGAACCGTTTCCGACGAGTTCGATCGGACGAGAATCCAGCAGAAATCTTGCTCCAACATGATAATGCACGCGCACACATACGTCTGAGAACTCCGGAACACATCGCCAGATTGGGTTGGACATCATTGCTCCATCCATCCTACAGTCCAGACCTGAGACCCTCGGACTTCCATTTCTTTGGGCCCCTTAAAGGTTCTCTACAGGTAACACACTTTGGAGATGACGAAAGTGCAGGTCATGCAGTGAAAACATGGTTACACCTACAGAAAAAGAGCTTTTACCAGCAGGGAATACATGTTCTTCTATAACATTGACTTGCGGTGGGAGAACGTGATGGAGACTACGTAGAAAAATAGGACATGGACAAGGCGTGTTGATGTACATTGTCACCAATTTCTGGCTCTTAACAATAAATATGTTCTGAGAAAAAAATGTGGGGCGTTACTTCTTGAAGGACCCTCATATTTGTTTTTTTTCCTACCTCTCCACATAGTGTGAACCTGCATTAGAAAGACTCATAGACAGCAATGGGATATTAAATCAACGCAAATGGCAATTTCACCTATTTTCTGTTCTAAAAAGGGAGTTAGTACCCAAATCAACGTTGGAAACATACATTAGGTAAGCGAAGAATGATCCCAACTACAGATATGACAAATGAAATGGGAAATTTAAAGATGTGTTGCCTGCAGAAGCAAGAAGGCGATGTGGTACATACCTGAAATCAATGGAGGGAAGACTCTTTAGCCCAACGATGAAATATATCGTTGTCAGAACATTAGCCTATCGACTAACAGACAGAAATGGCTTACAGTACACTGCTTGTAGAGGAAGTAGAGACGAATTTGTCGTGAAACTACCACAAACTGGCCTACGAAAACCAGCTTTGCTGGAGCGCTCTGCGTCAGGTTATCATTATTCTCTCTGATGACAGTAATTCGCCCTTTACCCCACCTGCCCATGCATGACGCTCTTCCTACTCGCGTTGTACCACTTTCCGATGCAATGCTGGGATCGAACAAATTAGTCGCGGAGTGCCGTCTAAACGAGCGCTAATGCGCAAACACAACTCCTGGGCCAGTTGGCAGGCGTGCGATATTTCACGGCCGAGTAATTAATCACCTCGTTAAAGAGACCCAAACGCCTGGCCGCTCGACTTTTTTTTGTTTCCCCCGCAGCAGCAGCTCTTCTCGTTGTAGGCTCACAGGGTAATTTGTCGCAGGCTCGCGCTCTCCCAGAGGTATTCTGGGACCTCCCCCCCCCCCCCCCCACAGTGTGTAGCTCACCTGTCTAGGGAGCCCGCCACCCCTCGGTAAGCCCGCCCGTACAATCGGACGGGGGTTAATTTGTCTTCGCGGCGAGCACGCCCGCTGTACGGGGGAGGCTGACGTCACACACCGCACTCCCATCACCCCCTTCCCGCGGGAGAGCGGAATTTCCGGCCCGTTGTGCTGCACAATACGGCGCGGCGCTACTGTTCGGCGTCATTTTCTCCCCGCCTCACGCAGATAATAACTTCGCACCTGAGACCAGGTACGCCCAACTGGCGCCAACTTTTAATGGCGGCTGTATCGTTGCGCCTCGCATTTGTGGATGCAGAACACTGCTCTGCGATCGTTACAAAACGACGACGTTCCTGCGTGCGTCGATCGGCAGGAACAGTATATCGACCTATTTACAAAAATACATAAACTAAACCCCACCCGAACAGGCCTTGAAGGCTCAATGGGACCGACCGACCGCCAACTCATCCTCACCCCACAAGCGTCACTGGATGGGATATGGAGTTTACGAGGCGAGAGCCGCTACTTCTCAGTCAAGTAGCTCCTCAATTTGCCTCACGAGGACTCAGTGCACTTCGCTTGCCAAGAGCGCTCGGCACACCGGATGGTCGCCCATCCAAGTGCTAGCCCGGCCCGACAGCGATTAACTTCGGCGATCTGACGGTAACCGGTGTAACCACTGCAGCAAAGCCGTTGGCTACAAAAATACATGTTGTTGTTGTTGTGATCTTCAGTCCTGAGACTGGTTTGATGCAGCTCTCCATGCTACCCTAACCTGTGCAAGCTTCATCATCTCCCAGTACCTACTGCAACCTACATCCTTCTGAATCTGCTTAGTGTATTATCTCTTACCCTCCACGCTGCCCTCCAGTACTTAATTGGTGATCTCTTGATGACTCAGAACATGTCCCACCAATCGATCCTTATTCTAGTCAAGTTGTGCCACAAACTCCTCTTTTCCCCAATTCTATTCAATACCTCCTCATTAGTTATGTGATCCACCCATCTAATCTTCAGCATTCTTCTGTAGCACCACATTTCGAAAGCCTCTATTCTCTTCTTGTCTAAACTATTTATCGTCCATGTTTCACTTCCATACATGGCTACACTCCATACAAATACTTTCAGAAACGACTTCCTGACACTTAAATCTATACTCGATGTTAACAAATTTCTCTTCTTCAGAAACGCTTTCCTTGCCATTGCCAGTCTACATTTTATATCCTTTCTACTTCGACCATCGTCAGTTACTTTGCTCCCAAAATAGGAAAACTCCTTTACTACTTTAAGTGTCTCATTTCCTAATCTAATTCTCTCAGCATCACCCGACTTAATTCGACTACATTCGATTACCCTCGTTTTGCTTTTGTTGATGTTCATCTTATACCCTCCTTTCAAGGCACTGTCCATTCCGTTCAACTGCTCTTCCAAGTCCTTTGCTGTATCTGACAGAATTACAATGTCACCGGCGAACCTCAAAGTTTTTATTTCTTCTCCATGGATTTTAATACCTACTCCGAATTTTTCTTTTGTTTCCTTTACTGCTTGCTCAATATACAGATTGAATAACATCGGGGAGAGGCTACAACCCTGTCTCACTCCTTTCCCAATCACTGCTTCCCTTTCATGCCCCTCGACTCTTATAACTGCCATCTGGTTTCTGTACAAATTGTAAATAGCCTTTCGCTCCCTGTATTTTACCCCTACCACCTTCAGAATTTGAAAGAGAGTATTGCAATCAACATTGTCAAAAGCTTTCTCTAAGTCTACAAATGCTAGAAAAGTAGGTTTGCCTTTCCTTAATCTATCTTCTAAGATAAGTCGTAGGGTCAGTATTGCTTCACGTGTTCCAACATTTCTACGGAATCCAAACTGATCCTCCCCGACGTCGGCCTCTACTAGTTTTTCCATTCGTCTGTAAAGAATTTGCTTTAGTATTTTGCAGCCATGACTTATTAAACTGATAGTTCGGTAATTTTCACATTTGTCAACATCTGCTTTCTCTGGGATTGCAATTATTATACTAGTGAGTCAAAATTACGTGAAAAATCTTGTTTTTGTTTCGTTTTCTGTTCCGGGTTGTTAGTGTCCATGGCTGTCAGGCTCAGAAGACTGGTTGCAGGCTTAATGGAAGTTGAGCAGTCGGCGATATAAGAGCGTCGAAAGTTTGGAGAACGATTTGCAGACAGACGGCCACCAACTCATTTAACAATTTATCGTATTTACCATAACTCTGCAGCTACTGGATCACTAGCAGCCGGCCGCGGTGGCCGAGCGGTGCTAGGCGCTCAGTCCAGAACTGCGCGACTGCTGTGGTCGCAGGTTCGAATCCTGGCTCGGGCATGGATGTATGTGATGTCCTTAGGTTAGTTAGGTTTAAGTAGTTAAAGCTATAGGGGACTGATGACCACAGATGTTAAGTCCCATAGTGCTCAGAGCCATTTGAACCATTTGATCACTAGCAAACAATTGTAACGGAAATGCGGGGCAACCTAGGACTGCCAAAAGTGAAGTAAACATTGCTATGGTGCATGAGGTCGTACTGCAGAGTCTCTCAGAATCGACTAGACGTTATAGTCGGGAGCCGACCGCGGTGGACGAGCGGTTCTAGGCGCTTCAGTCCGGAACCGCGCGACGGCTACGGCCGCAGGTTCGAATCCTGCATCTGCCATGGATGTGTCTGATGTCCTTAGGTTAGTTAGGTTTAAGTAGTTCTAAGTTCTAGGGGACTGATGACCTCAGATGTTGTCCCATAGCGCTCAGAGCCAGTTTTTTTGCTGTGACTTATGCAACCCGCAACACCTTCAAATACACAGCACAATGATTTCATGTCGCTTGCTCCCTTCGTGCGAAACGTTAGTCCTGCAGGAAAAATGAACAGGATCTTTCCGTGGGAAGTTTAATGTAGTTAAATTTTGTACTTTGACGAGTTTTCGCTAACGGTCGAATTTTCGAAAAAAATTCAAGAACTTACAAAAACGCCCTTCAAAAGCGGTTTTCATCAATAACTCGAAAACTGTGGGCTCCAGCGAAACGTATACCAGTTTAAAATTAACTACAGTAAATTTTCTATCAAACATTTTTATTTTCTCTGCAGGGTCAACAGTTTGCATGTAGTGAGCGAGAGAATATGAAAGCCTTGTGGATGGTATTTGAAGGTGATGCGGGCTGCAGAAAACGCAATGCTAGGGACAGCTGAATCACCCTTTATGTAAATGATCTAAGAGGAAAACTCCGAAAGCTCCATCAGGCTCTTCGCAGACGCTGCTGTTGTCTCTCTTGTAGCGCCTGCCACTACAGTTGTATAAGCATTTGAGTAACGGCGTCACACACACTACGCGATCCGTTGACGAAACCCATCGCTCTTGGTTGGATTTTCTGTATCTCTTATGTTAATGCTACACTAGGCAAAAGAATTAAACGGGCAAGTTTTGAAGCCACATCACTTTCCGCCACTGCGACGCAGAAGTCTGAAACTGGCTCAAAGATACCTAAATCGTTCATCTCTAATAGCGCAAAAGTGTGGCGCCTTGCGGCAACACCCGCCGGCTCAGAGACGCTTCAAAAGCGAGTCGTCGAATCACGCGAAAAGACACCAGTTCTGTGAGGTGTAAAGTGAGTTAATAATGCCACATTGCACCAAATTTTGCCACAATCCTGCCCAACGTCACCGTGGACGTGTTACGTGATGGCAAACTTCCAATTCCCCCCTTACACACACCTTCTTTTCTTAGTTTACATCTTTATGAATACGAAATGAATGATAACTTGATAGCTTTGCCTCATGAATACTCTTTGCACTGCAGACAAAAAAAAAGCTCTAAAGTAAGCATATGACGCTCTAATTGACATTAAGAATTTTATGAAGTAGGTAACAGTGATTTATTTACAACAAGCTCACATACGTCGCATCGCCAGGTACTAATTTTGCCTGTTTTCTATTAGAAACGAAAACAGAAAATGAACTGTGTTTGTAGTGTAGTATCGAAAAACGCTGGGTGCAACTTCTTCGCGTGTCCACAGCGCGATTTGGTAAACATCTGTAACGCAACGCCTCTTCATAGCTCTGTAGACGGCTATTGTTTTCGCCTGCAGCTGTTTGCGCCGGCCGCGGTGGCCGAACGGTTCTAGACGCTTCAGTCCGGAACCGTGCGACGGCTACGGCCGCAGGTTCGAATCCTGCCTCGGGCACGGATGTGTGTGATGTCCTTAGGTTGGTTAGGTCTAAGTAGTTCTAAGTTATAGGGGACTGATGACCACAGATGTTAAGTCCCATAGTGCTCAGAGCCATTTGAGCCATTTTGCAGCTGTTTGCGCTTCGCAGTTGAAAGCTGGCAAAAGCGCTGCCAGGTCTCATGGATCTATTGAAGCTGATTCGACTATAGAAGTGTCTTAGTAGTAAAGAGTAAATGTATTTAAACTTCATGCATGATGCGGCCATTTTTCACGCGACTCGTCGTTTGTGACTCCACATCTGCTGAGCTATGATAGGTGGTTCTTACCCCCACCCCCGCACACACACACACACACACACACACACACACACACACACACACACACATAAACACATACACACACACACACACACACACACACACACACACCACACACACACATCAATTGATGCGGGACAGTAAGGGACTTGGTGAATTGGTTGAAATTGGTCCAGTGGTTTAGGAGGGGATGTACAACCTACACACACACACACACACACACAAACACACACACATACATACATACATACATCTATTTTATAATACGTGCTGGGATATGTATGCTGCTTGCGGTGAAACAGAGTAGACATCACCTCGGATAAACATAAGGACAGCAACGGAGCTTATCGGCAGCCCCTGGAGCCAATGTAAGTGTATAAAACTGTTTAACCTTACATCTAAATAAAAGCAACTATATTGGTATGTTTTTATTACTGATACGATACATTAAGTGGCTCTAAATATTCACATATTCTTGCGCAGCGCTGTAGTAGACAACTTGCTGCTAATCCAAACATCAATCTAATTGGAAATGTTGTTGATAATTCTTCCGGATTATATGGCCGTGATCCATGGAATTCTTGTATTCCTAACGTTTCGTCCAATTCTACGTTGGACATCCTCAGAGGTATGGCTGGTCCTGCTGAGTCCTGCCGACTGTCGTTAGGAATAGAATAATTCCATGGACCACGGCCATATAACCCGGAAGAATTATCAACAACAGTACCATCCGGTCGTGAAAGCCGTCATTGTATGTTAACTCGAAACGTTCCCCATCTGAAGATGGGGATGGTGGGCCGGAACCGGTTACGGCATTAACATAAAACATGTTGAAGCTAATGGTGCCTGGTTGAGTTATTTGTCAGCAAAAGTATCAATACTAACACACATCGGAATGCCCCTAAACACCTCAGGGTAAAAATGGTTATGTGACGCTGCGTTAGTAGCCCTGTTGTTGTGGAGATGAGAATGGGTCGGTCACGCACGCAGCCAGTGAGTGTGTGTGTGTGTGTGTGTGTGTGTGCGCGCGCGAGTGTGTGCGTGCGCGCGCATTAAACGTGTCGGCGCGTTGTCCGGACCGGCGGAGCTGAAATACGCGCAGCTGCGACTGCCGCTTGTGCTACAGACTACCTGCGCGGCCAAGACAAATGTGGCGCTGCGGTCGCAATCAGCGTTAATTTGTGGTTTAATTTCATTTAGTTTCGGGACATTAACACAATCACGCAGAAGATTAATTCTGCGCAAACTAATTGTGCCGCTGAAAGCGCGCGCTCCGCGCTAACTTATTGTCAGATAACGGGTTTTAATTTGGCCGCGTTACCGAACGCGGCTCCACGGTCACCTCGCCATCGAGTTCTGCAGCGCTTCGGGGGACGGAAGCGGCGTCCTTGGGCCACGCCCTCCTTCCGAATAACCGCGAAAAATGAGTGGAACCGCCTCCCTCTCGCTCTAAGAACACACTTTACCAAAGGATCATGGACAGGAAAATTAATTTATACTTAAGATTTATTAAAAAAACGTTTTGCATCACCTCAGTTCCGAGAGTTTCGGAATCTGTAGAGAAAATTAGAATAGAGATGAACATAAACACAATTTCCGCCTTTTTTATTGCTCATGAAAACCACACATTGCAGTGAGACCTTCAGAGGTAGTGGTCCAGATTGCTGTACACATCGGTACCTCTAATACCCAGTAGCACGTCCTCTTAGTTTGATGCATGCCTGTATTCGTCGTGGCATACTATCCAAAATTTCATCAAGGCACTGTTGGTCCAGATTGTCTCACTCCTCAACTGCGATTCGGCGTAGATCCTTCACCCCCTTGGTGGGTCACGCTGTACATACACACCCCTCTGAGGCATTTTCTATACTTTTGATGTCTGTAGAACATGCTGGCTACTCTAGCCGAGCGATGTCGTTATCCTGCAGGAATTTCCGAAGATGTGCACTGTGGGGGCGCGAATTGAAGTCCATGAAGACGAATGCCTCGCCAATACGCTGCCGATATGGTTGCACTATCGGTCGGAGGATGGCATTCACGTATCGTACAGCCGTTACGGCGCCTTCTACGACCACCGGCGGCGTACGTCGGCCTTACATAATGTCACCCCAAAACGCAGGAAAGCTCCACCGTGCTGTACTCGCTGGACAGTGTGTCTAAGGCGTTCAGCCTGACCGGGTTGTCTCCAAATACGTCTGCGGCGATTGTCCGGTTGAAGGCATATGCGACACTCATCGGTGACGAGTGATGCCAAACCTCAGCGCTCCATTCGGCATGTTGTTGAGTCCTTCTGTACCACGCTGCATGGTGTTGTGGTTGCAAAGATGGAGCTCGCCATGGACGTCGGGAGAGAAGTTGCGCACCATGCAGAATGGTGCGCACAGTTCGGGTAGTAACACGACGTCCTGTGGCTGCACGAAAAGCGTTGTTCACCATGATGGCATTGCTGTCAGTGTTCCTCCGAGCCGTGATCCGTAAGTAGTGGTCATTCACTGCAGTAGTAGCCTTTGGGCGGTCTGAGCGAGGCGTGTCATCGACAGTTCCCGTCCCTCAGTATCTCCTCCATGTCCGAACAACATCGCTTTGGTTCACTCCGAAATCCCTGGACACTTTCCTTGTTGAGAGCCCTTCCAGGCACAAAGTAGCAATACGGACGAGATCGAGCCGCGGTATTGACCGTCCAGGCATGGTCGAACTACAGACAACACGAGCCGTGTACCTCCTTCCTGGTGGAATGACTGGAACTGATCGGCTGTCGGGCCCCCTCCGTCTAATAGGCGCCGCTCATGCGTGGTTGTTTCCATCTTTGGGCGGGTTTAGTGACATCTCTGAACAGTCAAACGGACTGTGTGATACAATATCCACAGTTAAGGTCTGTCTTCGGGAGTTCTGGGAACCCGGCTGATGCAAAACTCTTTTTGATATTGATTGGCGACTTCATAGAGTGCTGTGTGCACAACGACCATATGATAAATAAAATTAGAAGGAAGGTCAGCGTTGGCCGTAATTTTGGTGATTTAGAAGCTTCTGTTACTGCTAATAACTAGACACCAGTGGCTACGAGCTTTAATTTGTATGCTAAAGCATTGAAGATGATCATTATGTAATCGAAAATCGATTTTGCTGTTAATAAATCATCAAAATTACGGCCAACGCTGACCTTCCTTCTAACATTTTTTGATGTGTGTATATCATACTTTGTTGCAGAGATTTCAATCTAATAACTGTACCATGCAGCCATAGTTACAGTAGGCATGGTTTCATAGTAGAGAGTGGTACTGTTCCATATACGTCATGTCCTAGGGCTCTCTGCTGCCATAGTAACTGGTAATGTTGTGTCCGATTCACTTCTCTTGTTGACTCACCTTGTAGTGGATGTGATACAGCGTTGTGCACAGTGGTTCCGGATTCGAATCGAGAGCTTGCCCACACGGCGTGTACTTACGGAAAGGCAAATGGCAACGTGCGGCTGGCAGCAAGGTTGCTTCGGGAGACCTATCCCTGGTGAAGGGGAAGTTCGTTTACATTTTTGTGGCGACGAACGCGGTAAAGCTGTTGCTTCACTTTCCTTAGAATAGCTCAACACACGACAGAGTTAATCGTTGCATCGTGAGAGAGAACATCAAATAGAATAACCTCTTCATAGTTACAGAAGACTGTCGCCACGAGGTAACCGGCTGAGGAGGCGGTTGTGAACTTTATCTTCGGAGGAGAGGTGGTGTGGCGCAGCTCCTTGGATTGCCGTTTTGTTTCAGGTTCGAAGTGATGAACCGATGTCCCATCGACTGTGACAGAAAACTGTCACGATCAGGCTCGACGCGCAAGTAAATCCGCACATATGGTACTTTGTAGTTCTTCATGGCGTTCCGTCTGTCGGCGAGGATCCCTCCGGGCACACACCTATGACTACCCCAACTGGTGGACGACTGTGTCAACACTACCATCAGAGACAGCCAGTTGATCAGCGCAGTATTTGATTGTTATCCGTCGATGACATCGAATGAGAGTGTCTGCACGTTCCAACATTGCAGGAGTCGCAGCTGTGTGCGGCTGGCCCCACGCGGGGGGGATCGGATAGGTTTGCGCGGCCTTGTTGCGATGATGACAGACGCCTCATCAAATGACTCACCTTGGTTTTATTTATTTCCAGGTCCCCGTACAAATTCTGCAAGTGCCTATGAATATCTGCGATGCTCTGGTTTTCACCTAAAGAAACTCAATGACAGCTCTCTACTTGGAACGCAGGTGTGTTGCAGATGGCATTTTGAATGCTACGTATAGTGCCGCAACTATCGGAACTTCATGAAACTATAGTGGGTGAAGCGCGAATATTCGACGATGTCCGACAAGTGAAAGTAGCAGAGACAATAATGTGTTCCGTTACTTATTGAGCGCTGTTGTACAATGTCCCGCACAGTGGAATGGGTTGTTTCTATGTAGATGTAGATGTAGATCCTGCACAGTGGAATGGGTTGTTTCTATGTACATGTAGATGTAGATCCTGTGCAGTGGAATGGGTTGTTTCTATGTAGATGTAGAAGTAGATGTAGATGTAGATCCTATGCAGTGGAATGGGTTGTTTATATGTAGATGTAGATCCTGCACAGTGGAATGAGTTGTTTCTACGTAGATGTAGATCCTGCACAGTGGAATGGGTTGTTTCTATGTAGATGTAGATTCTGATCAGTGGAATGGGTTGTTTCTATGTAGATGTAGATTTAGATCCTGTGCAGTGGAATGGGTTGTTTCTATGTAGATGTAGATGTAGATCCTGATCAGTGGAATGGCTTGTTTCTATGTAGATGTAGATGCAGATCCTGCACAGTGGAATGGGTTGTTTATATGTAGATGTAGATCATGCACAGTGGAATGGATTGTTTCTATGTAGATGTAGATGCAGATCCTGCACAGTGGAATGGGTTGTTTATATGTAGATGTAGATCATGCACAGTGGAATGGATTGTTTCTATGTAGATGTAGATGCAGATGTGGGGGAGCAGTTTGACATCTGATACGTGTGCGACAAGGGTGTAAGTCGTCGACGTGTTGAGAACGCGGGTTGACTGAGCTAGTGGGTCGCCCTCAAAGCTCTACAGGAGCTGGCGATCTTCGGCGATACGGAGTGCGTGTCGTGTGTCGCCGTGAGGAATGCTGCTGCTGCTGCTACTGCGGTCGCAGCGCGGAGGCCGCGGGCAGGGATAACATTTTGTCTCCCGGCAGACGCCTCGGTGTAGCCTGACAACGCTAGCTACTGCCGCCGGCGCGCCAGACACTGTTTGCTTAGGACGGGCTGTTTCTCTGCTCGGGCATGCCACGTTCCACCCGGCGAGGCGGCGGCGCTAGCTACGGCAGCATAATGTTCTCCTCTCTCGTGCACCGGTCACAGCTGTTGCGTATCGTACGCATCCGTTACACGAGACTCCGAGCAACGTTTCGTTACTGCCTGAGCCGTGTCGTTACTCACGTGTTTTCTTTTCCTTGAAGCAGTTCTACATCTACATCTACTACTCCGCAAGCCATCTGACGGTGTGTGGCGGAGGATATTTTGAGTATCTCTGTCGGTTCTCCCTTCTATTCCAGTCTCGTATTGTTCGTGAAAAGAAAGATTGTCGTCGGTATGCCTCTGTGTGGGCTCTAATCTCTCTGATTTTATCCTCGTGGTCTCTTCGCGAGATATACGTAGGAGGGAGCAATATACTGCTTGACTGCTCGGTGAAGGTATGTTCTCGAAACTTCAACAAAAGCCCGTACTGAGCTACTGAGCGTCTCTCTTGCAGAGTCTTCCAATGGAGTCTACCATCTATGTAACGCTTTCGCGATTACTAAATGATCCTGTAATGAAGGGCGCTGCTCTCCGTTGGATCTTCTCTATCTCTTCTGTCAACCCTATCTGGTACGCATCCCACACCGGTGAGCAGTATTCAAGCAGTGGGCGAACAAGTGTACTATAACCTACTTCCTTTGTTTTCGGACTGCATTTCCCTAGGATTCTTCCAATGAATCTCAGTCTGGCATCTGCTTTACCGACAATTAATTTTATACGGTCATTCCATTTTAGATCACTCCTAATGCCTACTCCCAGATAATTTATGGAATTAATTGCTTCCAGTTGCTGACCTGTTATATTCTAGCTAAAAGATAAAGGATCTTTGTTTCTATGTATTCGCAGCACATTACACTTGTCTACATTGAGATTCAATTGCCATTTCCTGCGCCATGCGTCAATTCGTTGCAGATCCTACTGCATTTCAGTACAATTTTCCATTGTTACAACCTCTCGATATACTACAGCATAATCCGCAAAAAGCTTCTGTGAACTTCCTATGTTATCCGCAAGGTCATGCATATATATATTGTGAATAGCAACGGCCCTACGACACTCCCCTGCGGCACACCTGAAATCACTCTTACTTCGAAAGACTTCTCTCCATTGACAATTACATGCTGCGTTCTGTTATCTAGGAACTCTTCAATCCAATCACACAATTGGTCTGATAGTCCATATGCTCTTACTGTGTTCATTAAACGACTGTGTAGAACTGTATCAAACGCCTTGCGGAAGTCAAGAAACACGGCCCGAGTAACTAGTTTTGCATTCTACATCTACTTAGATACTCCGCAAGCCACTGTACGGTGCGTGGCGGAGGGTACCTTGTACCACTACTAGTCCTTTCGTTTCCTGTTCCACTAGGAAACAAAGCGAGGGAAAAACGAATGTCTTTATTCCTCCGTATTAGGCCTAATTTCTCGTATGTCAGCCATACACGCAACATGTCTTCGCAGCAGTAAAATAGTGCGGCAGTCAGCTTCAAATGTCGGTTCTCTAAATTTTCTCAACAGTCTTTGTCGAAAAGAACTTCACCTTCCCTGCAGGACTTCTATTTTAGTTCCCAAAGCATCTCCCTAACACGAGTTGTTCGATCCTGCCTGTAACAAATGTAGCAGCCCGCCTCTGAGCTGCTTCGATGTCTTCCTTCAATCCATCCTGGTACGAATCCCAAACATTCGAGCGCCGGCCGGTGTGGTCGAGCGGTTCTAGGCGCTTCAGTCTGGAACCGCACGACCGCTACGGTCGCAGGTTCGAATCCTGCCTCGGGCATGGATGTGTGTGATGTCCCTAGGTTAGTTAGGCTTAAGTAGTTCTAAGTTCTAGGGGGACTGATAAGCTCAGACGTTTAGTCGCATAGTGCTCAGAGCCATTTGGACCAACCACTCGAGCAGTACTCAAGAATTCAAGGGTTAATGCATCAAGTCGCAGGATGTATTTTGAAAGAAAGAAACAGCGGTAACAGTTTACAAAATTTCAGTAATTACACTCTATGGGATCAAAAGTATCCGGACACCCCCGAAAACATACGATTTTCATATTAGGTGCATTGTGCTCCCACCTACGGTCCGGTACTCCATATCAGCGACCTCTGTAGTCATTAGACATCGTGAGAGAGCAGAATGGGGCACTCCGCTACCTCACGGGCTTCGAACGTGGTCATACGTCCGTACGCGAAATATCCACACTCCTAAACATTCGTAGGTCCACTCTGCCAAGAGTTGAAGACGGTCGTAGTGTGTAATAGACAGACATCTATCCAGACCACCATGCAGTAATTCCAAACTGCACCAGGAGCTACTGCAAGTACTATGACAGTTATGCGGGAGGTGAGAAAACTTGGATTTCGTGATTGAGCGGCTGCTCATAAGCCACACATCACGCTGCTGAATGCCAGACGACGCCTCTCTTGGTGTAAGGAGCGTAAAAGTTGGGCGATTGAACAGTGGAAAACCGTTGTGTGGAGTGACGAATCACGGTACACTATGTGGCAATTCGATGGCAGGATGTGTGTCTGGCGAACGCCCGGTGAACGTGATCTGCCGGCGTGTGTAGTGCCAACAGTAAAATTCGGAGGCGGTCGTGTTACGGTGTGGTCGTGTTATTCATGGAGGGGGCTTGCACCCCTTGTTGTTTTGCGTGGTGCTGTAAAAGCACAGGCCTACACTGATGTTTTAAGTACCTTCTTGCTTGCCACTGTTGAAGAGCAATTCGGGGATGGCGATTGCATCTTTCAACACTGTAAAGCAGCTGTTCTTAACGTACGGCCTGAGACGGAGTGGTTACACGGCAATAACATCCCTATAATTGACTGGCCTGCGCAGAGTCCTGACTTGAATCTTACCCATGGAATGGTTTGGTTACGCCGACTTCGTGACAGGCCTCACCGACCGACATCGATACCTCTTCCCAGTGCAGCACTCCGTGAAGAATTGGCTGCCATTCCCCAAGAAACTTTCCAGCACCTGACTGAACGTATGCCTGCGAGACTGGAAGCTGTCGTCAAGGCTAAGGGTGGGTCAACACCATATTGAATTCCAGACTGTTTCAGCCGGGTGTGCGGGTACTTTTGATCACATAGTGTACCAACTGCTTGCTTCACAAGAATGCCTACCACAGTAACAACGATACTCCGTTTTCAGAAGAGTGTTCTGGTAATATTGCGTTTATTATTTTGGTGTGCGAAGGAAGTCTAATTTTAGATATGTATGGTCCTCAAACGAATAAACAGAACAATTTCAGTGAAGTCAATAAACAGGTCAATTCGAATAAGATAAAGCAAGATATCTTTTATCGACTGGTGCACAACCTTTAAATACACACATTTCCCTTTATTAATAGTTATAACGCACACACAACGATTATGCATTTGCAGACCTAATTTCTGAATGAAGCACTTTCATGCTTGGAAGCAGTTGGGTATTGCAAACAGCAATCAGTCACATTATTTCTAAGAATCATTAAGTTCATGCTACGGGAGGCTCACCGCACTAACCCGACCATGTTCTATAGGACCACGAGAGTCGATATACATCACTGACGGTCGAAGCTGGGCATGTACATGCCATGGCTACGTCACGGAGAGGTCTTATTGAGGTGAATCTGTCTCCCCTCCAACCAGTGGTGCAGGGAGTCAGTTCGTTGTTCTCGGATGTTAACGAAGATGTGAAAGCCTTACGGATGTGTCTCCTAACAACCATGAACAGTGTGGGTGAAAGAGGGGTGACATGTTAGGACGACGCCACAGCGATTTTTTCCGTCTTTATTGCAAGATCGCTTCTAATTCTTCTAGTTCGACTAAAACCAATAAGCCACCAGCCAAAGTCCCGGCAACGGCCTAGGCATACTTGTATGCCTCCCTGATATGGGTTCCAACGCAGAGCAGGATTCAGCGCTCGCGAGACATCTTGTATTTACACTGCCGCGTTTCTACCTCCAGGAACACAAACCGAATTATTTTCCACCAGCGGTGTACAGAAAAAAAAAACGATTCTGTGGTAAATGGAACGAGAAGGCTTTCCGCACATCAAACGCGCCGGGCCGTAATAACTGATAACACACAATTGCTTGTTACTTTTCTTCCTCCTCTTTATGTACCCTAGGCGCCTACAAAAAAAAGAGGAATTAATTGTACCTGTAATCATCAATTTACAAAGCGAAAACTCCTTACTCTCCCAAGCAAACAGATACAAACCTGCGTCAGTATTTCTCGATCTGCGGGCTTAACTTTCTCTCGCCATAGCTCCGCTTTTTTCCTATAAAATTAAAAGAAACAGAAAAAAGATCAAACAGAATGCAATTTTTACACTGCGGTTTGTAAGCTTTCTGCTACGAAAGTAAACAGGATCCATTAGCAGAAAAGCGGCTATATCGTCGAAAAGATGCACAGAATTACTTCGGACCGTAGCAGGTTTCCGCCTGTCCGCTAATGGAGTAAATGCCAGTGAATCGCCTTTTGTCGTTTGTATGTGCGAGGACAACCGTTTTGTGGGAAAATATATTCGCGGTTTTCCTTGCTAATTACGTGAAGGAGAGTCGCTTCTGTAGATAATCGCGAAGTCTTACTTTAATGTTTGTGTCTCGCAAAGTTTAGGCAGAGGACGCTGCCGTGAACGCCGCTGAGAGAGCGGAAGGCTGTATGGCGATTACAAGAGGCAGCCGGCGACTGAGGAGGCGGCTTTTGCCTTCGGAGATTTTAGGTCGCTGGCTGTGAAACTAGGAGCGACGGAAACAGCATTCCTGTCGAAGGAGGACCAGCCTATTTATGTGTCCATGGCGAGGATGTTTTCAGAAACGAAACGATGCCATTGCTTCTCCAAACCCGCGACGAAAATACATCTAAAAGAAGCTCATTATTTCGAATTAGCTTCAATGCGTCTCGTACCGGTGGAAATGAGTTTAGCCTTGTCTCCAAAAGGTGCACAGTTTCAGTAATTGTCAGTTACGTGTAGTATAGCTCCATAGGTCTGAAGCACAAGAAACAGTACTCCATCTGGCACAGGATAATTTTCTGCCTCGTGCTATGACTCACAAGTCACTTAACAGCCTACAATGTCTTTCACTCTTCATAGAAATTCGTACACAAAATTAAATTAATTTTCCAAAATCGTGTGTGTCATTTCTCTATCGAAACACTGCCGGTCTCGGTCACACATCAGACATTAAGAATTGTATTAATGTGTACAAACACGATCATTTGTATCGAAATTGGCGATATACATTAACTGTATGAAAATCATAAAAGACAGAAAAGCAGCACCAAGTCACATATATAACTCTATTGTTTTTCTACATTTTATGACATCAAATCATTCGAAAGATACGAAAAGATACTTCTAAACTAAGTTAGAAGTTGAAGAACATGTTATCATGTTACCCTGGGGTCGTCCTTCGCGTGGTCTTGTTTTACGAAGGAGAGTAAAAGTATGTATCTCGAGAAATTTAAGCATGTTATGCCCCAAGAGAAATTTTATAAGGTGTTATGGTCTTTCATGTACAGATAACGATTGTTTGGTTTTAGTTTTGAACAGAAAGAGCAGGAAGGATGGGATGGCGAGGAGAACAAGGAGGAGGAGGGGGAGGAGGAGGTGGAGCAGGAGGAAGAAGGGACGATGATGCAAAGGCAGAGGAGAATAAAGTGGGGGATAGAGAGAATAAGAAGACGGACGACACTAAAAATGACGAAAACAAGGAAGAGGAGGCGGAGAATAAATCAGACAAGAACAAGGAGAAAGAGGAAATGAGAAGAATGAGAAAGAGGAGGTGGCAATTGAGGAGGAGGAAGAGGAGGAGGAGGAGGAAGAGGAGGAGGAGGAGGAAGAGGAGGAAGGTAGGATTACGGCATGGAGAACAATAAGTTGGAGGATGGGGAGAATAAGAAGTATGTGGAGGTGGTGACTGAGAAGGACTAAAATGATGACTAAGATGAGCAGAATAAATTAGATGGGAATAAGGAAAAGGAGAAAACAAGTAGAGTAAGGAACAGGTGATGGTGAGGAGGGGGGGGGGAGGAGGGGAAGAATGTCATGGAGGATGGGTAGACTAAGAAGTATAAGAAGAAGGATAAGGAGGAGGGATATAACGAAGGGAGGGAGGGGAAACACAAATGATGAGGAGAACACCGAGAAGGAGAAAATGAAAATAAAGAAGATGAGGTGTTGAATAGGCAGGAGGATGAGGTGGAGGTGGAGGAAGAAAAAGAGAGTGAATATCGATAAGACTAAGGAAGATGGTAACTCTAGGAGGAGGAGCAAAAAGAAGTTAAGAAGGGTATACGAAAATAAGGAAGAGGTGAAGAATAAGAATGAGGTGAATAAGGGAGAGGAGTAAGAAGAGAGTAAGGTGAACGACAAGGACAAAAGGAAGAGTTGGAGAAGAACAAGAGATAAATGAGGAGGAGAATGAGACAGAAGATTATAATTGCTCGAGGAAAAAATAAATAAGAAGATGGCAGGAGGAGACAAGAGGAATATATCAAGGGGAACAGGGGGAAAATATTCTGGAAGAAGAGGAGAATAAGTGGGAAGAAGTGGGAATGTAAGATGAGAAAAAGAAAATGGTTATAAAAGTGCCACAAATGTTTTGGGAGGGAATGAGGAAGGAGAATTGTAAGAGCAGACAGAAGTGGAGGATGAGGAATCAGATGAGGAGAGAGAGGAGAGGGAGAAAGTGTAGAAATCAAAGTACGAAGAGGACCAAGAGGAAGATTAAAAGGAGACTCTTCTGTATGAAGAGAACAGGAACTGCAATAAAAGGAGAACGGAATGATGTAGGGGAAGGATGACGAACCGAGGAGAAAATTTCCACTGTACGCGTGTTAAGAGAGCACGAGGATAATCTCGTTCAGGGCGCCACATCCCGTAGCTGTTCGCCGCGCCGCACCTTGCAGAGGTGTGTGTCGGGAATAACTCGACAGCGCGGGGCGCCCGACCCGACAAGTACCTCGTAATTTGTCGACAATGGCGTTCATTAGGCCGGATTGCCGACACTGTAATTTCGTCAAAATAACGCGATCGCTCGCTGGCGCACCTTTGAGACGGCAGGGCGCCACCTCTGGTGCCGCTGGTGTCAGAGAAAACTGTGGGGGGGGGGGGGGGGGGGGGGGTCCTCTGGCAGCGGTGCTGCAGTTATAAGGCACGCCTATTGCTATCATATTATGCGCTCCCCCTCGTCACAGATTTACGTCTACAACCACTGCTACATCACTATGTTTCTAATACCATTTCCTCGTAACGTTAGAGTGAATTAACGACAGAATTACTGTAGCTAACGGCCTGGCGGCTCAGTGGTACAAATCATCTTTAAGTCGCGCTGATGCGAAGTCCACCCAGGCGTTTCACCAAACAGTTCCATCAGAATCGCAATTTCCCGAAGACTTGGGCTGATATCTTTCACAGTGGTTTTCCCACATTTGCTCTTCCACACACTAGTGGACCCTTTAATCGCCCCCAACTAGTTTTGTTTTGTAGCAGCCTGCCATTTCAGTGCCCAGAGCCTCAAAATATTGCGTCGAAGCTGTAAGTCGGTGCCTGGTATTCAAGACGTCAGGTTGATCTCCTGCAGTTGTGTCTGTAGCGAGACGGTCGACGAGTTCATTCCCTCGAAGGACTGTGTGGCCCAGTGTCCAGACGCTGTCTTTCCAGAGCTGTAGAGATCAAGCAGTAGTTCCTGGATGCTGGCGACCAAAAGACTTTTGGGATAGCATATGGACATGCCTTTAAGCAACCCATGGAATCGCTACAGATCAGAAAGTTCGTCGTGGCAAGGGATTTAACGTACCGCAAAGCCTGAGATATGGCAACCAACACCGCAGTGTGTACATTGAGGCGCTCGGCAGAGAGCGTTTCTCGTGCCTGTTGCATTTGCAAAAGCGTAACCAACCCTGTCCTTGACTTTCGATCCGTCCATGTATATGCATATCGAATTAGAATAATAGTGGAGGATCGAACGAAACAGGTGTCGGAGAAATGTAGGATCACCAACCTTGTTGGGGCCATAAAACAAGTCCATCCATACTACATGACAGGATACAGACTACTCGGGGTATCGAGAGGGAGCTCTAGGGCCACAGACTAAAGGAGGGTGTTGGAGATCCTCCAGTAGAGTATAGAGTCTGTTCCCAGATGGTCTACCGAATTTTGGGCGATGTGCAGACACGTAATGCATACGTGCATTCCCTTGACGTGTTTAAGCCAAGTATTACGCACATTTATTCTGGCGGGAATGCTCAGTAGCAGCCAGGCTACATGTACATTTGACAATAAGCTTCAGCAAGGATCATTTTGTGCATTTTGTGATGAAATCATAGGAGGCAATGTTGTGCAACCCTAGTAGGGACAAGATCCGACTATCCGGGAGTAGGATCTTACAATCTGAAACAGTGTTACGAGACAAACTTCCGTCACAATGTCCGCAAACGTGACGTCAGATCCACCTAGCAACAGCGATCTGAACGCCCATCGGCAGAAAGTTTGGATATAGGAAACGAGCGAAGTGTCCTTATTGGCTGAGGGAGAAAGGTGGGGTCTCTCTTGTCCTTCGGGAAGACAGGGCCAGTTAGTAGCGAGGCGTCACTCAAAACGCACGGTCGAGTTTCCGGGGGCGGCTCTGAAAGAACGGTCGCGAGTAAATATTCCATCTATTAAACAAGATATAAACGTTAGTTATCAGAACGCCACTAGTCGTGGGCAGTGTCTATCAAGAGTATGGCACGGGAGAACTGTGTTAATGTTTTGTAAAGGGTTGATTATAACGGCGTAGCCCAGAGGTGCCATATTGCAAATTCTGTGACGTGTGTGCCAAAGTATTTTCTTTATTAAAACGAGTATAAAACGAACGTTGTTAACAATTAACGACTGGCATCCCTAAACACTCCACTTCAGCAGGATCACCACCTACATGGAACCTGGCGACTGAGTGCTACTACTGTGCGACGAGGGAGTACCGAAGCAGCAAGACACCAGGTTAGTGATGCAGAAACCGCAGAAGTAAGGCAGAATCCCTTCCTTCTCGCTGCCACTGAGAGCATTATAGACAGTGTGAACTGTTGATTGTGGAAGATAGTTGAGTGACATAGGTGAACAGGCGTCTGACAGATTTTAATTGCGTATAAGTACATATTAAGTACCTTACTGTGTACCTACATGTTTAGTTTGACGTTGATACTACATCAGAATATTTTATGGTATGAAGATGGCAGTAGCCGAAACCGGTAATAGTGAAGTGTAAAAATTTGTGTGATCAAGACGGACCTGTAAAATAAAGTGCCAATAATATGATCACGGACTCATTTTTAGACTTTATGTCTTCAATTGATATGTGACTGCATAATTTGACAGAAGCGGCTGTCGTGTAATGTGGTGGGATACGAGCTTCCGGCAGGGGGCTGTCAACAGGGCTCGTACGGAAGGCCCCCCTGCCAACCGCACACCTGTGTAGTGAACAGGGTCCAGCAAGCTCAGTACCAACGGTGCTGCCGCCCCACAGACTTCCATAGCCCAAGCGGGATAAAATCAGAGCTTTGTAAAATCTCAGAAGAACTATGCGGTCCGCGCCCCAGAGAAAGTTACTACGAAAACAGAGAACATTTAGCTTCTTCCTGGAAGTTGCCTTTAGCCGGCTGACATGTGGCAACCAAATTAGCATGTTGTTAAATAAAATGCCTAAGAATTAAATGTTTCAACAACTTCAAGTAACCAGCCACCAAGATTAATATCTGGGAGCGGTTGCACAGTTCGGAGTCGGTAAAAATGCACAACTCGTGATTTTGCAGGAGGAAATTGGTAGGTGCGATTCAGGGCCGAGTCCATGTACTCTCCAGACAGAGCCCTGAAGTTGGCGCTCAGCAGTGAGCAGTGATGCAGAGGCATAGCACACGTTCAAAATGGTTCAAATGGCTCTAAGCACTATGGAACTTAACATCTGAGGTCATCAGGCCCCTAGACTTTGAACTACTTAAACCTAACTAACCTAAGGACATCACACACATCCATGCCCGAGGCAGGAATCGAACCTGCGACCGTAGAGGTCGCACGGTTCCAGACTAAAGCGCCTAGAACCGCTCGGCCGCTCTGGCCGGCGAGGAGGAAAAGTCTGGGTGATAAGGGAAGATTTCAGTTAGATTACATCACGGACAGACAGAGATTCCGAAGTCGGACACTGGATTCTAAGGCGTACCCAGGAGCAGATATATATTCAGATCACAATATAGTAGTGATGAAGAGTAGGCTGAAGTTTAAGATATAAGTCAGTAAGAATCAATACGCAAAAAAGTGGGATACGGAAGTACTAAGGAATGACGAGATACTGTTGGGGTTCTCTTAAGGCTATAGATACAGCGATAAGGGATAGCTTAGTAGGCAGTACAGTTTAAGAGGAATGAACTCGTCTAAAAAGGGCCATACAGACGTTGGGAAGGAAAATGTAGGTACAAAGAAGGTAACTCCAAAGAAACCTTGGGTAACAGATGAAATACTTCAACTGATCGATGAAAGGGGGAAGTACAGAAATGTTCCGGGATAGTCAGGGATACAGAAATACAAGTCGTTGAGGAATGAAATAAATAGGCAGTACAGGGAAGCTAAGACGAATTGGCTGCAGGAAAAATGTGAAGACATCGAAAAATAAATGATTGTCAGAAGGACAGACTCAAGAAAACAAGAAAGTGAAAACAACCTTCGGTGACATTAAAAGCAAGGGTGTTAACATTAAGAGTGCAAAGGGAATTCCACTGTTAAATGCATAGGGGAGAGCGGATAAGTGGAAAGAATGCACTGAAAGCCTCTGCGAGGGGCAAGATTTGTCTGATGTGATAGAAGAAGAAACAGGAGTCGATTTAGAAGAGATAGGAGATCCAGCATTAGAATCAGAATTTAAAAGAGCTTTGGAGGACTTAAGATCAAATAAGGCAGAAGGGATAGATAGCATTCCATCAGAATTTCTAAAATAATTGGGGGAAGTGGCAACAAAACGACTATTCTCGTTGGTGTGTGGAATGTATGAGTATGGAGACACACCATCTGATTTTAGGAAAAAATCATCCACACAATTCCGAAGACGACAAGAGCTGACAAATGCGAGAATTATCGCACAATCAGCTTAACAGCTCATGCATCGAAGCTGGTTACAAGAATAATATACAGAAGAATGGAAAAGAAAATTGAGAATGCACTAGTGGACGATCAGTTTGGCTTTAGGAAAGGTAAAGGGACGAGAGAGGCAATTCTGACGTTGCGGTTAATAATGGAAGCAAGACAAAAGAAAAATCAAGAAAAGGTTAGCACACGAGAGAAATTCGTGGCGGGCGGCATGATTTTTATATATATATATATATATATATATATATATATATATATATATATATATATATATATATATATACATGTGTGTGTGTGTGTGTGTGTGCGTATCTGGTTACTTCCTTTCTGTCTGTAGTGTTGGCAAGAAATGCAGAAAATACGGGTTTAAAAACATAATGGTGAAATCGTGGAACGGTGGTAGTGGAATGCAATGAAAATCTCCATAATAAGGCAGTACACAATAAGTAAACACAGTTATATTGTGGTACAGACGTAAAGAATGGAGTACACAAAACCGTAATTGTTATCATCATTATCATTACCGTGATCAAGAAGAAAAACGATTAGTCTTTTTAAGACTTAAGGATTTCTAAATTGGTCATGAAAACATTTATGTGATCTTCCTCTACTTATGTTTCCCTACGGTTCTGTAACTATACTTTAATTTTGTATTGTATTATCGGCCATTTATTCAATATTATGTAACCATTTTGCATGATATGCTTTAATTTCCTCCATTCTGTTCTTTAGATGTAATCTGAGTCTTATGCGTCCATTTACAGGTCTTTTGTATCCTACAGTCGAGCGCAGAAAGTCCATTTATTCATTATTATTTTTCTGTCAAGAGTACAATTCTCTGTTACATATAGGATGGTAGGGACTGCCACCGCTTTATAAAACTTTACCATTGACTCAAGACTGGCTTCAGCGTCTTATGTTCTTTTAACTGAGCCGCATAAACTAAAGAATGATTCAATTAATTTTGTGGTCAATATCACTGGAATTGTCTAAACGTAAACTGCAACCAAGGTGTTTGAAAATACTGGCTTATTCCAAATGCTGTTCCTGTTGAGATTTTTTTCTTTTGTAATAAAAATTTAATGTTTATGTTACTATGTGAGCTAAAAAGACGTTTTTAATACCCAAATTTGAAATTACCACAGAAAAAAAATTGAACATAGGAAAATTCATCAGTATAGAAGAAACAAAATACGTATCAATTGTTATTTTTCTCTGTCTTAAGCGCAGCCTATCCCCGATGTTATTCAATCTGTATATTGAGCAAGCAGTAGAGGAAACAAAAGAAAAACTCGGAGTAGGAATTAATATCCATGGAGAAGAAAGAAAAACTTTGATGTTCGCCGATGACATTGTAATTCTGTCAGAGATAGCAAAAGACTTAGAAGAGCAGTTGAACGGAATGGATAGTGTCTTGAAAGGAGGATATAAGATGAACATCAACAAAAGCAAAACGAGGATAATGGAATGTAGTCGAATTAAGTCGGGTGATGCTGAGGGAATTAGATTAGGAAATGAGAGACTTAAAGTAGTAAAGGGGTTTTGCTATTTGGGGAACAAAATAACTGATGATGGTCGAAGGAGAGAGGATATAAAACGTAGATTGGTAATGGCAAGGAAAGCGTTTCTGAAGAAGAGAAATTTGTTAACATCGAGTATAGATTTAACCGTCAGGAAGTCGTTTCTGAAAGTATTTGTATGGAGTGTAGTCATGTATGGAAGTGAAACATGGACGATAAATAGTTTAGACAAGAAGAGAATAGAATCTTTTAAAACGCGGTGCTACAGAAGAATGCTGAAGATTAGATGGGTATATCACATAACTAATGAGGAGGTTTTGAATAGAATTGGAGAGAAGAGAAATTTGTGACACAACTTGATTAGAAGAAGGGATCTGTTGGTAGGGCATATTCTGAGGCATCTAGGGATCACCAATTTGGTATTGGAGGGCAGCATGGAGGGTAAAAATCGTAGAGGGAGACCAAGAGATGAATACACTAAACAGATTCAGAAGGATGTAGGTTGCAGTAGGTACTGGGAGATGAAGAAGCTAGCACAGGATAGAGTAGCATGGAGAGCTGCATCAGACCAGTCTCAGGACTGAAGACTACAACAACAAGAAGCGCAGACCGGAAGTATTTCTCTTTTAATGACAAACCATCACCAGTGGTGTGTCTGTAAATATACCGACTACGAAGCAAATAGGAAACAGTAATAAACGCCGAAAGTGAATTGCATCTCACATTCCTAAGTAAAAGCTCTTTTCATTCGTTAACTCTCAAGATCCAGGTATATGTTATATACGCTATGTTTACAGAACCACCCCTTCAGATGCTTTGTCAATAAAAGCGAATAGTGTCGGGTCTAAAACTCTCCTTAGTAGCATTAAAGGCAGAAAAACAGAATAATAATTAATACATAAATGCCAGCTACTGCTGAAGGCAGTCATCCTAACAAACAAAAAATGTGTTGCAAATACCACAGTAGGCCGCTCAGTTGAAAAACAATAAATGGACATTTCGAAAAACTGCAATCACAAAAGTTGGACAGACAAACACAGATATAGTACATGAAAAAAGACCAAAAAGACCACACACGAGCGCTGCGACATCTACAATAGTCCGACGCCTTGGGTTCACTGTGATCGATCATCTTCCATATAGTCCCTACCCGGCCCCTTTTGATTTTCATCTATTTCCTAAACTTAAAGAACACCTTCGAGGAGTTCACTTTGATAGCGATGAAAAGGTGCAAACGGAGGTAAGGTTGTGGTTACGTCAGCACAAACATTCTACAGTGATGGTACCAACAAATTGGTCTCTCGTTGCGAGAAACGTGTTCTTCATCTGGATGACTATGTTCGCAAATAAATATGTAGACATGAAGAATAAAGATATAGAATGATAATAACATCTGTATCATTCAAAAAGCTTTAAGAGTTATCACATAAAAATTTGGTGGCATTACCTTTCACCACGCCAATCTTCTATAAATTTAATAAAACCAAGTCCCCCTCTTCGTTCTTCTGTCTGTATGTAAAAGTCCCAGGAGGAACTGCGGTAGGGATTTTGATACAGTTTTCACTGGTAGATAGACGATTTGCAAGTAAGGTTTGTGTGTATCACCACACATTATGAACAAGTATTCTGGCTGTGTATACTTCATGCTAACCGTGCGAAGCAGAAGCTGTTCGCTAGTTCATAATAAAACATAATTTTCACGTTGGATGACATTTGGCACATGGACTGTACCTGCAACAGTCATATACTTTATGTTAGCCTGTAATCTAATGTTGAGGGGCATAATTTGCCATAAGAATGGAAGCATAAAAAAACTCTTCTTGAAACAAAGAAATACAAAACTAGTTTCAATCTGAAATAAAAATTGCTGCCTATTTTCGTTGTCATAACACTTTCCGTACTTACAATGACGCTGAAAGACGAGTAGTCATAAAAAATTAAAGTAAAAAGCCTCTACTTATATCAGGTTTAAAGTTTATCCTTCCTGCTTATCAGTTAAACAACCGTTTAACCCTTGAGTCATGGCTTCAGCATTAAATAACTTTCTGGCCAGGTTTTTTAACTGGCCATCTATACACAGAAGTTATATAGATATTCGTGTGTTGAGTTTCACTTTTGGCTTTTATTATCCCTGACGCATTTCACATTTTAGTGCGAAAAACTTCTTCGTGCGTTTTTGCTTCATTCCTGTCCATTTGAACCTCAGAAATTTTTGCTCATGCTGTAATGATACAGAATCTTTCATTTTCTAAGCCTTAAAGTTCTTTACGCTGTACGTTGCCGAGACTGAATTTAGATGTATAACATTTCCTGTTGCTTATCCATTCAGCAAGGGTCCTTACGAGTGACGCATTTGTAGATAATACACAGTTCCGGCTAACGAGGCGATTTTTCAGATTTAGCATTTCAGATAATATACTGAACAGCACAGAATTTTAGTGAACTCAGGCACTAGCATTCAGAGATGTGTTGCTACATTTGTAACCATCCGAATCCGACAGTGTTACAAACATACTAGGAGATTTCAGGTCATATTGTTGAGCGCTTTGGGAGAGTCAGCCATGACAAAACTGTTCCACATGGTGTGCAAGATGCAGAAGACAGGCGAAGTACCCTCAGACTTGAGGAGATACGTAACAATTCCAACAGCAAAGAAGAGAGGTGCTCACATGTGTGAATATTACCAAACTATTAGTTTCATTAGTCATGGTTGCGAATACTGACACGAGCTGTTTACAGAAAAATGGAAAACTTGTAGAAGCCGATCTCGCGGTAGGTCAGTTTGGGTTAC
Source organism: Schistocerca serialis cubense (assembly GCF_023864345.2). Lineage (NCBI taxonomy): Eukaryota > Metazoa > Arthropoda > Insecta > Orthoptera > Acrididae > Schistocerca > Schistocerca serialis. Next base: position 175,142,892 of record NC_064647.1, on the reverse strand, counting down.
AGAGAAATGTAGGAACAAACAAGGCTATCCAAATTCTACGACCCGTCGTAGGAGATAGGTTGAACAAAGGCAAACCTACGATTATAGCATTTGTTGATATAGTAAAAGGTTTTTGAAAATGATGGTTACACTATATTCTTTGAAATTTTGAAGGTAGCGGGGATGAAATACAGGGAGGTAAAGATTATTTATAAGTTGTACAGAAACCAGACTGCAATTGTGGGAGTCGAAGGACGTGATATGGAAGGAATAGCTGAGAAGAGAGTGAGACTGAGATGTAGTCTGTCCCCGATGTTATTCGACCTGTACATTGAACAAGCAGTAAAGGAAACCAAAGAAAAATTTGCAGTAGGAATTGAAGTCCACGGAAAAAAAATAAAAATTTTGTTCTTTGCCGATGAGATTATAATTCTGTCGGAGACGTCAAACGAGACGGCAAATGACTTGGAGGAGCAGTTGAAAGGAATGGACAGGGTAGAAAGGACGATATAAGATGGAACACCAGTAAAAGCAAAACATGGCTAATGGAATGTGGCCGAATTAAATCACGTGATGGTGGAGGAATTAGATCAGGAAATGAGACATTTAAAGAAGCAGAGTTTTCTATTTGGGCAGCAAATTAACTGATCATGGTAGAAGCAGAGAGGATATAAAATATAAACTTGCCATGGCAAAGAAAGCGTTTCTGAAGAAGAGAAATTTGTTAAAGTCGAATACAAATTTAAGTGTTGGGAAGACTTGTCTAAAGGTATTTATCTGTAGTAAAACCTTGCCAGGAAGTGAATCGTGGTGTACAAACAGTTCAGACACTAAGAGAATAGAAAGTTTTGAAATGTGGTGCTACAGAAGAAGGGTTAAGTTTGGATAGATAGATCAAGTAACTGATGAGGAAATACTGAACAGAATTGTGGAGCAAATAAATTTATGGTACAACTTGAATTAAAAAGGGGATCTTTGGTGGGACACGTTCTGAGACGTCAGGGGTCACCTGTGTAGTACTGGAGGGAAGTGTGGGGGGGATGGTGGTAAAAACCATAGAGGGAAACCAAGAGATGAATACAGTAAGCAGATTCAGAAGGATGTAGGTTGCAATAGTTATCTGGAGATGAAGAGGCTAGCACAGGATAAAGTAAGATGGAGAGATGCATCAAACCAGTCTTCAGATTGAAGACTACAAGAACAACAACAACAACATCCGATTCCCATAGACATTTATCAACTGCGAAGCATTGTCAGGTTCGCTAGTGTACAACAATTTGTAAAGCTGTTGATTTTTGTGAAAGAAAAGGAAAACTGCAACAATGATCGACTTTGAGGTTTGCCAATGACATTGTAATTCCGTCAGAAGAAATGAATGGATGTCTTGAAAAGAGCTTGTAAGATGAACATCAACAAAAGTAGAACAAGGATAGTAGAATGTATTCTAATTTAGTCAGGTGATATTGAGCGAATTGGATTCGGAAATGAGACACTAAAAATAGGAAATGAATTTTACTATATGGGCAGCAAAACAACTGACGATGGTCTAGGTATAGAAGATATTAAATGCCTACTGGCAATAGGAAGAAAACTGATTCCTGGAAAAGTCGAATTTGTTATCATCAAATATAAATTTAAGAGTTTGTAAGTCATTTCTGATGGTGTAGTCCATTATGGAAGCGAAACGTAGACGAAGAGCGGTTCAGACAAGAAGAGAATAGCAGCTTCTGAGATGCGGTAGTATAGAAGAATGCTGAAGGTTAGGTGGGTGCACCCAGTAATAAATGTGGAGGTAGTAAATCGAATCGGGAGAATAAGATATTTTGACATAACTTGACTAGAAGAAGGGGTCGATTGATGGGACACGACCTGATGCAACAAGGATTTGTTAAATTGGTGATGGAAGGAAGTGTGTGGTATAAAAATTAAATACGCTAAGCAGGTTCAAATGGATGTAGTTTGTAATAGGTACGCAGGAATGAAGAGGCTTGCACAAGATTGAATAGCATGGAGAGCTGCATCACAGCCGTCCTTGGACTGAAGATTCGAGAACAACAATCTTTAGAGTAACTCTACTGGGCGTATCTGTTACACCCTCTCGCCCGTCAGAAACGCCTGCGACCATTCGCACCACACAATTTTTCATATTCGCTCGATGTATCCTGTCAATCTGACCTGATATTGGTTACATAAAACTTGAGCAATATTCAAGTATGGGCCGCAAAACTGTTTTTATGCAGTCTCTATGGTAAACAGACTCTAATTTCCCAGTATCTTACCAATGCTATTTGCCCGATCTGTAACAGAGTCCATGCGATGGTTCCACTGCCATTCTCTATACACTGCTTCTCCCTATTATTTCTGTGACATTACTGACCCAATTTGTATCTAATAAAGCCTGTAATCAAGGAATATCACGCCTTTACGTTTGCTAAATTACACGTTATTGCACTTCTCTACATTGTAACCTACATACGAGTTTGATATTATTTCGGGACCTTACTACATATTGGTCCAATTTTTACCGGATATATTTTCCTCAAATATTGTCGCACCACCTGTGAAAACCCTCAGATTGCAACTAAAGCTATCCGATGGGTAATTAACCTACAACATGAAGAGCAACAGCCATATTATACTCCCCTGGGACGCACAGTATACTCTATCTGATCAAAAGGAACCTGACACTTCCTGGTGAACCTTAACTCGGTGAATCACCTTACTCAGGTTCGAAGCATCTCTTGACGTTTTCCGTGTTTGTCATTTAAACTTTGGAATGTTTCGAAAATCCACCTTATGCAACCACAATTTATTTATGTCATTCACCCAGACGTATATCGACATCAATGTGTTATCTTAAGTGGGTCAATTCTTTTTCTGAAACTTATATTGCAAGTGAAACAGCATTATTATAGATGGATTTTTGTGCCCTAATTTTGTCGTTTTTGACGGCATATCATTTTTTCCATCCTGTTACGTACTTCTGGTGGATATATCTTTCCACTACTATTGATTACTCTGTTTTCATATTTTATTTATAAAATTTGGCTCACAACTTCGCACTTATTTTCCACAAAACTTGACGTTCTCAATGAGTATAGAGTACGTTTGAAGATGCGAGTGAAATTTTATAAATAACAGTGCGAAAACAGTGTAGTTAACAGCAATATAAAGAGATATCCATCAGAGATACACAACAGAACGGGAAATCTGACATGCTGTCAAAACCGATAAGAAAAGGGCACGTAAACCCATCTACAACAACGCAGTTTCGCCAGCAATGTAAGTATCAGAAATAAAATTTGAGCCACACAGTATGACACGTAGGTGTCGAAACATGTCTGGGTGAATAAAACAACCTACAAATTTAATACGGTGTGCGTGCCCGACCTTTGTATTTATGACGGGCTGAAATCTAGTTGGGGTTCCTTCATTAAGGTATATGAATGGTTGTGGAGGAATAACAGCCAATTCTCTGGATTGGGTTGGGCTGTTTGGGGGAAGAGACCAAACAGCGAGGTCATCGATCTCATCGGATTACAGAAGGACGGGGAAGGAAGTCGGCCGTGCCTTTTCGCAGGAACCATCCCTGCATTTGCCTGGAGCGATTTAGGGAAATCACGGAAAACCTAAATCAGGATGGCTGGACGCGGGATTGAACCGTCGTCCTCCCGAAAGCGAGTCCAGTGTTCTAACCACTGCTCCACGTCGCTCGTAAATTCTCTGTCAAAAGCAGAAACCAGAGAAGATAGTGATTCTGGACGCTGGGATCTGAAGCGAAGGCGATGTTCTAACTCATTCCAAAGGTGTTCCATTGGATTCATATCGGAACAGCGGGCAGACCAGTCCATTTCAGAAACGTTATTGTCAGCAAACTACTGCTTAAAACACGCTGCTTTACGACACGGTACTTTCTCATGCTGATACAATCACCGTCTCCGAAATGTTCCTCTATTGAGCGCAGTACACAGTGCCTCTCCTAGCGTACTTTACTGCTGTCACTACACGTAATGGCAGGAATCGTCTAGCTCAAACCCTTCCGCCACACGGTATAACGTTATTCATCACTCTAGATCACTCGTTCCTGTCATCCAGTAGCGTCTCTACACCACCTCAAGGTTTGCCTGCCTTTGGCTCTAGAATTGTGTGGCTCCCTTTGGCTCTAGAATTGTGTGGCTCACGAGGAACTGTTCCACCATTGTACCCAATTCTTGTTAGCTACCTATAGTCAATCATTGTGGTAGCTATACAACTAGTACCACTTTCGAACTCATCAAGTGATTACTTCCGTTGATTTCATGCGATATTCGACAACCCCCCGTGCGCACTGCTCGAGTTTCCCTGCCCGTCACTACATGAGATCTGCCTGTTCTTGACTTACTTCTGGTTGTTCCTTCGCTTTTCCACTTGACAGTCACATCACCAACAGACCGCTTGGCAGCTTTAGAAGGGTTGAAATGTTCCTGATGGATTTGTCACTCGGGTGAAACTAGACGACTTTCGAAGTCACTGAGCTGTCCTGAAGGATGCATTTTGCTCCTACTGCATCTCTGCTAACACCCTTTTATACCGGCAGGTCTGCATCTCGTGATACCTAGTGACTGATTCTGCATTACATAAGGATGTACAGTGTATTACTCCGCCAACGGCCTTGTCGCAGTGCCAGCACCGGTTCCCGCCAGATCACCAAAGTTAAGCAGTGTAGGGCTGGGCTACCACTTGGTTTGGCGACCATCCGGTTTGCCGAGCACTGTTGGCAAGCGGGGTGCACTCAGCCATTGTGAGGCAAACTGAGGAGCTACTAGACTGAGAAGTAGCGGCTCCGGTCTCGTAAACTGACATACGGTGACGTGCGGTGTGCTGACCACATGACCCTCCATATCCGCATCCAGTGACTCCTGTAGTCTGAGGATGACATGGCTGCCGGTCGGTACCTTTGGGCCTTCATGGCCTCTTCGGTCGGAGTTTAGTTTTAATTTAGTGTATTCAAATGGCTCTGAACAGTATGGGAGTTAACATCTGAGGTCATCAGTCCCCTAGACTTAGAAGTACTTAAATCTAACTAACCTAAGGACATCACACACATCCATGCACTAGGCACGATTCGAAACTGCGACCGTAGCAGCAGCGTGCTTCCGGACTGAAGCGCCTGGAACCGCTCGGCCACAGCGACCGGCAATTTAGTGTGTTACTCCAGTATGTGTAGATGGCTCTCCATCCAGGATAATGTGCTGACATTCAAAAGTATTCGCCAGGAACTCACTAATATCCGGTACAAACGTGTCTTGTTGCGGTGGCGCAAACACACCATACCTATACTTCTAAATATTTGGTTGTTTTCATAGAAAAATGCAGTTAAGTAAGGAAAGAAAGTTGAAGTTCAATATCTCCTCTATGTCCATAGAGAGAAAGCTCTTACTCGTACTGCACAAAGATTGGGGTGTGAGTCAGCCAGAGGAACTAAGCTCTGATATTGCAATGAAGGTAGAGTGAAACGTTCCGTTCCTTTTCAGCGGAACCATCCACTTATTCTCTTTAATAGAATGATTGATGGCATACAAATTTAAATCTGGAAGGGAGTACAGGGACACGAATCGTCGTCCAGTCCCTTAAGAATAGACGAAGACGTTCAGGAAAACATCTCGGCTTTCATCTTACGTGATTTCAGTGGTTTTTCAGCCATTGTAAACGTAATATTACTTTTTCAGCAACTGTTAATGTAATATTCCTTGTCACATTTTTCCAAAGAACCAGTGGTACTATCATCTGCTTATATTCATGCACCCAAATAAAAGTTCTAAAGGATATTATTTTACCTCATGTAAAACGCCTAAGAACTCAAAATACGTCTACAGAATCTATAAGAACACTGTGTGTACGTCTAGGATTAAAAATCACTCACGACGCCCTTGCTATGGCAGAGTGAGAAGCACATTGCACGAAATTTGCATATTACTGTAGAACGTTCTACAAATTAATATACTGTCAATATAAAAGAAGAAAAGTGGAATATTTATTTTGCCCTTTCCAGAAAGACTTTATGAAATTGGGGCTGGAAATATTTCATTTTCATTGCGGACGCTGAACTATCCTTCTATCCTTTTTTTTATGAAAGGTCTTGGTGATCACTGCCAGTTGATAGAAATATTATACGGCTCAGCACCGTGTGTTTTTTGTCCATAGGATAAAACCACTCTTTTCTCCTCAACGATAACCTCAGTTGGTCACAAGCTTTGAGTCCATTTTCCTGTTGACATGCCCAGAATGACAAAATAATTTCAGTTTCATACAACTCCCAACGGCATGTGATTCTACTGTGACTGCTTCATAATAAAAAGAAAATTGTACCATACATGGATTACCGCATTCTCACACAGTGCCATAAAAGTTGTTTTGTGTTTTATCTGGCTGAACGTAGCACGAAAGCAGTAACGTGGACAACATGTTGCTTTAAAGCAAAATATCGTCTGGTGTTTGAAGTTATAATCAAAGCTTCACCAAGGAGATTATCATAAAGACGTAGGTATTAGCTGATTAAGATTTGTAAGTGATTATTACCAAGTTGACTACGTTTCATAGTCATGTACATGGAAAAGAAATGATATATACACATCATGTTTATTTTGCATTTTAGAATCATCACCACTAATCAACCTAAAATGCAAAAATTTGGTAACATGTACACTGTACCGTACAAAAAGCTGGAAACCGTTTGCTGTGTGAAGCTGTAAATTGTTTGTTACAAGGAAAAAGTAGAGAAAAAAGGAAATGTTAAATCTCTAGTGCTGCAGAAGACTGCAGAATAATTCAGTTTCATGATCACATTTGTGCGGATAATGTAAGGGACACTCGAACACCAGGAGAAGAAACATACTAACGGAGATAAAAATACGCCATGGATTACGTTGGCTACGAAGCGTGGAAATAGTAAAACTTTCAACAATAAAGTCTGTAGTCCATTCACCTAAATGGGCAAAGCCATCCCAATTTATACACAATACATGTCTTCCTGTAGACTAAATTCACACCCCCATTTGTTTGTAAACTGGTACAGTCGACAAAGAGGAACTGATGTCGAGAAACACGAATCAGAACAGCGCAGAGAAAAACAAGTAACAAACGCGCGTCAAAAGTTGAAATTGCTCTACGAGATGGAAAAGGCTACGAAAAGCGAGTGTCGTGACGTATGGATCCCATCGAATAAATTCGGTAAGTAGCATACACAGACAGAGCAATAAATACCTAATCGATAAAACATACCTTTTCAATGCGGCTGGTAAAAATTAAGGTCTAAGGAACGATCGTTGTGTGTGTAAGGGGTAGAAGGAGGGGGGGGGGGGGGCGGGAATGCACGAGAAAACTTCGTGAAGAGCTTTTGTCTCTGTTAAATACACTCTGCGTGAAATTTCTCCAATCTCTTTATAACGTACGCTGCTGTTTGTGTGATTACATATCTAGTTTACTGCATTTTTACTTAAGTGTATTCTAGCTGCTTCTCACGTCCGTCCATCTTTCTATTCTTTTATAACCGGCCAATATATTCCCCATGTAGCTTACAAACTACGTATCCTATAGTCTTTTTTTTCAGTTTCTGTGATCCAACGTTCAAGTCGGTAAGTGTGTCAAGATGGTGAATATAAACTGTCGTTTCTAATCACAAACGTCTTCCTTTTAAACTAGGTGCAGTCTGATGCTAAAGGTTCCTATTAAGGTACAGCATTGTCCAAGAGATGTGTTCACAGCATTTATATACGCTTTCAAGATGGATTGATCAAGAATTTATGACACGGAACAGATTTGGTAAAAGTATATATCTATAACAATTCCTTAAAAGTACCATCTCATTTTCAAAATTAGCGGTGTGTTTCCGGTAACAGTAAGTACCGTGGTGGCTGTTCTGTGTAATACCCGTATACACTAATTAACGCATCTAAAATGACACTACTAACCCCATGGAAAAAATGTGTACCTATGTTGTCAATTCTGCAATGTCTGAACTGGCCGCTCAGGTTTCGAAACACCACAGCGAGTAATTTAAAACTGAAAATTGTATTAAAAAGATGCGTACACATATAGTCGTCATTTGCTCAGCAAATAAAAAGACTGACATGTACCAAAGCGAGTTTTAAATCCAATATGAACCCATTTCTCCTGGACGGCTCCTACGACACTGTTGATCAAATGAACACTGGGGGCATGTTCAGTATCGCAGGAAAATGTGTTTACTTTGCTGTTCAAATTTGTGTCTCTCTTGCATCATCAGAAGTGACATCATGATATGTTTATTTTTGTTAAATTTAAGCTGCTGTGTTCTGTAAATTCCCTGCATGGTAGGCATACACGCAAGCAAATCGTGTATACATTGTCTCTAAACAGACTCGCTACACTTCGTTTTGATAGAAATCGTACACATAACTGAGTAAGTAAGTAAATAACCACTGTTCATGAAGGTGATTCCTAGAAGGTCAAAATAATATCAAATGAGTTAATGTTTGACTCAGAGGGACACTGTTGTATACTCTGTTTAAATTATGTTAGCGTCGGACACTTAAAGGAAGAATACTGCCCAGCGTATATCCAGAGAAGAAGCACTATCACATATGAAGATAATACTATTGTATTTTCTAATGATTTTTCCTTTGTCGAGAAATCCAACAAAAACTTCTATACCCTTCCCTCTCCTAACAGAATTTTCTCTCCTTGCTTTACCGTTACTGAACAGTTAAATGGAAGTACTGCCAATGCTATGCAGTCCATAACTGACCTACGCCACACAAGAGAAAACTTTCTAATGGCGCTTCTCTTTTGTTACAACCTGGAAGCTGGCCACATTTGTTAACAGTCACGTTATTGTTGACAGCATTGTAGATGTGTCAGTGCGAATCCGTCTTCAAAATACAAGGCGTAGGTTACCACGTATCTTCTAGATTTGTTGTGATTAATGCGCTGCACTCGTCTGCTATTTAATTGCGAAGCGACCAACAGTGGAAGGTCCTTCATTCTCAGAAGTAACTACTGAGCGTTTGGTCGCTACTGGAAAACTGGTTGGAATGGCTGTGCGTTTACGTTACTATTGCAAGGTGTGTGGATGGCATTACAAAAACGTACAAGACCAACCTGGAAGCGTGTAGGAAGTCTAGTGGAGATATTAATTCAAAAGGAGAAACGGTATGGCGGATGGAAACGTACTTAGTATTTACACACTACACAGTTGAGCGATTTCTACGTTTCTAAGAGTTTTCTAAATCCTTCTTACCGAAACAAAACATCAAAGCAAAACATCGTCGGGAAAAAAATGGTTGAAATGGCTCTGAGCACGATGGGACTTAACAGCTGAGGTCATCAGTCCCCTAGAACTTAGAACTACGTAAACCTAACTAACCTAAGGACAACACACACATCCATGCCCGAGGCAGGAGTCGAACCTGCGACCGTAGCTGTCGCGCGGTTCCAGACTGAAGCGCCTAGAACCGCTCGGCCACTCCGGCCGGCCATCCTCGGGAACCTTTAATAACGAGGACGGCTTTCGAAAGGAGATTATCATAAACGTATTACTTACACAGTGAGTGAAGGAGGTTCGTAAGTGATAATTACACCATGGCCATTTCCCACATCATATGCTAAGCACATTTGTTACCTGAATTTTAATTTTAGAATCATCTGACGAATGTAGACTATTCTTCGTATGAAACTGTGAACTTTTGCTATACAAGGAGGGGAAACTGACTATTGCAAAATACATATATGCTCGATGGATAACACCATGTATGTTTGGTGGGAATTACAAAGAATTCAACAATTAATTCTGTATTCCACATCATTGCCATGGAACAGTTTCTTCCTGGTAAGATGCGAGAAATGCTTTCCGAAACCAGCTAAACATCATTAAGCCTTACGAAGTGGGAGTGCTGTGCTCTTCATTATAGTATAAAACTTAAACAAGGAAATAATTACCCTCCATAGTATAGAATGAAGTTTATATGCTCGGACGTAGCGTTTTCTATACATTTTGTTTTCATATAAAGAACAGGGCAATTTACAGAATACTTGGTGGATGACACAGTGCACATCCATCTTTAGCTGTATTTTTTACTATGAGTTAACACATTTCACTTCCAGTCAACGGATTCTGTTTAAATAAAATAATAGAAAACTGTATCTTTTATATTTTATATCAGCAAGCATACGCTAATAATGTGGCCTCTTCCGACGCGGTTGAAATTTTTGTCTGTCTTCTCACAAAACAGTTACAAACTATCGCCGGAAGAAAATGGTTGGTTGGTTGTTTGGGGGAAGAGACCAAACAGCTAGGTTATCGGTCTCATAGGATTAGGGAAGGATGTGGAAGGAAGTCGGCCGTGCCCTTTCAAAGGAACCATCCCGGCATCTGCCTGGAGCGATTTAGGGAAATCACGGAAAACCTAACACAGGGTGGCCGGACGGTGGATTGAACCGTCGTCCTTCCGAATGCGAGTCCAGTGGCCGGAAGAAAACACCTCCAATTGTTGCACAAATCACAAACATCGCAAGGGATGTCGTGTCAGCTTTGAAATATCTTACATTAGCATTTCTCGGACAACAGATGAATACCACACTTCCTAACAGCAACGATGCCTATACGAATTTCCGATTATTTAGTTTGAATCTCCGCACGTTCGTACGAAGTGAATCGGAGATTTGTTGACATTTTACAAAGCGCGAGATCTTAAAAACGAATTTCGTATCCGTTTCCAATACCTTTTAACCATTAAATCGACTCATGTTGTGTACATGAACAGAAAATGGTGTTGCAAGAAGTGCTGGCAGAAAAATATTCCTTTGTTACTCGATTTGAGTTATTAATTCGACATTCCTGGTTTCCTGGTTAAAACTTATCCCACCCTAACGCTGACTGCACTCAAAGCAGTCAAATATATTCGCTGCCCCCTATCGACAGCCAACATTTGCAGCTTTAATAGCTCAAAACTGCTGCTGTACGCAGTTTATTAAAGTTTTATGACACACATGAAGTTCATAAATCCATCCCCCCCTCCCCTAAAAATAGATTACGCAATTTATGCTCTATACCACTACGTGTGCCCTTCGTAGAAATATGTTTTAATTAGCGCCAGCCGATTGCATTTAATACAACGGAATGCACCGCACGTGGCAGTATTCGCTCGTATTTTGTTTTCAGTTAAATAAAGTTGCAGGTAAAAGGCAGAAATATTTTATCCTCTCGAATTACATTGCGTAACCCACACACGTCGCAACTTGAGCATCGAATTACATTACACAATGGGAAACAAACAAAAAATACTTAACAATGCAATACCAAGTTTCGATCGTAACACTGCTTCATTAGAATATACATCTACAGCGTATTTCGCTCCTAGACCACATCTCTGTACACCTGAATCAAATTATATGTAGCAAACACATTTTAATTGCATGTAGATGCTGTTGGTGTATAACACATTATTAGCGCATGCCTGCTGATATAAAATATCTTTTGAAGACACACTTTTCGATTATTTTATTTAAACAGAATCCGTTGACTGTAGCTGAAATGTGTTAACTCATAGTAAAAAATACAATTGAAAATCCATCTGCTCCTGTAGTTCAGAAAGAACTTTTCAAATGAGGTATATTGATACGACAGCCAGCAAACATTCTCCCCGCCATTCATGCTCTTCGACTATCAAAATTTTTAAATGTGTACGATTTCTTAGTTTGTTTTAACAGTTAAGACCAACAGATACAGTATTTTTAAAGCTGATTCTGTCTTCCTTAGGTGTTGATTACTATGAAAATTTGTTATAATCGTAATAACACTGTTCTCAGTACAGTCAAAATCACTGCGGATATTATTTAGTGCCAAAAGTTTTCTACTCCACAGAATAAGTTCCAAATCGTTGTGCAAAAGCCTCCCGAACTTGCTGAGATCGTCGATTAGAAATTTTGGACAGCTAAGAGATTATACAGGCAACAACATGTTTCAGTTAAGTTCGTAATGAGTTGTGACAATGCGTCCTCCTGCACTAAACAATTCAACAAACTTAATTCATTAACAAATGTGTGTTAGACTTCGAAATAATTGGAAGATTCATGAAATTATTAAAAATTTCACTCGTGATTACTCTCTTTGCTGATGATAATTACAATATATTATACATACGTCTCATAAATACTTCATCTGTATATCATATACAACAATGTTCCACAATGATGTGTACAGTACGCATAATTTAGCTAATGTCATAAACCACACAAACAAGCAGAATCCAGTGTATAACTGAATGTGTAAAGACAGCTGACAGTTAACAGATGAGACACATGTGACAGAAGATCAACAAAGAGTATAGTATCTAAATATTAAACTACACAAATATCTGTAATATATTCAATGGAAGAAATCTGAGAGTGTAATTAATACAAGAGTAGTTCATTGATCGCAAAAATGTGGTTACTAACACAAACGATTAACACTGAACTTATGTCTTTAATGACACTTACTGTTAACTACCAGCAGTGTTTATGCAATGTGTTATATACTAGTTCCTTTCTACTAGTGTGATTTATGACTTTAGTTAAATTATGTATATTTCACATATCACTCAGGAGTGTAGTTGTGTTTGATATGATCATGAGCCATTAATGAGAAGTATGCGTTTTTAATCCAACTGATGTACTGTTATGTAAGTAGTGACTACGATTTCGCTGGACATAAGTATATTTTCTACATTTATATCTTTTTACCTGCACAAACTACGCACGTCTTTTTCTGTACGTGTAGTTTGGTCTACCAGTGATGATGGTTATATAAACTGAAATCGGTACGGAATAAAGTTGAATGTGTACAGCTCATGACTATAAAAATGTTTTTATTCAAGTAATTAACAGCTGCAGAAAATTAGCTACGTTAAGTAACGATTTCTAGTTATGGTAAGAAATTATAGTCTCAGAAGATGAAAGAATGAGTATAAGCGGACTTCTTCAGTAATTTGCATATCACCATCTCAAACGCCTCGGTCATTAAACAAAAAATAAATTGATATTCTTGTTCAAGAAACATTTGAATTTTTGGTAGCTACTGTCTCAATGGATAAAAGATCTAACCGTTTATTTCGTCGACTTTTTGAACAAATCTAAATTTTCGAGACGATTATTATTTACCTATTAATTTTGTTATTGGACTATAAATATTATTAGCTTAAGTTTAATCCATAAACAGAAATTTATGTTTAGGTCTCCAGCTAAGATTTTTATGCAAAATTTTAATGCGTTATTAGACACTGGCGATTTGTCGATTGACCTTCTATTGGCAATGCTTTCTGAAGCATTTACACGAATATATTATTAGGCGGCATGTGGCCTATAGATACATGGTTATTGCTAACAGCCTAAAGCTATTTTTACAACATCTGTCGCTAATTACGTAAAACGGATTCCGGAAAGTAAGTATGACGACAGTTTCAGCATTCAGCAAAAATATTTTTGTCATGTTCATATAGTTCAGGAAGTAACGTCATGTATCTTTTCCCATTAGGAAAATAAATAGTCCCAGAAGTCTGGGAATTTTGTGGAAGGCAAGTGATCAACTTGATAAAGCGAGAAAGAGTACCAAGCAATTGGTATATACCAAATACTTAAATATACTCCTCTGCAGATGCCTGTTAACAAAAATATATTTGTAAAACGAATGCCGCACGGCCGAATATTTTAAGAAAGAAGAAGATTAATTACGATGAAATTAATTGTCGATTTGTTCCTACATCCTGGAATATGGAATCATAGGCCAGGTCTATTCAAAAATCCTGAAATTTAAAATTTAATTTTTATGGCATCTAACCTTACAACGAACGCTAGTAATTACATGAAGATGATCTTTTTAGGGTGATTCAGTTCGAAACATACGTAAATATTTGTAAAGAACTGAAGATCTGCATAATTTATCAGAATATTTTAGTCTGTTTTCAGACAACATCGGAAAACGATAACACTGCCACGCTTTGAAGTAGGAACAAAAAGCAGACGAACATTGGAATCACTAAATTCAGAATTCATCGGTTCGCAATCACGTTTTTTGGAAATTAGTTTCTATGTGGAAAAAAATTAACAACGCGGCCTGTGTTGCTTCTTTGGTAAACTTTCCACCGCCAGCGGCAATTTACTCCGCACTTCATTGTGGATAGAATGGATGAGGGTGCTTTTCGTTATTAATTTAATCAAATAATTTCCTTCCCCGAAAAAACCTTTGTTTTTAAATCTACGTCCGTTCCTCAATCTCCCCTACCGCGTCTGGTGTTAAAGCGAAATTTGCAGCGGGAACAGCAAAAGTGTTACAAGTAATTAAAAAGCTGTCTATGATGGGTACCACTATCATCAAGAATCGGTTAAAATTTCAGACACAATTAAATCTAAGTACATACGGCTGATGTAATATAAACTACGGTACGTTTCTTTGCTAATTGTTATAGTTTATCTGAAATAATGTTTGCCTAAGTTGATACCGCGGCACTCCACGATGCTATTTCCACCATTCTTCGATATATTCTCATGTAATATTCTTGACTACCAGTAGAACACTCTCGGGGTGACTAATCACCTTTCGAAAAAGAATTACAGTTCGGTTCTTAGTGATCATTCCAGGCACTCTAACAGTGCTCAGGAATTGATCGAACGAGAATCATCTTTGCAGGCAGCTTTGCATTTCCTCAGAAATTTTCCAGTACATGGGTGTCTCACAGTTTCTTCGCTACAAGCAATTTTTCGTTTTCCTTCCGTGTCATATGTCTTCGGAATGAAATTCTTAGACGGTTAATCTGTGTGACTGAGACAAGTCTTTATCAGTCATTACATAAACGGGTATTACGACATTTTTACTTTCCTTTTTCCGCAATTTGTTGTAATTATCCTAGTTTAATGCGAAGTCCAATGTCTGACTGGAAATTTCCATGAACGCGATTCTAAAATACCTTTGAAGCCATTGTATATCATAAATGAATTAAAAATACGATACAACGTTTCTCACAACAGAGTCTATACGCATGATTTTTGTTTTATGTACCGAGACGTGGGAGCAGCTGAGGTTTTCTTTTTTCTTGTGAAGCACTGACAGCTGTTAGTAAAATTTAACAGCTTTTGAAAAGAGCTGTATAGTCGTGTTATTTAACGTTTCTTGAGAATCTTGCCAAAGGACAGACGGAAAATACTGAAAACGCTACAACTTAGATTTCCATGGCACTCTCCACCATGAAAACGATGTTTGTGTCAGAACGATGATTAATCTGCCTCATTAATTCTGTCTTGTTTCTACCATTTGAGAGATTTAATGAGTATTTTTGCAGCTAACTTTCACTACAAACATTAACAAACGAGCCACCGAGACAATGTACCCTATCTAATAGCTTACTCAGTGCTCTTACAATGTACAACATAATCTACAAAGGGAAAACATAGTTTCTTCAGTATCTTACTGGACTAAAATAAAATATCAATACTACAGCAAAACATTAGCTTCTCCACGCAACAGCATTTATCGAGAATCTTGTTATGATATCATGAAGTTTTTGGTGTATTTGGGGTATATATCACAAGTTTTGTGGGACAATCTGCATATTAAAATATCGAAAAAAACAGTTATGTAATAGTCTGGGTTGAGTGGGATGTGAGGAAATGAATCTACGTACACAATTTCGAATAGGATGCTTCCAAATTTTTTCAATTACCGTGCAGCTGCTGTGGTTGAAGCCAGCGTGAGCCGTGTATGTACAACTTTTATTGGCGTATATCATTGATCAATTCAACTCTTGATTCTAGCTGACCAGTGTTTCGGCGAGATTCGCAGCGACCCTCATCAGATTCTACAAAACACATGATAAAACGTTGTATCGAAACGAAAAATGTAAAAAGACTTAACCGCATTATTCTTTCCGCTATTTATGCCTATGTCCTTGGGTCTATCCTCATTTAAGTTGAGTTACCCTACTCTGCAAGTGCAGATTTGGGGGCATTAGACCTGGATTTGGTTGCAGTATCCAACGAATGTACTCTGCTGTACAAGCAAGCAACAAATCTCCTTGAAAGCTCGATATGAAAGAGTAATTATAAAACATGCGTTCCATCCATTAATTTTTTTTAGGCTGTCAGACTTAAAATAGGATGTATGATGTAAGGAAATACGTAATGTAATACGATTTCATCTAGTTCGGTTGGGGCAGATATAGCGTTGCGGAAAGATGTTGTTATGGTCTTCAGTTGAAGACTGATTTGATGCAGGAATCCACACTGGTCTACCCATTACTAGCTTATCCACCCCTGCATAGCTACTTCAACGTACATTTAATCGACTAGCTTGCAGTATTTAAGCTTTGGTCTCCCGCTACAACTTTCACCCACCACCCTACCACCATAACCAGATTAACTATTCACTGATGGTCCAGGACGCATTATATCGATCTATACCTTCTTCTAATAAATTTGTGTCACAGATTTCCTTTTTTCGCCGATTCGATTCAGCATCTCCTCCTCAGTTATGCGATCTAGCCATCGAATCGTAGTATTCTTCTGTAACAGCATATCTCGAAACCTTCTACTCTCCTTATCTGTACTGTCAATCGTTCACATCCACGTTCCATTTCAGTATAAGAAATACTTGTGGCAAACACTTTCAAAAACGAAAAAAATGTACCAGTTCATAAAAATTCTATGGGGCCTACATAAATATTATCTTTTTTCAGAAACGCTTTTCTTGCTATTGCAAGTCTGTATTTTACTTCGTCCATCATCAGTTATTTTGGTGCCGTAACAGCAAAACTCGTTTCATTTGCTAATTATGCTTACAGGTACTGTACTGATTAGCCTCAGCACAGAACCATATCAAGAAATTTGTAATTTCTCTTCGTGCCGTTCATTATAGCTGATAAAAATCCTGCAAACGATCAGTATGAACGTGTAATCCTAAAATGAGTGTAGGCTGACACGAACGATGATTCGGATAACCTCTTGTCAGATTTCGCACGGGAGACTGAACTATTAACGTACGTGTAGTGTGTCTGGCCTTATGAAGGTACGCCCTACCACTACCAAGACTGTTTGCTTTTTTGGTCATTGTACACGCTAGATTTCATAATCATTTGCTGTCTACGTCAATATTCGCAGTGTAACATGGCTCCAAACCTGCGTTGTCTACTGAAGAATCGCGTAGACCAGTTTTGCTGAGTACATTAGACAGCACTCTTTTTATCATGCGGAGACGCCAGAGATTGCTGAATTTATAGAAACACTATTTATATCCAGAAATAATCACACTGACAGGGCGGGACGCGTAAGAAGTAACATCTAATCCATTTCCAGAACGGTTCAAGATGTCGACACGAGGTTTCGGGAAATCATAGTAGGCTCAAACGGGTGTAATTTATACTATACGGTCAGTACTGATAACTAACTCTTCTATCAACGGAGATACTGAAGCAAGTATTGATTTTTATATTTTTTTAATGGGCTGGGGATCGAAGAGTTTTCAAAAGACAAGCGTAATTATATAAGTGTTGTTAATGTTAGTGCTGAAACTTTCCGCAAAATCATCCAAGAAATGTGCTGAAATACTGAAAAAAATATTTCTTAGTCCTTCTTTCATGTTCGTGAGTAAAATTTCCGCATTAAGCACGAGGCTTTAATTTATTACCTCTTCGCTGCTAACAAGGAGAGGTCCCGAGCGGTGCGATAGAGTTTTCAAAAGTATCTATTCGGTGGCTTAGGTTAAAATGCCAGGTACCACAGTGCAGCCGTTCACCATGGCGGGCCCCCATTTGCGAGTAACTAACGAAAAAGAATTCAGAATTTTGAGTGGCAATAGCTTTAAAAAAGGTGGATTATGTAGTCTGGTTGCATGCTACAATGGATAGCATAATAGGTTCACATGCAGGGGGTTGTGGGTTCGTATCATTTCAGGTACACAATTTTTTTTTATTTTTAAATCTTTATGAAATTGACTTTGATCATTACTTTTATTCAATTTATTGTTTCAAATATATATTTTTTTAATTCAGTTCCTTCGTCACATCATTTTAATAATAATATCAATTTCTTCATATGCTCTAATTTTTGATCCTTTAATTCTTTCTCCACTTGAAATCTTTGTTCATTTGTTTCTATTTAATTTTTTGTATTAGTTTCGATTTCATTTCTTTTGCTTTATCACCCTGTTTTTCGTTCACACTATTGGGTCATTATATCTATTTCTAATTTTGCTTGAATGTCGTTTTATTTATAAACCCGCCTTCCATTTAAATTTTCAACTGCTGTATTCCGCCCATAGTGCACTAGGTATTTATGTGATGTTTTAAATGTTTGTATGACGATTACCGTGCAAAGCAAACACTGCACATCTGGTAACAAAAATCCATTTTTCACACCATTTCACAAATAAAAGTAGATTATTTCGTCTTTTGTTTTTAAACCGATACATCGAAATTTTCAAATAATTGAATATTGTAATAGATAAGTATAATTAAATTCCTATTGACAAAACTTCCGATTGGAAGAAGGATGACATAAATAAAAAATGAAACAAATGGAACATTTCATAAAGTGATTAAAATGATGTGACACAGGAATAAACATAAAAATTAAATTTAAACCAATTAGCTGAACAAATAATAACGGAAGTCGTTTCGATAAAGATTTAAAAATAAAAAAAATAGTGTACCTGACGAGATTCGAGCTCACAGCCTCCTGCATGTGAGGTTTTTTCCTATCCATTATATCACGCAAGCAGACTACATAATGTAACTTTTTTAACGCTATTGAGTTTCACGTAAAATTCCCAATTTTTTTTTTCGTAAATGATTCGCAAACGAGGGGCCACCAGGATAAATGGCTGCAGTATGTGATACCTGGGATCTTAACTTACCTCACCGTATAGATAGTTGAAAAATTCGATCACATTGCTGAGGACCTCTCCTTGTGTCTACCCGCAACAACTTCGGAAACAGTATCCACACGTACCAGCGAACGTACCTGTAAAATTATACCGCCGCGCGGCACACAGTTCAGCAAATATGGCGTAATAAATTTGAGATGCGTGAAAAACTAACTTCTACTTGAAACGGAGCGGTAATTACCCAAGCTATTCCCGTCCAGCTTTTGATAATCAGAGACTTTAAATGTAAGTTCAAACCTTTGCTAAACTTTCTCTCATTTATGTTCGTAGCGTGAAATATTTAACACATTACCTCATTCGTAAACAGACGCCTGAAACTGTTTTATACCTGAGATTTCTGTTCTTTAAACAATCGGCGTGTGGGAGTTGGGAGTTTATTAGTAGACGTAGATTCAGCTACAGTGTTTGTTACGGAGCTGTGATCTAACTTTTACCGCATCTTTCTTCTTTCGTTTTTTTCTTTGACAGCTATATTTTGCACATATAGTTTTTTACTCGCGACGGAGCGTTGTCGGTGTTTACACATCGTTAACCGAACCCAGTCATCTTGCTCCTCAATTTTGGCATAATTTTGTAAAATAATCCAACGCCAAACCTCACAAGCGTTATATCCCCAAATTGGTCCTATCAAGAGTTTTCGAATGTCATTAAAAATAAATATACCGTTTCATAGAGAAACAATCATACGTGCTCCAACACGTCAGCTGGTGCTAGAATTACAAGCATTCAGCACGTAGAAGAATTACGTGCTCCCCAGCGTATTACAAAATAATGAAAAATCTCCTTTCGATATGTTGAACGGTTCACGAAACGAAAAGGATGTTCTCTCATCTTACTCTACTCACGGTACGTATTTTTATACTACCATTTTCCACCTTATTAAATTGTCGTCGTAAGATATAGTGCAGCACATGCATTGCCCTGGTATAAATAAAGCTTGTCCTCTGTAAATATGCGGTCATGGTGGTAATAATGTCGTCCTTTCAACAAATACTAATGACTGTCGAAAGTCACACGAAAGAAAAAAAATATTCCAGCAAAAGAGTCACTGTATCAACACAGGTGCGTTGCGCAATTTGTTTTGATGTCAAATTTACACCCAATGGATTTTATGGCAGTATACCTAGTGTTCAGGTAGCTACAGAAAACGTTGCACATAACCATTACCATATTGCAAAATACGAATAGTTATGAACAAACCAAAGTAGAAATAGCTCACAAATAAAACAAACGAGACACATTTGTGAAGCCACATGCAAAGGCAGCCGCAACGAAAGCGTACAGAGGTACACGTGACGTTGATGCGTGGAGGTCTGAGCGAGAGCAAAAAAACATAATCTGTGAGTAAGCAACTGCTCGCACAAGTCTTTCGACGTCGCTACCTTTGCAGAACACTTTATGAATGGTTAGGTGTTATGTAACCGCACCGTTATCAGAGTTTCTTTTGATTCTAAAATACATCAACTGTAGATTCTTATGCACTGCGAACCTTTATTTTTATTGTGATTGCGTTCATGCTGATTTCTTTATCTAGTCCTTATACGCTACAACATTAATAAGATGTTATGTTGAGTTATAAGGCGTCTCATGCATAACATGCGGACCGGTCGTTTTTAAAATTTACTTTTGTCTTTAAACAATGCGAGTATTACGATATTGTGAGTTTACCACTGTTCTGGGACGATTTGGCAAGCCCTTAGAAAGCATAATACCATGTCAAGGGCTCGATTTACTAGACGACTGCTTTCTAAACTTCAGCTTGTAACTGCGCTTCTGCGTTCAAAGAGTTTTCAAAGTAGTCGCCCCGAAAATGAAGGCTAACGAGTGACCAACAGATGTTATGCTTTCTTAAAGCTCGACTAATAGTCACACAGTAGCTGTAAATTCACAGATTCATCATGCAGACGTCATTTAAGACCAAAAGCAAATTGAAAAGGCATAGAAGAATAAAAATTAAAAGGTACTGAACTGAACATCAGCACTGAACTAATCATAATAAAATTTTAGGTTATTGTCTTCCACTGTGCACCAATTTACTACGTTTCATGTGTTTTAAGAGCGAAAGGAAAAACACTGAAGGTGGCGACTTATCGCTCAAACATGTCGAAGAAAACTCATCAAGTACAGGTAAAGTGCATAAACAGCTCAGTGCATACTTGTAAAGTATCAGTCTTATTTGCTGTATTTCTTCTCCACATGAGGTAAAATGGCAACACATAACCGCCAGCCTCTTTGATGGTCAGTCCCAGCTTGCTGATAGGGAATATGAGGTATTGCTGACTCAACAAAGGCATTATGAGCCTATCTACACATTCTTAGTCTAGAGCGTACTGAAATTTTGCAGTTATTACTACGGCCATTTCATTACTTTATTTAATTGTCAGTTCGAACTTGGTTTAATCGAAAATCGGTCACCGGCTTGGCCTGTTTCGAGGTTAGCACATTATGCTCATATGGTGTACATCAAATATGAAAAATGCAACACGCGGAAGAAGGGAGAAGGGTGACAGTTCGTGATGTAGGATAGTACAGCATAACACTAGCGTGTGCTTCTGGATTCCAGATGAATATGTATCCGTGTGTCAGACGGCCAAATGGTAGCGTGTAGATTTTAAAAATTATACATATATCATTTTAAGCAGGTATTTTATGTATGTTTATTTTTTTTTTTTTGAACCCCGATTTGGTAAGTTACACTAATATGTTTGAAATTATGATAAAATATTATGTGTTATATTCATATGTACTAATTTATGTGCAGCGTTTGGTTTCTTCTTGTATAATAACAGACTAAAAGAAAAGAAAATGGAAAAAGTACGTGAGCTTTGCCCCAAGGCGTATGTGTGTATGTAACAGGACATTTCTCTCACCATTCTTGTTTATTTGTAGCATCTTCCGAATAACAATTATTATTTAGTTTTTCTGTCCCAAGCTCACTGCATTTTACGAAGTTGTCAAAGCATCATCACTCATATATCTGTAAATGTTTTGCGTATGTAATGCGTTATTAAAGTCTGATGCTTACCGAGTACGTTTCGCTTGTGAATGTGGTGCGCATTCTACTTACGGCGTTTATTGCTCTTTATTACCTACTTTGAACTGTTGTTGATAGCAGAGGCTGCAGTCGTAAATGTCTGCCAGCAACGAGGGAAAAATCTGTTCTCTGTATCTGTGTCAGTTACTGTTTGCTGAAGACCAAGTCGCAAAAGCGCAAGTTGGGGACGACACAAATTACGTATGTAACCAGGTAGCAATAGTATACAAAAACCGGGAGAGAAAATTATTTATCAATAAACAGAATACCTTAGCAATGAATGCAGATAAATTGTTTATATACGGAGAAAATTCAAATATATCGGTAATTTTTGCTACCTAGGATCTCTTTTAGAAAAAGTGAGGAAATAAGATGCTGAAACTGATAAAAGAATTAGTAACGGCCAGAAGTTCATATAGATGCTCAAATCAATCTCATGGACCAGGAATGTCATCAATACGACAAAACGAAATCCAAGTCGATGTTAGAGAGCGTTGTGATTTATGGAGCAGACGCCTGGAGAACTAATCAGAAACATATCAATAAGCTGAAAGCATAAGATACAGACTTTCGGGAGAAGATCGGCAACAATTTAAAGAAAAGAAAAACTAAGGAACAATGAAGTGTCCAAGGTAATGAAAGTGAAAGAAAGAATTTGTGATATGTTGGACAGAAGGAAATTGCAGTGGTACGGCCATGTAAGAAGAATGGAGGAAACGGAAATGCCAGAACTTGTATGGGGTGGAAAAATGAAGGAAGAAGAAGAAGAGAACAGCCCACAAGTATCTGGCTCGAAGATATAGACTTTATAATGAGAAAACTTGATGCAGGTTCAAAACGGTTCAAATGGCTCTGAGCACTATGGGGCTTAACATCTGAGGTCATCAGTTCCCTAGACTTAGAACTACTTAAACCTAACTAATTTAAGAATATCACACACATCCATGCCCGAGGCAAGATTCGAACCTGCGACCGTAGCAGCAGCGCGGTTCCGGACTGAATCGCCTAGAACCGCTCGGCATGCAGGAAGATCAATGTACATAAGGGAACATCTTGAAGGTACAGTGTTGACTACTTGTATGGTAATGTGTTAAAATTTCGGAGCTATTTTTACGCTGGAGAAAAAAAATATCTCTACTGAAGAAATATGAATTAATAAAAATAATGAGTCAAACTGTAAAAATGTGTCATACATGTAAAATATTTACAGGAGCTTTACTGGCGATGATTTGTCAATAAAGCTAACACGTGTCTGGTACAACAAATTTCTTAAATTGTACCACGCTTGAAGGGAGAAAGGAAAAAAAAAATGCTATTTAGCGTTTGCTGCAGTAGATGGCCATCCAGACAAACGTATTAACTTGTACGACGTTCGAATGGCTGAAAGTTTATGATATTTGCCACGTCTCGAGAAACACCGGTTTTCTGGGTACGAACGCAGTGCTCGACTTGCGTCTAGAGCTGAATCAGACAGTCCGACTCGTACTGACAAAGCTACGTGACCAAGTGCTCTGGCCTATCGTATGGGACGGTGCTATGGTGTATGCCGTAACAGTGGCACTGTCTCAGCGCAGCGGGGGTTTCACGTAACCCTAGATCGCCACACTCCAACTGAGACTTATGGCAAGAGCAGGGATCAACTCATGGTGCGGCCCGTCTCTTATGTCGGAAGGCAGCTTTACGTACTTCGTTGGACGCCATTAACTGGTGTGTGTCAGAATGCGTGCAGGGTACCGTAAACTATGTTTCCTTCTGCTATGTGTTCTTGTGTTCTGGACTTAGTTTTTTCTGTATTTCGGCGCACCGAAACAATGCACTTACAAATCGCAACAAATCAGCTTCCGGAGGCCGCTAACATGGCATTTGTAGCGGTGAAACACAAAAACAACCAACTCGCCCCCCAGCGGTCTTTGTTCAGTTCACAATCATGTTTTATCAAATGGGGCGGCATCAGAACTTCTGCAGCGTTTTACTCGGACCAATTTAGCCGTGGAATGGGACAGATTGTGCCTCCCTCACCTTGGAATTGCTTGCCAACAGCCTCTGCGGTGTAGTTCCAGATGTACCAGTAGCTATGGTACTAAATGAAGGGAGTAGGGGTAGTTGTTACGACTACACTCGATTGCCATGAAATAGGAGACAAGCCACTGTGAGCTGAAATACAACTTGCAGTACTTTAATACGGTATATGTAAAGTGAAATAAATTTTAACTTCTTTCCTGTGAGAATATACATCAAAACTTTGGAGAAAAGATGATATTTAGTTTGTGGGGTGCTTAACTGCGCTGTCATCAGCGCCCGAACAAAGTCCCAATTTTTACACAGTCCAATCCAGCCACAGTCAAGAATGATGATGATGATGTTGATGATGATGAAATGATGAGGACAACACGAACACCGAGTCCTCGGGCAGAGAAAATCCCCAACCTGATCGGGAATCGAACCCGGGATCCCGTGATCTGCGGACTTGGTGAAAGGGGCACGTTTTCATCTTGTTTAGCGGTCTACGGGCAAAACAATGGAACTAGACGTAGCTTCACGTTCATGTGTGTTAACATAAGAGATTAGCGAACACAACAGTGCTTCACGAATGCTAAATAAGTGTGGGAATTGGATAAACGTACTAATCCCTTTCTTCTTACTCTCCTGCCTCTCTCTTTGTCCGTCTCCTCCTGCTCCATTGTCTATTGCTTCTCTACCTGTCCATCTCCTCCTCCTCACTCCTTCTATCTCCTCCTGCCCCATCTCTACGTCCATTTCTTGCCATCTTCCTCTCTGTCCATTTCCTCTTCATCTCTCTCTCTGACCTCGACCCTTATTTATTGTTATTGCAAATGAACCTTGATTGGGAATTGAAATTGCTTAAAATAACTGAGAATACCTGTGGGTATCGTTGGTATACAGGATAACCTCTCCAGCAGCTAGATTTGTCCGGATGGTAGCTTCAGTGACAGTATTTCGCACAGTTTTAATCCGCCAATGCGTAACATTACAAAGTTACTCATAAATAAAACATCCTGTTTTCTGTTAAAACCAAGGAAGGAAGGAAGTTGTGCAAAGAATTTTTGTGTAGAATTATGTAAAGGAGAGAGAATATATGTGTGGGATGCGCAATTAATGTAATGGTTGAAATACCCTGCTATCGTAGTTAAAACTGAATGCGTGAAAGACAATGAAACGACGCACTTTCACAGCATGTCGCAGAATTTTCTATCTTGAAGTGGGGCTTAGCAGAAGACCCATACCTTCTTGTTTAGAAAAATTAGCCTATGTCCTTCTGAGTGTTTACTAGAATATCGTGTAAAAATTTCTATTAAATCGGACAAGAATTTTTTGAGGTTTATGCTAACAACGCTTTCCCTTTATTTGTTATACGCATGTTTATATACCATAGCAAAATTGAGGTTTGGGATTTTCTCTGCCCGGGGACTGGGTGTTTGTGTTGTCCTCATCATTTCATCATAATTCGTGAAAGTGGCGAGACTGGACTGTGTAAAGATTGGGATTTTGTGCGGGCGTTGATAACCGCGCAGGTGAGCGCCCCACAACCCAAACATCATCATCGTCACCAAATATGTAGCCAATGTCCATTCAGGTGCTTATTAGAGTGTTGTGCAAAAAGTTGAAATGAATCAGTCGAGTATTTTTCGACATTTTTGATAAGAACGACTCGTCGTTCACTAGTATTTTTGTGAACGCTCGGATGGACACACACACACACACACACACACACACACACACACACACACACACAGACACACACATATTCCAGTTTTTATACGATGCTCTCATAAACATTCGGACCGAGATAGGCTACATAATACAAAGGGGAAACACTGTTAGCAAAAATTTTCGAAAAGTTCTTGACGGGTGTACTCAAATTTTTAATTTTTGCACAGCTCTCTTACAAACGTTCGGATGGACTCATGGACTCATACACGACACACACACACACACACACACACACACACACACATATATATATATATATATATATATATATATATATATATATATATATATATATATATGCCCATGTGGCATAAGGTAGGAACCCTCACCAGAGATAATAATCTCAGAGACAGGTATAGTACGGTAAGCCAAAATTTCACGGGTTTCAAAGGATTCCAAACCAGCTCTCCCTGCACTGTTACATGCAACGAAAGCAACTGTTATCCATCCATTACCCAAACCCGAAGAAGTAGAACTTTTCATTAAAGAGAAATTAATCCTCGCGCCACAAAACAAAGTAGGTCCATTTATAAGAACAAATTGAGCAGTTTTACCTACTCCCCTGACTTCATTCTTTTTCCCCTTAGCAGAAGATGTCGAAGCACCAAGGGTGCCGTCCACATTTACAAGTGTTTTGTAGACAAGCATATTTATGCTAACAACGTTTCCCCCTTGTATTATGTAGCCTGTGTCCGTCCGAATGTTTATGAGAGCATCGTATAAAAATTGGAAGCAAATGGTTGAATAAATTTTTGAGAATTTCGGTGACAACATTAAACAACAAGTTGTCTTCATATAGTAGTAAAGACATAGATGTAAAAAGTACGAAATGTTTTATTGTAGTTCATAGTTAACGTTCTGGGCAGAATTAGCAAAATTACACCACCTAACCACACTGCCACCCGCAACAGCAAGAAGAGCATCGGACTTACAGCAAAAGTGATCAGACGACATGATATATAACTATTTGACGGGTGCCTGATGATACCAACGCTCTGGTGCAACGCGGTAGGCCTTATCTGCTAGGTACTACTGATAATAAAACGTGCATTAATCGGAAAAATGTGTAGTTTACAAAATTAGGTGCTCGAAGAACTCTTTCATATCTAGGTGATACGATTAAACGCAAGTAAATCATTAATAGCTGTTGACTTCGTTGAGTGAAACGTGAATACAGGAGGTAAAAGATCACACTTTTTCGCAGCTTTTATAACAGTTTACTTAATTCTTCTATAGGTTTCAAAATATTATGCTGCTGTGATGCTAGACAATAAAGCGAAACCTAGGCCGTAAAAATGAATAGTTAGTGAAACAAATATCTGTGAAGTCTGTTTTTGCCTGTTAAGCGAAGTGAGTTATTTGAACTTAATTACATTTGTCAATATAATAAGCGTTGCGTTGTGTACATATAGTAAGCATATCTAACAGAGGCGTTGATAGATTCACTGATTCTATACGGAACATTAATTGTGTGGCATCGGATACACAACTAGGAGTGACACCTTTAAGAGAAGGTTCCTGTGGTTGGAGAACAGTCTACATTTCGGTTTGTGGCAGTTATTGGTGACTATTCCCTGCAAGTGAAACAACAATGATTCAGATGTAGGATAGGAATCGAATTCACGTGTACAAGTTGCGATAAAATCAGGAAGTACACCACGACACCTTGATCTCTTGCAAATGTCAACAAAGCCTCTATCCTCTCGAGGAATGTGCGCATCCAATTGAATACAGCGACACAAATGGAGAAAGGAAGTGACTTAAAACAGTAAAATTCATAATCTATCGCATATAACACCAGACAGCCGAAAATCGTGATTTTTAAAGCTCATCATTGTTGCCTTCAACTGTAAAACTGTTTATTTACAAAATTCTTTCCTGTCTTTTTGGCTGAGTGGTCGTTATCATGTGGATTACTCCAAAAACTGTGCTGTAACGCGTATCAAAACTTTATAAAAGATTTAAAACATTATCTGAGCTATATGTATGTCACCATCGCGCAGAACTAATGGCCGCACAGCCGTGCAATTTTTGTGAGTAAATAGTTTCACACAGAAAGATAACTGAAAAATTTTGACGCTACTGTAAACCCCCAGCGACGAAAAAATAAGCAGAAAATCTTAAGACTGATGCTGTACAACTTATAATCACAAAGTAGTTATTAAGTACCGGTAAACCTATAAAACTGAAAAGTTAATTTGTGTGACTGTTTGGCCACATATTTACGAGAATGTTGAACAAGGTTCACCTGCAGATAAAATTTATGTATGACCGCCTGATTATTTTCTGTCGTGTTATTCAGTTTTCCAAACCACAAAGCTCGTCTTATAGCACTCATAATGTTCCTATGTCGTGTCGAATGATTATATACGATTAACATTTTTCTGCCACTAGGGATGAACAACGAATAAAACTACCGTCGTATTTATTTTGTCACTACAGTCTCGTTGAACTTTTTAAAAATAACATCACGTTCACCGTCGATCGTATTATTTATTATAATTTACACGATTGCAATTTCGACTTTTAAGAAATTTTGAAGTGGTGAAAACACAGCAGTGGTCAACGTTTTCGTTTTCTCGCTAATGTCGACAACCGTCGTGTTTTCAGCATCTTAAGTACTTGAAAAAGACTTAAAACTCGAAACTGCAACAGTCCAAATTATTATAAATAGTACAGTCGATGTCGAATATGATGTCGTTTAAAAAAGATTAAACAGGTTGTACTAGAAAGTTAAACGGAAGAATTTCGTCCCTATAAATATTTCAGTGTGTGATAAATCGGTAATTTTGCTGCTTCTCATAATGCCAAATTCGACGTTTTCTCGGAACACTTCCTCTTGGGCACACTTTGAGACGATGCTACGGCAGTAAAATTTCTTAAAAGAGAGAGAGATTAGGCAATAGGATCAATAGCAGCATAAAATCTATATCGCAGCGCTGGCTGTTCCCTTTTTTTCCTATCAAGAAAGAAGAAAAAATAAAATAAAAAAAGAACTAGCGACACCTAAGCTGTGACTTGACGCGAACGGGAGAAATAGCCTTCCATTTATCTGTTCAAAGCTTTAACTCATTCCAGATTTCAACTCGAAATTTTTAAGAAGCCTGTGTACAGCATGTACAAAATTCGTGGAACTGAATCTGCATCGGCGCATGTTTTTGTCGGCATAGTAAATGTTACATGCCTCGAACGCGATAATTTCATATGCAAAATCGACTGTGAAGACAAAACCCTCATTGAGAGATGTTAAAAGGTTCTTAAGACAACGAAAATTGTTTTTGTGACTGAACAATCAAAACTTCGCGTGGATTGAAAAATCACGTCACAACTTCTGCTTTTGTCAGTTACTGATTGCTCTATACTTTACTATGTACTACTGGAAAAAACTACAACCACGCACACTTTTTTGGATGAAAAATTTATTTCAACGTAACTGGTTTCCGATCTAGGCGCATTGTCAGACGGTAGCGAGGACATTTCGTACAGTTTCAAAAAATGAGGTCGGATGCAATTTCTTCTTCAGTGACATTTACGAAAACTTCGGCTGTGATCTCAAAACATCATTGCTAAAAGAACAACTTAACCGAGTATTTCGCAAAGAAAGAAGGGTTGATAAAGTTTGATATAGTTAACAGTGGGACTTCGCTCCATCCAAGACTACTTTCATTTACGATTTGGTATTATTTAACCAGAATCATAAGTTGCATCTCATAGACGTTCCACGCCCAATGTTGTCGAACAAAATCTGATATAAATGTAGCGTTTAATGGCGTAAATTTATCGTTTATGTTGCCGTCTCAGTTGCACATTTACGTTTTCTGGTTAGTTTTGATCAAAGATGACCATATTCGGTTCTTTGCAGTTAAATAAGCACCCAGTCATGCACATTTGGAATCACACATAAGAACAGAGAGATGTTGTAGGTGATTGTGCTGTTAAGTATGAAACCCGTCGTAAACATGTGGAACCGCACATAATAATATAGAGTATTCTGTGTGTAGTTCCATACGGAAACGACTGGCTGCTTACGCAATTTACATAGCTCGGAAGATTGCGAATGCAACGTTTGCTGTTACCAGTCCATAATGTTTATTTCCACAACTCGTGTCGGAGGTTTACACAAGTATCGTGAGGTGGATTTATGTGTATTAATACGACAAATACTGTGTTGTATTATGACTCCCGGTAACCTTTGATACTGTCTAGCAGAAGAAGAGACAGAAATCGTAACTGGTATAAATAAATTGGCAGTCTTTTTTTGGATGTTTTTGCTCTTCATACTTCGGTGCTTGCTAGGAAAACCTGGAGAAAAATTCCGTCTTAAGTAAGACGCCGTTTTAAGGTTTTCTTAGTACCAAAGCTATATACGTTCTGTCTTCAGTAGACGATTTTTTTTTTCTTTCAGGAAAATAGCTATCACAAGTTAACCTCCAGAGTAGGTTATATAAATATTTGGTTAACAGGTATTCACAAGTGCAAAGGAGCGATAATTAGGTGTCTCGTATTTCACATTAGTTTATACATGGGTTACAGTGAAAGATACGTCACGAGTTAAGGAATTACATGTTTTGCACTTGCGCTAATGTCTAATCGTATCATTTCCTAAATTAGTATCCTAGACTTAAATCTTTCAGTATAGCGAAAGTGAAGGATGTGCCTCAACTCAATGGCATGTTTTTTTCTTTCAAAATATTTGACATCCAATAATTACCATCGCTTCTGTGTACATGTAAGTGCCCCTTAGGCAAAAATTCATATAACGTATATTTGAGGTTAATATGTAATATTTTTTCCAGAAAGAAAATACCACTAAAATGCACATAAAGTGCTGAAACATGTTCGCGTAGTAACAAAACTATAAAATTTTCTCTCGTTTAAGCAGAATTTCTCTCCCGTAAACGTTATTTCATTCGATGTCAATAACAGTTACGGTCAAGCCTTACGGAAAGTGTCTACGTCTAAAGTTGATCTGAGGACGATCAACTTCGATAGGAATTAGCCGTACCAAAAACAAGAAATGAGCAATGGCAAAATAAACGACACATTTTAAATATCAAGGCTGTTGGTGAATCTCTGGCGACGATTGCTTCGGCAATAGTGATAAACTTATAAAGTTTGCAGACGTCCTCGTGTAGCAGGTTAAACTTTTTTCGTAGTTTAGGCACGAGATACCTACGTAGTAATGTGCATAAAAATATTCATCGAAGACTTGGCCACTATCTAACGTGTGTTTTCTGAATTGGAATTTCAGTTTTGATGACGAAAACTGTGTAAAATATGGAGACGCATGTTTAAATATGACGCGAAAGTAAATACTAGGTTACGCTACAGGTCAGTCTGTAACCACAACCTTTATTTGACATTCATATTCGTTGGAATCGTCAACTCACGCCAATATGACCTAGATCTCGCGCAACCACAACCGGGCCTTCATTTGGCGTCAAATATCATGCACTTGTATATGTGCTAGATATGTACCTAATGTGCATAAAGGTATACATCGAAGACTTGTCCAGTACCTAATAGACTATGTAATTTCTTAATTGACTTTGTAGGTTTACGTTCGATGACGAGAACTGTATGGAAAATTGTGTTTAAATATGGCGCGAATATGTGTATTAAGATAAGCTTCGGGCCGGTCTTTTACCACAGCTTTTATTTTACATTCACATTCGTTGGCTTCGCCGACTATTGTCTAACTGGCACCTTCCCACGTAACCTAGACCTCGCACTGCTCTACAGATTCAGCCACAGCACAGATTTCTGGTGGAGTCAAGCATGACATTTTACCTCAGGCGTGGGTGGCCCTCGGGCTTGAATCACACACTTACTTAAGCTCACAGGTCGCCTGTTTACGCGAAAGCAGCGTTCCAGTCCAGTAATTCAAAACTCTAGCATCCGTGAGGTCAATGTGTATGGGGTAAAGCAGCGATATGAATGGGTTTCCATTCCCGACACGTCACGGCAGGAAACTATGCCACAATACACGCGTTTTTGAGATTACGTTTATTTTGCGTTCACTCGGAATTTATTCCGCACGCCGATTTAAAACAGGCCGCGGGCGGGATGCGGCCAGTTGCCCTCCCGTGCCCTAGCCGATACAGCGGTAGTAATGAGTAGGTAAGGAGGCGGAGACACTGACCTGATGCGGCAGCGAGCCCGGAGGCGGAGACGGGGGTGGAGGCGGCGGGCCCTGCGTGGGCGGGCGGCTGGTGCTGCGGGTGCTGGTGCTGCGCCAGCTGCTGGTGGTGCTGCTGGTGCTGGTGGTGCTGCTGGTGGTGCTGGTGGTGGTGCACCGACATGGCGGCGGCGGCGGCCACGTTGTGCGGCAGGAAGGCGGCCGCCGCCACGTTGAAGTACGCCATGCGGGACGCCAGGTGGTGAGCGTGGCCCGCGTACTGGTACGGCCCGGTGGCGGAGGCGGACGCCGCCCCCGGGGGTGGTAGCTGGCCCGGGGGCGGCAGAGGGCCCGGCGGCGGGCCGCCCCCGTACCGCGGGGCGCTCGCGGGGGCCGCGGAGTCGTCGCTGAGCCCCAGCAGCTCCTGGATGGCGAACGGCGACCGCTGCGGCGGCATGTTGGAGGCGGAGGACGCCGCCCCCGACGAGGACGCCGCCCCCGAGGAGGAGGAGGCCGCGCGGCCGCCCCCGGCGCCGGCGGGCGCGACGCCGTTCATGCGGCCGCCATAGCCCGCGAAGCCGGCGCCGCCCCCGACGCCGACGCCGCCTCCGCCGCCCCCGGCCGCGGCTAGCACGCCCGTCGTCACCGGCAGGGGAGAACTCCCGCGGACCAGCGCGTCCAACACTGCGCAGCCTCTAGCTCTTCCGTCTACTCTGCCTGCCTTTCTGCAGACCTCAGTGATGATGCTCTGTCCGAAACACTCAGCCACTGCCGGCAATTTCCGACTCACAAATCCACTCACCAGTGTCTCAAACAGTCCAGTTCCGCAGTCCAACAACCCTTGCGCCTTCCTTCGCTATCGCAACTCGGGAAACTTCTACAGAGTTCCGACTTCGCTCAATCACCAGATGAGTCTCCTTCTTCACACTGTCCCTAATCTGCTTCGGATCAACTCTGACCCTCCCGGTAACCAAAATCCGAACACAGAAAAATTTCCCCAACAAATTACTCTCTGCACAATCGCCAAATAGCAGCCTTCAGCTTTTCTTCACTACTGTCACTAACCTCTAGGTATCTTCGAAAATAATTCCTTTA
This sequence comes from Schistocerca serialis cubense, assembly GCF_023864345.2. Classification (NCBI taxonomy): domain Eukaryota; kingdom Metazoa; phylum Arthropoda; class Insecta; order Orthoptera; family Acrididae; genus Schistocerca; species Schistocerca serialis. The sequence continues at coordinate 175,110,009 of NC_064647.1, read as the reverse complement.
CTGAATTCGAACTCAGCACCAGTAGTCGTTGGAGTGCAACTCTCGGTGATCAGGTATTACTGAAGAACCACTCTAATTTTCTTACAAACGCTTCTAACCGATAAACTGTACAATAAAATGTAAGCTGTGCAGAATTCAGTTTCTTCACCCAAAAATTTTCTCTTCTCAGATTCCTGACACAACAAATCCGCTTTTGCAACAACAAGTAATAAATAACGCCAGTAATATTTTTCTCCCAGCGGAACTGGCTTTTCCCTTTCCAGAGGAACTTCTGTATTAAATTTCACACGGAAATTTCGGTCGTTGTATTTTTAACACACATTTAGTCCAACACGGAGGTACAGACGATCGTTGTATTACACCGGACAATGTCAACTGTACGTGCAAAGTGGTTTACGTCGTCTCTTCCCTTTGTAGGCTAAAAAAACGACAGAACAGTTGATCCAAAAAGAACAAATGCTGCAAGTCTGAAGCTAAAAATATTATTGCACCGCCCACTTGAGCCTACGGTTATAGATAAAAATGTAAATTGTTCGTTGAAATATTAACACAGATGATATTCGATGTACAGTTGACTGCAAGGTAAAGTTACAACATTCACAACAGATGGAAAAATCCTAGGATTGCAAACATTGCACGTAGTGGATGCTGTGCTTACATGTTATTTCGTATATTAATGCCTGTAAAATTGTTTCCGTGGACGCAGAAATTCACACGATTTTCGCTGCAGTATTTCGAAGGAGAAAAAGATTTTTCACTGCGTCTGTGGAGCATCACGTGTCTTTTTCACTCGTTTCAACACCGCGAAAGTATTTTTTCGCTTGGTCACACGCAATTCGCACATTTAGTCTACAAACAAATAGCAATTCGTGGTCTCACTACGAGCAGTTGTTCCCGCTCCACACAACTGCAGAAGTAACAGTTAAGATAAATCAAAAAAAGTTTCGTTGACATTAGCTTCACGTCTCTCGTAGAACTGTTGTCGGTGTTCACAACTGAACTGCAGAGGTGAAGTGCAGCGCGAACGAGAGGTGAGAGCCGATGCGGTGTTTTCGTTGTTCTGGGCAGGCGAGACGCGACCATGTGCGGTGCAGAGAAGCGCAGAGCCCGGAGTTCGAGTCCCGCCGGCTGCGCGCTGTCGCCGCCTTCCGCTGAGCAGTGATCGCTCCTTCCCTGCCAACTCCCTTCGCGCGACTGGTCCACGCAGCCCCGCGCCGCCTGGTGAGACTGGTTCTGCTAGCTCCGCCCACTCTCCGCTATCATCCCCACCACCGCCACCGACCGCCGCCGTCGCCGCCGCCGCCGCGACTGCATTCACTCCTTGGCTCGTGTGTAGTGCTTTGCTGCTGCGACGGAGGGGGACGGCGCGCAACTTTACAGGGCCCGGTGTGGTGGGGGGATGAGAGCCGGGCGTGGCGCGGTGGGCGGGGCTCTCGATGCAGCGCGCCAGCCAATGGCGCGACGGCTGGGATGCGCTCGCCCCGGCCGGGCGGAGGGAAGACAACGGCACATCGGAGCAGCGGAGAAGCGACCGTGTGCCGTAGTACCAGTGGCGCCCGTCCGTCGAGCGGCGGCAGCACCGTCGGACTAGTGTTGTGACAAGCGTCCAAGCTCTCGATTGCGGTATCATCCTGTGGTGCTGTAAATACGTAACTCTGAAAGGATTATTTCAATTCCACCAAGTGGAAAAGCCGACAAAATAAAGATTTTTGAATAATATGATAAACGTAATACAGTTATCTGTTCAGTCACTTTTTGCTTTCTCCCGCGACGTGTTTCGAAGGCTGAAACCCTCATCTTCAGGTGGAATAGTGCATTACTTCACATGTTTGTTTTCTGGGTGTAGCCTCTTGTCGGTTTTGAATTTCATTGCGCTACAGATAAGGTACAATCAGCTCTTATTAACGTAATGTGACACTATAATTACAAATTTTAAAAAATAATAACTCTACTTATCATATGTTCCGCCAGCAATTACCCCGATGTTCGCCATAAATATGCCTTTTAATCTTAAGATGTCACACAAGCACGAAATAACAACATAAACAGTCCAGAGATTGTGCAGTGTCTTGCACGTCAAAGAATATACAGGGGACTATATTTCGACACATGTACAATCTCTGGACTGTTTATGTTGTTATTTCTTGTTTGTGTGACATCTAAAGATGAAAATTAATATTTATGACAAATCTCATCCTTCTCTCTGCTGGAGCATATTGTAAGTAGCGTTATTACTGTTTAAAATTTGTACTCCTAGTGCCATATTATGTTAAGAGGAGCCGAGTCTACCTCATTTGTAACAAAATGCAACTTAAAACAGACAACTGACTACATCTAGCGAACAAAAATGTAATGTAATCCACTGATCCACCTCCAGATGCGGGTGTGAGCCCTCGAAACGCATCTGCGATGAAAACAATAAAAAGTCACTGACATCGATAATTGCTTCAATATAAGTTATCTTTTATTGTCATAAAGAGGAGCTGTTTGCAAACCGCAGTCCAACGTGGGCGATATAAGATTGCGATATATCGATTACTAATTAAAAACAGAAACTTTTGCGAACATAACATTCATTACTTCTTTTATAGATTCAAATGCCTTTTTCTTGCTGAAACAGTAATTGCGAACGTCCTTCTTTCAAGATGAGGAACGCGGTGGACAGAAATATGAACGTAATGGATCTAGCGAGATTGTTGGTGCTGCCACATTCCACAAAAGTAAACGTATATAAACATTTGTTTCATAAATTCAAATGTCTTTTAATTGGTGCACTATTTGCGTCTAATGTTATCCCAAGTGAAATTGAGGGAATGTTTTCTAATTGTTTTAAATGACTTAATATTCACCATCGACAGTACAATGTCTTACAATTACCACTAGCCTACTGCAATTTCAGTCTTAGATCATTTTTAAGTGGTTGCAGATGCTGAAAACACAGCAGTCCTCAACATTTTAATAAAAGGAATAAAAAGTGATGTGACCTCTAAGGCTCGTTATCACATACACCGTCGGCATGTGACGGATGGATTAAAAACTCATTTTCATGTGTTTAGTTATTCCATTCGTCGCATGCTGAGGATGTGTATGGCAAAGGGTGACACAAACAATACAGGTTTAATTCATTTTTATTCCTTTTATTAATGTTCTCTAGTTTGTGTCTTCAGCACCTGTGACCAACAGAAAATGATCTAAGGATCTTATAATAAAGGCTGATGACGAATATGAAGTCACTTAAAAAATTCGAAGAGGCTGTAAAAACCACAACAAACAGGCCCAGCTATAATTGTGTTTTCTAAATGTTTGCGCATCTTGGAACTCAGGCGGGAGCTTAGGTACCAGCCCGGCATTCACCTAGAGGAATGTGGGAAACCGCCAAAAAACCACATCCAAGCCAGCCGAAACGCCGCCTCTCTTGGTTAATGCGCCGGGCGCATCCTATCCAGGCCCGGCACGCCTCTCCCAATCCCGGCAGCGGCATCCTAACGCGCTGTTATCCGGGTGATGTTTATTTCTTTTTGTGCAATATAATGTTAATTTTCTGACATGTTTCATCTGTTATACTAAAGACGCTTTCAGTGGATCTTGCTCTGTACCGTCAAAATCTCATTTTCCTCTTACGTGGTTATAGGTCAACTAGAAAGAAAACTACTGAAAATTCTTTTTATACAAAGGTCAAAACGCTTCCGGAAATTAAATACTGCAGCAAGGAAAAAGTGTTTAAATTTATAACCCGAATATGTATAGCGTTAGTTAGTTTGTCATCTTCGACGATAGCAGCCATTCGCAAATGCATTAAAACGTGTCGTGATAATGAACGTGTTTCTTATTCAGTTGGAGCAGCTATTTAATCAAATACATTTTGTTAGTTATAGCTTCATAGAACTTAAGCAGAGCGGGGTAGTATACTGATCGTTTCAATGACATTGAAAATATATTTTTTTTGTTATGGTACCGTGTGCATGAACTTTGTCTGTATAGTCTGAAACAGACTTATGGTGTGTTTCAGGTACTGCTGCTGTAATTTTACATTTTTCGCGATGGGTGGTTTAACAAAATTTTTGGACGCATAAAGATGAATAATGTCAACGCGCCTTTAATAAGTAACCTAACTATGCATTCTCAGCACCCCTTTCTTTTTTTGATTTGAGTCTTCAGTCATCTGATTGGTTTGATGCGGCCCGCCACGAATTCCTCTCCTGTACAAATCTCTTCATCTCAGAGTAGAGTCCTAAATTATTTACTGGACGTATTCCAATTTCTGTCTTCCTCTTCAGATCCCTATAGTACCAGAGAAGTTATTCCTTCATGTCTTAACAGATGCCCTACCATACTGTCCCTTCAGCTTGTCTGTTTTCCATCCGTTGCTTATCTTATCAGTCCACCTAATTTTCAACATTCTTCTGGAGCACCACATCTCATAAGCTTCAATTCCGGCTTCCACGCACACTATGTTTCACTACCATATGATGCTGTGCTCCAAACGTACATTCTCAGAAGTGTCTTCCTCAGCTTAAGGCCTATGTTTGCTACTAACACACTTCTCGGCCAGGAATGTTCTTTTTGTCAGTGCTAGTCTGCTTTTTATGTCCTTCTTGCTCCGTCCATAATGAGTTATTTTGCTGCCTAGGTAGTAGAATTCCTCAGCTCCATCTGCTTCGTGTTAACCAATCCTGATACTAAGTTTCTCGCTGTTCTCATTTCTGCTACGTCTCATTAATTTCGTATTCGTCGATTTACTCTCAATCCATATTCTGCACTCATTGGATTGTCCACTCCATTCATCAGATCTTGTAATTCTTGTTCACTTTCAGTGACGCTAGCCATCTTATCTTATCACTGATATCCTTTCACATCGAATTTTAATCCCCTGTTGAACCTTTCTTTTATTTCCGTCATTGCTTTTTCCATGAATTGATTGAATGGTAGGGGCGGAAGACTACATCTCTGTCTACACACTTTTTAATTCGAGAACTTCGTTGTTGTACTTCTATTCTTATCGTTTCCTCTTGGTTCTTGTACATATTGTACAGTACCCGTGTTTCCATTTTTGCTTACATCTGCTTTCTCAGAATTTCTAACATCTTGCGCCATTTTACACTATCGAACGCTTTTTTCAGGTCGACAAATCCTGCGAATATGTCTTTATTTTTTTTCATTGTTGTTTCCATTTTGAATCGGAATGTCAGAATTGCCTCTTTAGTGCCATTATGCTTTCTAGAGCAAACTTGTTGTCACCCATACATCTTCAATTTTCTTTTCCATTATTCTGTATATTATTCTTGTCAGCAACTTGGATATATGATCAGTTAAGCTGATTTTGGGATAATGCTCGTAGTTATCGGATCTTGCAATCTACGGAACTGAGTGGATGATTTTTTTTCCGAAAGTCTGATGGTATATCGCCAGTCTCATACACTTTACAAATACAGTCGCTTAGTTGGAATTCCTCCCAATGATTTTACGAAGTCCGATGGAGTGTTATCTACCCATTGTGCCTTATCTGATCTTAAGTCTTTTAATGCTCTTAAATTTTGATTATAATACTGGTTCTCATAGCTCTTCCCTATCGACTCGTGTTTTTTCTTCTACTATATCATCAGACAAGATCTTCCCTTAACACAGACCTTCAACGTACTCTTTCACCTATCCACCCTCTCCGCTGCCTTTCAGTGGAATTCCTCGACGCCCTAAGTGTTAAAAATAGGCGCATTAACGCAATTATTTTTTCAGTCATGCAGCTCAAGAGTATATCAATACCAAGGCTCCTAAAACATGGATAATCTCTAGATTCCGTCTCTAATGACCTCGTTGTCGACGGGACGTTAAACACTAATCTCCTCCTCCTCCTCTAGATTGCTCGGCTAAACGGGAACTTAATATAAATGACTTCACACATACTCATTCAGTGTTTGCTCATGTCATTCACTAACTTTCCTACAGATTTTTCATTGAAATTTGTTGAGCGCTCAAACTGACTAGATGCTTTAACGCATTGTCAGAGATTCTCAGAGAGCTTGCCAATTAAGATCTAGCTTAGCGAGTTGTTTTTACACCGTGCTTGCCCAGTTTATGCAACAAAACCTAACATTGCAAACTCATGAAATTTCCCAGCTGCGTCCATGCACGTAGCATTTGGTTGTGCATCCTTAGAGAACCAGCCATCACATGATACCATCTTCAGCATTTCTTGTTTCCGTCTACTATGCGAAACAAGTACGACACTCACCTATCTCATCGCACAATCGATGTGTCTGATGTCAGTTTTCCCCGTTTCATTGCGTTCATCATCTGCAGAACATTGACTCGAAGGAACAGAGCCACCAATAAGTCCAATTTGCATGAGATAATAGACCAAGAAATTAAAATTATATGAAACGATCCCTCGAAAGAAAGCTACATATAATGTCCAACGTAGAAGTACTGAAGAGAATGACTGCCGAAATATCCCGATATTTCGAATTTTGTGACCGCTGAAAATGTCCGCTCTCGTAACAGGTAATTCGGAGTTTTCATTGAACTAGACAGTGACACCAGAGCTTTGTTTACCTATCTTTTCCCTTTCGCATCTTGAGTATCACTACTAGTATGTTGCTACTGTCGCCGTTTAATTATCGACTGCAGCGGATCAACAAGAATCTACATTATGGAACGAACTGAAGAAGGCATATGTTAAGCATGTTGCTGCAGGAAGTGCTGTCATCACCACCCGAATCATCACCACATCATCATCATCATCATATCCGTCTACGTTTGACTAATTGCGGTCAGGTACATGGCAAAGGATGTTTTATACTGTCTCATTGCTCAAAGCTGCCCGTTGCTGTTGTTGTTGTGGTCTTCAGTCCGAAGACTGGTTTGATAGTACTCTACCCTGTGCAAGCCTCTTCATCTCAGAACAATTACTGAAATCTAAACCCTTATGAATCTGCTTGGTGTATTCGTCACTTGGACTCCATCTACATTTTTTACCCCCACACTTCCCTCCAATACTAAATATTGGTGATCCGTTGATGTCCCAAAATCTATCAACCGATCCCTCCTTCTAGACTGGTTGTGCCACAAATTTCTTTTCTCCCGAGTTCTTTTCTGTACAGCCTCAATAGTTAACGTTGTCTAGCCATCCAATTTTCAGAACCATATTACAGAACCTTCTAATCTCTTCTTGTCTACACTGCTTATCGTCCATGTTTCACTTCCATACATCGTTATAGTCCATAAAAATACTTTCAGTAAAGGCTTCCTTATTCTTAAATCTATATTCGACGGTAACAAATTTCTCTTCTTCAGAAACGCTTTCCTTGCCGTTGGCAGTCCATATTTTGTATCCTCTGTACTTCTGCCATCATCAGTTATTTTGCTGCCCAAATAGGAAAGCACTCGTCTGCCACTTTAAGGGTGCCGTTCTTAACCTGATTGAAAAAAAAAAAAAAAAAAAAAAAAAAAAAAAGTTCAAATGGCTCTGAGCACTATGGGACTTAACTGCTGAGGTCATCATTCCCCTCTAACTTAGAACTACTTAAACCTAACTAACCTAAGGACATCACACACTTCCATGCCCGAGGCAGGATTCGAACCTGCAACCGTAGCGGTCACGCGGTTCCAGACTGTAGCGCCTAGAACCGCTCGGCCACTCTGGCCGGCTTGCCTTAGCATCACCTGATTTAATTCGACTACATTCCATTATACTCGTTTTACTTTTGCTGGTCTTCACCTTATATTCTCCTTTCATGACACGGTCCATTCCGTTCAACTGCTCCTGTACGTGGCTTACTGTCTCTCACAGAATTAAAATGTCATCGACAAACATCGGAGTTTTTTTTAGGAGTGCATAGTTTCACGGCGATATGTAGTAATAAAAGTTTCTCAGGCTTGCAGCCGCGTCAAGTGGTTTAAAATCCACTTGACGCTGTTGGATGCCCGAGAAATGTTTATTACTCAAAGTTTTATTGTTTCTCCCTGAACTTTAATTATTCTTCAATGTCCTGTACTGCTTGGTCACTGTACAGATTGAGTAAGGACGTGGATAGGCTACAAACCCTGTCTCACTCCCTTCTCAATCACTGCTTCTTTTTCATGCCCCTCGACTCCATCTGCTTTCTGTAAAAGTTATAAATAGCGTTTCGTTCCCTGTATTTCACCCTTACTACCTTCAGAATTTCAAAGAGAGCATATCAGTCAAGGCTGCCCACATTACTTTATGCCTACGTCAATCATGCGCGCTGGTTTTTGCCTAATCTTAGTCACGCGAACGTACGCGAGACAATAAAGGAACTGACTTGTGCGAGACGTACTTCACAGTCATTACCGAACAGTACACACAGGGGCTTGTCAACACGTTATTTATACGGACGAGGCTCTTAACTCTCGTGCGCTCTTCAGTACGAAAACTGAGCTCTCCACAGTAGTCTATCCTGTGCAAACATATCTCTGCATAACTACAGCAACCTTCAGCCATTTGAATCTGCTTGCTGTATTCATCACTTGGACTCCTTCCACAATTTTCACACCTACCCCTCCCCTCCTCCCCCAATCCTTCCCTCGATTAAGAAATTGCCGACTGCTTGATCACTCAGGATGTGTCATATCAACCGATACGTTCTTTTATTCAAGTACTGCCACACATTTCTTTCCTCCCTGATGCTATTGATTACCCCCTCATTTGTTATACGATGTACCCATCTAATCTTAGATGTCGTTTTGTTCATCCACACTTTAAAATCTTCTGTTTCCTTCTCGTCTGAACTGCTTAACCGCGTTTCACTTCCGTACCAGACAACACTTCAGATAAATAGCTCCAGAAAAAGACTTCCTAATATTTAAATTTATGTTAGACGTTGACAAATTCTTCTTTCTCAGAAATGATTTTTGCGCTAGAGTCACTTTACATTTTATGTCCTCTCTATTTCGGGAATCAGTTATTTTGCTGCCGAAATAGTAAAATTCACACACAACTCTTAGTGTTTCAAGTCCTAATCTAACTCCCTGAGCGCCGCCTGACGTGTTTCAACCTTTGTGTTGCTTTTGGTAAGATGCAGGTGTTAATATTACCGAACTATCAGAATATAAGTCATGGTTTGCAAAGTACTAATAGGAATTATTTTCAGCAGAATGAAAGCTTGGCAAAGGCCGACGTCGGCGAACAGCAGTTTGGACTCCAGATAAATGTAGAAACACACGCGGCAATACTGACCTAACGACTTATCTTAGAAGATAGGTTAAGGAAAGGTGAACCTTCCTTTGCAGTATTTGTAGACATAGAAAAAACTTTTGACAATGTTGTCTAGAATACACTCCTTGAAGTTCTGAAGGTGGGTAAAATAGAGCGAGCGAAACGCTATACAACGTGTAAAGAAAACAAATGGCATGAGGATGTAAGATGAGTATCAACGAAAGCAAAACAAGGCTAATGGAATGTAGTCAAATTAAATCAGGTGATGCTTCATCTAATCTCGCCTTACTCTACTTCGCTAAAGACACTCTAAATGTCTAGAAAAAAAGAGAGTATACTGATAAACGCTAGTTAATATTGGCGTTGAAACTTATAACGCAACGATGTGAAAATTTGTGCCGAATCCTCCGTCGTTATACCCAAAAACTGCGATAAAATAAGTTTCCTCTCGTGCCTTACTTCAAACTTCAGAGGTGCCGGCTGAAATGCGATTGTAAACCAGCTTTCACGGCTGAAGTTTACGTTCTTGATGACGTGAATTCCAGACCGTGGTACAAGTATGTTTCCGTGCCTACCGTTTCGTCTTCCCAGTGCTGCAGACGTCATCAGAGGCTATAAAGATTTACAGCAAACTCAGAAAAGCTCAGAAAGCCGAACGGACTGTTTACACGTATCCGCGCAACGATCGGTTCGTGACGTCATCCGACGGCTTCCCAAGATCACGGAGTCGCCGTGACGGAGGTTATAATGCGAAGAGTCAGCGCTGTTTGCTTTATCTTAGCACCAATGCGCACAACTTGTCTTCCTCTTTCCGGTTTAAGTTGTGCTTGCGCATTCGAATTTCTCTACAATCTAGTACTTCAGAGTGAGATTTTCAATCTGCAGCGGAGTGTGCACTGATATGAAACTTCCTGGCAGATTAAAACTGTGTGCCGGACCGAGACTCAAACTCGGGACCTTTGCCTTTCGCGGTCAAGTGCTCTACCATCTGAGCTACCCGAACACGACTCACGCCCCGTCCTCACAGCTTAACTTCTGCCAGTACCTCGTCTCCTACCTTCCAAACTTTACAGAAGCTCTCCTGCGAACCTGCAGGTCAGTACTAATTGGACGTTTATAAAACTACACTATCAAAATATTGACTTCGGTGGTTCTCTGGTGCCATAGCTTCTGACGATGGCTCCAGTAATAGAACATGCAACTTCAGGCGCAGAAACGTGCCTTACAAGGGAAGTGCGTGGCCTCGAACCTTCAGAACTGCACGAGAATGTTCCTAGATTACAAGTCTTTAATCCCAAGAAAGTGATACAAGCCAATCGTATGCTAGCCTGCGTGTCTTAGCACGATACGCATGTGATTGATCACCTCTTTAAGGTCTCAGAGGGGAACTTTGATAACGAGAAGAAACAAAATATTGATAAAAAAAATGTCATGTGGCTAGGGCCTCCCGTCGCGTAGGTCGTTCGCCGGGTGCAAGTCTTTCGATCTGACGGCACTTCGGCGACTTGCGCGTCGATGGTGATGAATTGATGACGATTAGGACAACACAACACCCAGTCCCTGAGCGGAGAAAATATTTCCAACCTCTTGATGTGTACTTTTTAGGCAGTAAGGCCAAGGAAGATATTTTCATGACACAGGTAATTTCGTGATATATGTTTGTTAATTAACTGCGACCAAACATGTTAGACGGTCAACACGTGACTTTGGCTTGTAGTTTCTTGGTACATTATTATTGTCAGCACTAGATATTGTGTTGACCTAGCTGGAAGCGCTCAGTGGATAGGGGAGAGTGTTAGTACTTTTGTCGTTCGCAGTAAGATTCACTACTTGTGGCAGAGTGTGCACTATTTGTGAAAATTTGAGATAACCTGTCAGGGTAAGAGAAAAAAGTACATATCATTTTCTTAGTCAAGGAAGTTGCTGATTCGTTGTGTAGCGCACCTAGTTTTGGTATTGACGTGACGAAAGTTACAGCTCAAGTGTTTGAAGGAAATCCACAGGTTCTTAAAGTGTGTGAAGGTGAAGTTGATACGCGGGCCATTACTTTGGTCTATAGTTCGGTTTAAAAAAATGGCTCTAAGCACTATGGGACGTAACATCTGAGGACATCAGTCGCCTGTTCTTAGAACTACTTAAACCTAACTAACCTAAGGACATCACAGACATCCATGCCCGAGGCAGGATTCGAACCTGCGATCGTAGCAGCAGCGCGGTTCCGGACTGAAGCACCTAGAACTTCTCGGCCACAGCGGCCGGCTAGTTCGGTTCCTTTGTATTTTATTGATTGGTTGTATAATAAGCTTCACGTCCAAGTAATTTTTTTCGTTTCAGCGTATCACGAAATTATCTACCTCAAATTACTTTCTTCGTATTTCAGATCAAAATATGATAAAAGAAAAAAAATAGAAAATATCAGAGAATTGTGGACTGGTGTATAAGTTTTCACCACCCAGCATGGACTAACGTAAAGGGAGGTAATTTCGTGATATTTCCTTGCTAACTAACTGCGACCATACGTGTTGGAGGGACGAAGCGCCATTTTCGTGTGTAGTCTTTTCGAACACCGTTGTTGGTAGGTACTGCACACCTAGCTGCATTCTACCAACGACCTTACAAATATCACGAAATTACCTTGCGCCTATCAAATAATTACCTACCTAACTCACGAAATAACCAGCCAATGTCTGTGGTACTTTATCATCATTTGAAATTCCACTTGTACTTGTATCATAAAAATTGCCACATTCCTACTTGTAGTTGATCCTGGCAGTATGACATACGTAACTTTATGAAATTCTTTATGTACCGTATCTCCCTTTGCCTTATAAGCTCTACGTGCGAAGGATCACTGACTGCAGTGTTGAAAACCATAAGCCACGCGAATGACATTTCAGTATCAGACATCTACCTACCTGCAAATCACACTCAAGTGTTTGGCAGAGCGTTCATCGAACCACGTTCACAAAATGGTTCAAATGGCTCTGAGCACTATGAGACTAAACTTCTGAGGTCATCAGTCCCCTAGAACTTAGAACTACTTAAACCCAACTAACCTAAGGACATCACATACACCCATGCCCAAGGCAGGATTCGAACCTGCAACCGTAGCGGTCGCGCGATTCCAGACCGTAGCGCCTAGAACCGCTCGGCCACTTCGGCCGGCACGTTCACAAAATTTTTCTATTGTTCCACTCTTGAACATCCCCCAGAACAAACAAGTATAACTTTCCACGTGAGCTCTGACTTCCCTTATCTTATTATGATGATCGTTTCTCACAATGTAGGACGGCTTCAACAAAATACTCATTCGGACGAGAAAGCTACTGACGGAAATCTCGGTAGGAGATTCCGCTGCAACGAAAAACGTCTTTGTTTTAATAGTGTCCATCCCAAACCCTGAATCATGCCCGTGACACTCCCTCCCCTATTTCGCGACGATACAAAACGTCTTCTCCTCTGTACTTCCTCTATTTACTCCGTTAATCCTATCTACACTACTGGCCATTAAAATTGCAACACCAAAAAGAAATACAAATGATAAACGGGTATTCATTGGACAAATATATTATACTAGAACTGACATGTAATTACATTTTCACGCAATTTAGGTGCATAGATCCTGAGAAATCAGTACCACCTCTTTCCGTAATAACGGCCTTGATACGCCTGGGCATTGAGTCAAACAGAGCTTGGATGGCGTGTACAGGTACAGCTGCCCATGCAGCTTCAACACTATACCACAGTTCATCAAGAGTAGTGACTGGCGTATTGTGACGAGCCAGTTGCACGGCCACCATTGACCAGACGTTTTCAATTGGTTAGAGATCTGGAGAATGTGCTGGCCAGGGCAGCAGTCGAACATTTTCTGTATCCAGAAAGGCCCGAACAGGACCTGCAACATGCGGTCGTGCATTATCCTGCTGAAATGTAGGGTTTTGCAGGGATCGAATGAAGGGTAGAGCCACGGGTCGTAACACATCTGAAATGTAACGTCCACCGTTCAAAGCGCCGTCAATGCGAACAACAGGTGACCGAGACGTGGAACCAATGGCACCCCATACCACCATGCCGGGTGATACACCAGTATGGCGATGAATAATACACGCTTCCAATGTGCGTTCACCGCGATGTCGCCAAACACGGATGCGACCATCACGATGCTGTAAACAGAACCTGGAATCATCCGAAAAAATGATGTTCTGCCATTCGTGCACCCAGGTTCGTGGTTGAGTACACCATCGCAGGCGCTCCTGTCTGTGATGCAGCGTCAAGGATAACCGCAGCCATGGTCTCCGAGCTGATAGTTCATGCTGCTGCAAACGTCGTCAAACTGTTGGTGCAGATGGTTGTTGTCTTGCAAACGTACCCATCTGTTGACTCAGTGATCGAGACGTGACTGCACGATCCGTTACAGCCATGCGGATAAGATGCCCGTCATCTCTACTGCTAGTGATACGAGGCAGTTGACATCCATCACGGCATTCCGTATTACTCTCCTGAACCCACCGATTCCATATTCTGCTAACACTCATTGGACCTCGACCAACTCGAGCAGCAATGTCGCGATACGATAAACCGCAATCGCGATAGGCTACAATCCGACCTTTATCAAAGTCGGAAACGTGATGGAACGCATTTCTCCTCCTTACACGAGGCGTAACACGAGCGTTTCACCTGGCAACGCTGGTCAACTGCTGTTTGTGTATGAGAAATCGGTTGGAAGTTTCCCTCATGTCAGCACGTTGTAGGCGTCAACTCCGGCGCCAACCTTTTGTGAATGCTCTGAAAAGCTAATCATTTGCATATCACAGCATCGCCCTCCTGTCGGTTAAATTTCGCGTCTGTAGCACGTCATCTTCGTGGTGTAGCAATTTTAATGGCCAGTAGTGTAGTAAGGATCTCAGACGGCGCAGCAGTACTCCAAAACAGGACGAACAAGCTTTGTGTGGGTAGTCTCTTTGATGAATCTCTTACATTTTCTAAGTGGTCTGCCAATACAACGCAGCCTGCCTCACAACATTTTCTTGGTCTTCTTTCCAATTTAAATCGTTCGTAATCTATTTCGAATTTAGATTCGACTGACTTATCGTGTGTCTAAAACTAAACGGATTCCTTTTAGCGCGCATGTGAATGACCTCACAGCATTCATTATTTAGGGTCAATTGCCAATTTTCGCACCATTCAGATATCTTTCTTAAACCGGTTTGGAATTAGTTTTGCTCTAGGCCAGTTTACTAGGCGATAAACGACAGCATCATCTGCAAACAACCTAAGACGGCTGCTCAGACTGTCGCCTAAATCTTTTATATTGAAACACAGGGCCTATATCACTACCTGGGGAACGCCAGAAATCACTTTTTTTATATACTCAATGACTTTCCGTCCGTTACTGTGAACTGTGACCTCGCTGACAGAAAATAACGAATCCAGCCACAAAATCGAAACGATATTCCAAATGCACGCAATTTCACTACAAGCTGCTAGTGCGGTACAGTGTCAAAAGCTTTTTGGAAATCGAGAAATACGGAATCAAATTGAAATCTGTTGTCAATAGCACTCAGCACTTCGTGTTTGTAAAGAGCTAGGTGTGTTTTAAATGAACGATGTTTTCTAAATCCGTGTTGACTGTCTGTCAATAGACAATCTTCAAGGTAATTCATAATGTTCGAAAACAATATATGTTCCAAAATCCTGCTGCATATCGACGTTAGCGATATGGGCCTGTAATTTAGTGGAAAATCCTTATTGCCTTTCTTGAATATTGGTGTGACCTGTGCAAGTTACCAGTCATTGGGTGCAGGTCTTTCGTCGAGCGAGCGCTTGTCAAATATGGAGCTATTGCATCAGCATACTCTTGAAACCTTCCCGTCTCCTCTATATCTCTTTTGTTACGCAACCTTCCCTTCTCCAATAACCTGTGAAACCTTCCCCGGTGTGGCCGAGCGGTTCTAGGCGCTTCAGTCCGGAACCGCGAGACTGCTGCGGTCGCAGGTTCGAATCCTGCCTCGGGCATGGATGTGTGTGATGTCCATAGGTTAGTTAGGTTTAAGTAGTTCTAAGTTCTAGGGGACTGATGACCACAGATGTTAAGTCCCATAGTGCTCAGAGCCATTTTGAACCTTCCCTTAGGATTTCTATC
This sequence comes from Schistocerca serialis cubense, assembly GCF_023864345.2. NCBI lineage: Eukaryota > Metazoa > Arthropoda > Insecta > Orthoptera > Acrididae > Schistocerca > Schistocerca serialis. The sequence goes on along the minus strand of NC_064647.1, from coordinate 175,094,695 downwards.
TCTTGCTTAATAATAACAAATGAAATCTTCCCTTTGAAATTATTTCTCTTTCTCAATAATAATAAGTGCAATCTTCGAATAAAAATTTAAATTCTGCTTATTAAAAGTGATTTTCTGATTATTTCGACGAAACATAGACTATGTCGTCGTCGTGGCACTCAGTTACCTGCGATAACCCAAAACTGTTCCTCACCTTTTTTACTGTTACTGGATCGCCATGTGAGTGCTACATAGAACTGCGACATAAATATACTTACTCTGTTTTACTATACTCTATTAGCTGCTGGTGGGCTGTCATAAGTGGCTGTATTTATTACCAAAGCTGACGTTATTCTTTAATAGCAAAGCTGACGTTATTCTTTAATTAATTTGACTGAAATTACGTAATTCATAGTTAAACTTTTTCTTGACAACAATAAAATTTTGCAAAGTTTTACGTTGGTGATTTTTGGGATGGATTATAATCAGTAATGCAATATTGCTGGCAAAAATTATTTATATTCTGAATGAAATGATTTTACAAACGTTCAAATGGGACTTACTTTTTACAATAATCTTACAACTAGCATTGCGCAAACATACCTTCAGTAGTCTTGAGCTTCTCAAAAAATAATTCAGTAATATTAGTTCCTCTTATTATAGTAGTTAGCTGATGTCGCTGTACATCCGTTTATAATCTCTTGAAAATCACAGCTGGTGGCTGGCAGGCACACCGCTCCTCTCAACCTCTCGCTTCAGACCTGCTACCGACTCCCTTTACATCTCGCTTACTACTGACTTCCTACGAACGCTACAGTGCGGTCTCTACCGCCAACAATGCTTTCTGGTGCAGACCGTCCCTGCTACCATTACAAAATGTATCAATGCGCGGTCTTTCCCGCTCTTTTCTTAAAGTGTATCCATACGCGACCTCTCCCGCACTTTTTAAAATTATATCGATGTGCGGTCTTTCCCGCCAACAATACTTAGGTTTAGAAATTCCCTGCTACCACAATTATTTCCAAAATGACAAATATTAATTATTCCTACTTAATCCTATTAATAAAAAACAAACATCTTTTATAAATTGTGGTTTGACAATAGACAACGTTTGAAATATGCACGTCTTACACTCTGAAAGGAACCTAATTGGTATACAGTCTGGAACGGAAGACTTGCTTTTATTAAGTGATCTAAGTTGCTTCACTACGTCGAGGATATCTACTTCTAAGGTACTCATGTTGGCAGCTGTTCGTTACTCAAATTCTCGAGTATTTCCTTCGTCTTCTTTAGTGAAGGAATTTCGAAAGGTTGGGGTTAGTAACTCTGCTTTGGCAGCACTGTCTTCGATAGTACCTCCAGTGCTGTCTCGCAGAGAAGGCATTGACTATGTCTGGCCGCTGGGATACTTTACATACAAGGCGACAATTATTGAACTACGAGGGCAGTTCAATAAGTAATGCAACACATTTTTTTTTTCTGAAACAGGGGTTGTTTTATTCAGCATTGAAATACACCAGGTTATTCCCCAATCTTTTAGCTACACAACACTATTTTTCAACGTAATCTCCATTCAATGCTACGGCCTTACGCCACCTTGAAATGAGGGCCTGTATGCCTGCACGGTACCATTCCACTGGTCGATGTCGGAGCCAACGTCGTACTGCATCAATAACTTCTTCATCATCCGCGTAGTGCCTCCCACGCATTGCGTCCTTCATTGGGCCAAACATATGGAAATCCGACGGTGCGAGATCGGGGCTGTAGGGTGCATGAGGAAGAACAGTCCACTGAAGTTTTGTGAGCTCCTCTCGGGTGCGAAGACTTGTGTGAGGTCTTGCGTTGTCATGAAGAAGGAGAAGTTCGTTCAGATTTTTGTGCCTGCGAACACGCTGAAGTCGTTTCTTCAATTTCTGAAGAGTAGCACAATACACTTCAGAGTTGATCGTTTGACCATGGGGAAGGACATCGAACAGAATAACCCCTTCAGCGTCCCAGAAGACTGTAACCATGACTTTACCGGCTGAGGGTATGGATTTAAACTTTTTCTTGGTAGGGGAGTGGATGTGGCGCCACTCCATTGATTGCCGTTTTGTTTCAGGTTCGAAGTGATGAACCCATGTTTCATCGCCTGTAACAATCTTTGACAAGAAATTGTCACCCTCAGCCACATGACGAGCAAGCAATTCCGCACAGATGGTTCTCCTTTGCTCTTTATGGTGTTCGGTTAGACAACGAGGGACCCAGCGGGAACAAACCTTTGAATATCCCAACTGGTGAACAATTGTGACAGCACTACCAACAGAGATGTCAGGTTGAGCACTGAGTTGTTTGATGGTGATCCGTCGATCATCTCGAACGAGTGTGTTCGCACGCTCCGCCATTGCAGGAGTCACAGCTGTGCACGGCCGGCCCGCACGCGGGAGATCAGACAGTCTTGCTTGACCTTGCGGCGATGATGACACTCGCTTTGCCCAACGACTCACCGTGCTTTTGTCCACTGCCAGATCACCGTAGACATTCTGCAAGCGCCTATTAATATCTGAGATGCCCTGGTTTTCCGCCAAAAGAAACTCGATCACTTCCCGTTGTTTGCAACGCACACCCGTTACAGACGCCATTTTAACAGCTCCGTACAGCGCTGCCACCTGTCGGAAGTCAATGAAACTATACGAGACAAAGCGGGAATGTTTGAAAATATTCCACAAGAAATTTCCGGTTTTTTCAACCAAAATTGGCCGAGAAAAAAAATGTGTTGCATTACTTATTGAACTGCCCTCGTATATGAAAACAAACGAAAATTAGTTACAAATTATCGCGTACACACACTTTATTTAACATGAAAACGATACTAGAGATATTCAGATTTAGATTATGACACGTTCGGTATGCGTGCCATCATTGGCAATGACGTGGCGCAAACGAGCAGCGAAATTCTGCACGACCCGCTGAAGTGTCGGAACATCGAAGCCGTCGATAACCTCTTGAATGGCTGTTTTCAGCTCAGCAATGGTTTTGGGGTTATTGCTGTACAGATTGCCGTTAATATAGCCCCACAAAAAGGAGTCGCATGTGTCCAGTTCTGGAGAATATGGTGGCCAATCGAGGGCCATGCCAGTGGCCTCTGGGTACCCAGAGGCAGAATGCTGCTCCCAAGTGCTCCTCCACGACATCAAACACTCTCCTGCTCCTTCTTCCAAGAACCACATCTTCTCAAAATCAGGGTCACTTTGAATAATGGACATGAAGTCATCTCCCAAAACCATCACGCACCGTTCGGTAGTCACTGTACCATCAAGGAATATCGCACCGATTATTCAGTGGCAGGTCAAAGCACACCCCACTGGTACCCGTTGAGGGTGAAGAGACTTCTCTATCGGGAAATACGAATTCTCAGTCCCACAAATGCGCCAATTTTGCTTATTGACGAGCCCATCCAAATGAAAGTGGGCTACGACACTAAGCCAAACCATGCATGCGCATACTACACTACTGGCTATTAAAATTACTACACCACGAAAATGACTTGCTACAGACGCGAAATTTAACCGACAGAAAGAAGATGCTGTGATATGCAAATGATTAGCTTTTCAGAGCATTCACACAAAGTTGGCGCCGGTGGCGACACCTACAACGTGCTGAGGAAAGTTTCCAACCGAATTCTCATACACAAACAGCAGTGGACCGGCGTTGCCTGGTGAAACGTTGTTGTGAGGAGAAATGCGTACCATCACGTTTCCGACTTTGATAAAGGTCGGATTGTAGCCTATCGCGATTGCGGTTTATCGTATCGCGATATTGCTGCTCGCGTTGGTCGAGATCCAATGAGTGTTAGCAGAATATCGAATCGGTGGGTTCTGGAGGGTAATACGGAACGCCGTGCTGGATGCCAACTGCCTCGTATCACTAGCAGTCGAGATGACGGGCATCTTATCCGTATGGCTGTAACGGATCGTGCAGCCACGTCTCCATCCCTGAGTCAACAGATGGGGACGTTTGCAAGGCAACAACCATCTGCACGAACAGTTCAACGACGTTTGCAGCAGCATGGACTATCAGTTCGGAGACCGTGGCTGTGGTTACCCTTGACGCTGCATCAGAGACAGGAGCGCCTGCGATGGTGTACTCGACGACGAACCTGAATGCACGAATTGCAAAACGTCATTTTTTCGGATGAATCCAAGTTCTGTTTACAGCATCACGAAGGTCGCATCCGTGTTTGGCGACATCGTGGTGAACGCACATTGGAAGCGTGTATTCGTCATCGCCATACTGGTGTATCACCCGGCATGGTGGTATGGGGTGCCATTGGTTCCACGTCTCGGTCACCTCTTGTTCGCATTGACGGCACTTTGAACGGTGGACGTTACATTTCAGATGTGTTACGACCCGTGGCTTTACCCTTCATTCGATCTCTGCAAAACCCTACATTTTAGCAGGATAATGCACCACCGCATGTTGCATGTCCTGTTCGGGCCTTTCTGGATACAGAAAATGTTCGACTGCTGCGCTGGCCAGCACATTCTCCAGATCTCTGACCAACTGAAAACGTATGTTCAATGGCGGACGAGCAACTGGCTCGTCACAATACGTCAGTCACTACTCTTGATGAACTGTGGTATCATGTTGAAGCTGCATGGGCAGCTGTACCTGTACACGGCATCCAAGCTCTGTTTGACTCAATGCCCAGGCATAACAAGGCCGTTATTACGGCAAGAGGTGGTTGTTCTAGGTACTGATTTCTCAGGATCTATGCACCCAGATTGCGTGAAAATATAATCACATGTCAGTTCTAGTATAATATACTTGTCCAATGAATACCCATTTATCATGTGCATTTGTTCTTCGAGTAGCAATTTTAATGGCCAGTAGTGTAGTTGTTACTTTCCTGTCTGGCTGTTACTGAGCCTCTCTCCTTTGCCTTTACATTCTTTGCTGAAGGCAGTGGGACGGGTTTCTGCCAATGACTCAATTCCATATCGATAGTGATATTATACCTCTCCACCTTAGAATTTTCCAACATTTGCTCTTAGTCTAAGACAGAGGCGTGATTATGCGATTGCAGTAAGGATCCTGAAACCACCGGTTTTCGGTTATACCGATTTATACCGATTTCTTCATCTCTGTTTTAACCTGACTGTTAAAGACCGTCAAATAACCGGTTTCTGAAATAACCAATTTTCGGTTTGTTTTTAATTGCTATGACTTCCAGTAATAAAGAATGAAAAATTTTAAAACTCGCTCAGACTCTGGCATTATACATATCAAAATACACTCCTGGAAATGGAAAAAAGAACACGTTGACACCGGTGTGTCAGACCAACATACTTGCTCCGGACACTGCGAGAGGGCTGTACAAGCAATGATCACACGCACGGCACAGCGGACACACCAGGAACCGCGGTGTTGGCCGTCGAAAGGCGCTAGCTGCGCAGCATTTGTGCACCGCCGCCGTCAGTGTCAGCCAGTTTGCCGTGGCATACGGAGCTCCATCGCAGTCTTTAACACTGGTAGCATGCCGCGACAGCGTGGACGTGAACCGTATGTGCAGTTGACGGACTTTGAGCGAGGGCGTATAGTGGGCATGCGGGAGGCCGGGTGGACGTACCGCCGAATTGCTCAACACGTGGGGCGTGAGGTCTCCACACTACATCGATGTTGTCGCCAGTGGTCGGCGGAAGGTGCACGTGCCCGTCGACCTGGGACCGGACCGCAGCGACGCACGGATGCACGCCAAGACCGTAGGATCCTACGCAGTGCCGTAGGGGACCGCACCGCCACTTCCCAGCAAATTAGGGACACTGTTGCTCCTGGGGTATCGGCGAGGACCATTCGCAACCGTCTCCATGAAGCTGGGCTACGGTCCCGCACACCGTTAGGCCGTCTTCCGCTCACGCCCCAACATCGTGCAGCCCGCCTCCAGTGGTGTCGCGACAGGCGTGAATGGAGGGACGAATGGAGACGTGTCGTCTTCAGCGATGAGAGTCGCTTCTGCCTTGGTGCCAATGATGGTCGTATGCGTGTTTGGCGCCGTGCAGGTGAGCGCCACAATCAGGACTGCATACGACCGAGGCACACAGGGCCAACACCCGGCATCATGGTGTGGGGAGCGATCTCCTACACTGGCCGTACACCACTGGTGATCGTCGAGGGGACACTGAATAGTGCACGGTACATCCAAACCGTCATCGAACCCATCGTTCTACCATTCCTAGACCGGCAAGGGAACTTGCTGTTCCAACAGGACAATGCACGTCCGCATGTATCCCGTGCCACCCAACGTGCTCTACAAGGTGTAAGTCAACTACCCTGGCCAGCAAGATCTCCGGATCTGTCCCCCATTGAGCATGTTTGGGACTGGATGAAGCGTCGTCTCACGCGGTCTGCACGTCCAGCACGAACGCTGGTCCAACTGAGGCGCCAGGTGGAAATGGCATGGCAAGCCGTTCCACAGGACTACATCCAGCATCTCTACGATCGTCTCCATGGGAGTATAGCAGCCTGCATTGCTGTGAAAGGTGGATATACACTGTACTAGTGCCGACATTGTGCATGCTCTGTTGCCTGTGTCTATGTGCCTGTGGTTCTGTCAGTGTGATCATGTGATGTATCTGACCCCAGGAATGTGTCAATAAAGTTTCCCCTTCCTGGGACAATGAATTCACGGTGTTCTTATTTCAATTTCCAGGAGTGTACATAGCATCAAACAAAATAAGTGAATAAAAATACTTTCCCCGTCTATCGTTCGCTTCCTTTATTGAAAAGTAATGAGGTGTTGAATACTATAAAATGTTACCAGTATTCGCCTACTGATTTTTTTTAAACTCTGCTCAAAAATCGTGTTGAATCAAGGACAAGTTTGAGCATTACGAATACTCAATACTATAGAATGAAAATTGAGGTCGGAGAGCTCTATTTCTCGTGTTATGTTATACGATTTCAAGGGCTGCAAGTGAATAAAGGCATTACAGGTAGACAAAGGCAGCAAATCAACCAATTTCCCTTTTTATTATCAACTACGAATGAATTGTTAAGTTTTTAATTGCTCAGTCAACCAAACGCGCAGCCGGCACACCATTTCAACACGATGTGTGACGATGATTGATCGCAGTCCGCAAGACCTCTTGCGCCGACTTGTCGCTGTTAATGAAACCTAGGTCGATCATTATATACCAGAGCCAAACAGTAGTCAAAGCGATGGACAAATGCTGCTAAAAGTGCATTGAAGAAGGCAAAGACTGTTTTGTCAGTTGCCCAGGGGACGGTGTTTCCCAAAGGAATAATCGTTACAGATTACTTGGGAAAAGTCAGGGCCATAACTGGACCCTATTATGCTTTAGTGTTGGATCGTTTAAAATTGCGTTGGCGGAAAAAAGACCAAGACTGGCACGCAAAAAAGTGTTCTTTCGCCAGAATAATGCAACATCCCACATATCAGCTTCAACAATGGTGACAGTACATGAACTGGGCTTTGAAGTGTTTCCTCATCCACCCTATTGACCAGACTTAACCCCAAGTTCCTTAACTTGTAACTTTGGTTTACTGGGAAGGAAAGAGTATCTTGTAGATTTTGACAGAAGCTATTTTTTTTACATGAAAATCTGGAGGATCTTTGGGCAAACTGTACACCCCCGAAAGGAGACTGTGTTGAAAAGTGGGGTGAGTTGTTTACGAAACAAACATTTTTTTCTTGCTTTTTTTACTAGACTTGTCAAGCCACCGGAGTAGTTCCTAAACATTTAACGTGCACTGCAATAGCACCGAATGTCGTGTTAATTCCGCCGTAGGACCACAAAGACTAGATTAGACTATTCAATAACAGACGTACTGAAAATCTTTCGAGACTAGTCCAATTGCAGCATCCACAGAGGCATTTAAACAGTCATTGTATCCGCACTCCATGTGTGAATGAAACGGGAAGAAACGCTTTGTAGGCCACACGGTGTAGCCGCGCGGTCTCAGGCGTCTTGTCACGGTCCGCATGGCTTCGCCCGTCGGAGGTTCGAGTCCTCCCTCAGGCATGGGTGTGTGTGTCGTCCTTAGCGTAAGTTAGTTTAAGTTAGGTTAAGTAGTATGTAAGCTTAGGGACCGATGACCTCAGCACTTTGGTTCCAGATGACCCTACCACAAACTTCCAAACGTTTTATACTACACGAAGGGACTTCAAAAATCAAGTCACACGTTGTTATGGCAGGCCAGGTAACTCTTATTGAATGCTGCACTACACAGATAAGTCTACATGACATCGGAACGTTGCACCATTCGCTCAATTCCTCCACGATAGAAATCCGCTCCTTTGTCACGGTGCCATTGGAGACGTGCTGCCTCAACGTCCTCATCAGTGGAAAATCGCTTCTCCTCTCCCCCCACTCTTCCCCCATACCCCCTCCCCCCCCCCCCAAATGTTCTTTCAGCTTGCCGAAAAGTTGGAAATCGGACGGTGCAAGATGTACACTTCCCGGTCAGCATGACCCACGTCTGCACTACCTCGGTCAGTTTGTCGGCACCGTTTCACTTCGGCCGTACGAGACACTGCATTTGAGGCATATACGGCCCCAATTTCACGGTGCAACTGTTTACAGTCCTTGTGAGGCCAATGAGGAACGACTTGATTGGGAAGTAGCGGTTCCGGTCACTAGAACTGACAACGGCCGGGAGAGTGTTGATCTGACCACATCCCCCTCTATATCCGCATCCAGAGCTGCCCGTCGGCTGAGGATGACATGGCGGTCGGTCGGTTCCGTTGGTCCTTCAATGCCTGTTGGGACGGAGTTATTTTGAGTTTGATCCGTTTGCAATTTTGACTTTCTGCCCACAAGAATCGTACTGTCCCGCGTGGTTCAACTTCGGAGTACGTCTCCAGTAGCAGCGCCGTTTCACACACACTGTTCAGCACCTGATATCCGTATAGCAGCAGGACTGCGTCAGCAACGTGTGCTCTCTTTCAACAATAGTGTACGGCAAACTACTTTAGCTTTCATCGTACATACAGACACCAGAAAGTAATTTACACTAACACTTCGAAAGGTAAGACCACTGCGCAACAGTGCAAGAAGAGTGACGGCAGATGTGATGTATATTTTATGTGTAGATGGCTGTATGTGGTGGCTCGAAAACCACAAACATACACACTAAGACAAAATCACACACACACACACACACACACACACACACACACACATATATATATATATATATATATATATATATATATATATATATCGGCGCCCAACGAAGAAATTATCCGAATACCCCATACCACCACGCCGGGTGATACGCCAGTATGGTGATGACGAATACACGCTTCCAATGTGCGTTCACCGCGATGTCGCCAAACACGGATGCGACCACCACGATGCTGTAAACAGAACCTGGCTTCATCCGGAAAAATGACGTTTTGCCAGGTTCGTCGTTGAGTACACCATCGCAGGCGCTCCTGTCTGTGATGCAGCGTCAAGGGTAACCGCAGCCATGGTCTCCGAGAAGATAGTCCATGCTGCTGCAAACGTCGTCAAACTGTTTGTGCAGATGGTCGTTGCCTTGCAAACGTTCCCATCTGTTAAGTCAGCGATCGAGATGTGGCTGCACGATCCGTTACAGCCATGCGGATAAGATGCCCGTCATCTCGACTGCTAGTGATACGAGGCAGGTGGCATCCAGCACGGTGTTCCGTATTACTCTCCTGAACCCACTGATTGCATATTCTGCTAACACTCATTGTATCTCGACCAACGCTAGCAGCAATGTTGCGATATGATAAACCGCGATCGCGATAGGCTACAATCCGACCTTTATCAAAGTCGGAAACGTGATGGTACGCATTTCTCCTCCTTACACGAGACATCACAGCAACGTTTGACCAGACAACGGCCGCGCCGGATTAGCTGAGCGGTCTGGGGCGCTGCAGTCATGGACTGTGCGGCTGGTCCCGGCGGAGGTTCGAGTCCTCCCTCCGGCATGGGTGTGTGTGTTTGTCCTTAGGATAATTTAGGTTAAGTAGTGTGTAAGCTTAGGGACTGATGACCTTAGCAGTTAGGTCCCATAAGATTTCATACACATTTGAACATTTTGAACCAGACAACGGCGGTCAACTGCTGTTTGTGTATGAGAAATCGGTTGGAAACTTTCCTCATGTCAGCACGTTGTAGGTGTCGCCATCGGCGCCAACCTTGTGTGAATGCTCTGAAAAGCTAATCATTTGCATATCACAGCACCTTCTTCCTGTCGGTTAAATTTCGCGTCTGTAGCACGTCATCTTCGTGGTGCAGCAATTTTAATGGCCAGTAGTGTACATCGCTGTATCGTCACTTTCGGATGGCACCAATATTTCACTCTGAAGCAGCCACAAGAGTAAGAGCGCAATTATTATTCCAAGTTTATACACGTCAATAAAATTATAGTTACATCAATCGAAGTAACATTCTTTTCACAAGGACAATTCACGTCTTTTTTCCTTATATGATGTCGATAGTTTGTTGTGTCCCCTCCCATTTTTAATCTTTTAAACCAATGGAGTATTGTACTTCATTGCTACCGAACTTGGTAAAACACCTCCAAATTAGGGATGATGCAATTCAGCAACACGGCTGATGTCTGAGGACGTCAGCGATACACGGCCGTACAGCCCACGCACACGCGTACCATGCAGTAGGCCGCGTCACATGGCAACAGGTTACCTCTGCAGTGCTGTGCCGCCTCTTACGTGTTTATTCCTAATTTCTAACTGTACGTGTCGTTATTAAAATGGTACTGATCGCTTTTCCCAATTTCTATGAAAACTAAATATTTCAGCTGGCCGGAGTGGCCGAGCGGTTCTAGGCGCTACCGTCTGGAACCGCGCGACCGCTACGGTCGCAGGTTCGAATCCTGCCTCGGGCATGGATGTGTGTGATGTTCTTAGGTTAGTTAGGTTTAAGTAGTTCTAAGTTCTAGGTGATTGATGACCTCAGAAGTTAAGTCCCATAGTGCTCAGAGCCATTAGAGCCTAAATATTTCAAAGTGCTCGAAATTTTGCCAATGAACATTACTTTTAGTCAAAAGTTTTATTCAAACGCCAAAAATTTTAGCACTGATGTTACGGCAAATCGATATGCCGCTTTCTTACTCTGCTATTAGTAAAATAATTGGAAAAATCTGCTGTAACCGAGCCAAACAAATACTGAAAAATATCGGTTATTTACAACTCGTATATCTGTATTGGTTTTAGCCAGTCGATTATTTCCAGCCCTACTCTCTCTTACGCACTCTAGATCCAACTTCAATCAGTCCGAAACACTTCAAATGGCTCTGATTGTTGGCACACCAAAGGCGCACGAAGTGTTTTCTTCATCTGCATTACATGATAATGCTAAAGTTAGTAAAGAAAACGTAATAAAAAAATCTGGATGGATTATACAAACAAAACAGGTGAACGACGAATATGTCTGCACATCATTCCATCTCTTATGTCCTATGATAGCTAACGTTATTATTGTCAACTAGGAAATGAGGCATGGGAGTGACTGCTATGACTTCAGATCCACAAATGCTACAGTCCTTGCAGGCTGTTGCCAAATAGTTGGCGACTATCTTCGAGCATCTCACTATTCATGTTTTCCAGTAACTTAGAGACGCTTCTTTATGTGACCATTCATGTTAGTCTTATCTGAATATTTTCAATGTCCCCCATTAGGCCTGTCTAATATTGGTCCCAAGCACTTGTGCTATGTTCTAAAATGGCTCGCAGGTTTGTAGGCAATCTCCATCGTAGACTCATTGAATTTTACAGGCATATTGTCAATGAACATAAGTCTGCCACCTAATTAACCAATGCTTGATCCTATGTGCTCTCAGATGTTTCAAATGGCTCTGAGCACTATGGGACTTAAAATCTGAGGTCATCAGTCCACCCAGACATAGAACTAATTAAACCTAACTAGCCTGAGGGCATCACACACATCCATGCCCGAGGCAGGATTCGAACCTTCGATCGTAATGGACGCGCGGTTCCGGATTGAAGCGCCTAGAACCGCTATGCCACAGCGGCCGACACTCAGATATTTATGTGAGTTGGGTGGATATGTAATTTGCCAACATTGCACCAATCTGAATGTTGTGGCTGAATATTTCTGCAGTTATTTTTTACAAAAAGCACTTGATTATACATCACTGCATAATCTGTGGAAAGTTTAAGGTAAATACACAGGGCGGTTCGGCTGCTCCTACCAATGAGTTTTATGCAACCCACAACTCATTCAAATACCATGTGGGATATTTTCATATATTTCTCACTTACTACACATAAACTATTAGTCCTACAGAAAAAATGAGCAGGACTTTTTGTACGGAATTTAATGTAGTTAAATTTTGTGCTGGGACACGTTTCTGAGGAAGGCCGTTGTTTGTGAGATATTCAGGAAATATGTACAAAAAGGGACCTTCAAATGCACTCCCATTCATACTGAGCCACCTACCGGTCATGATTTCTAGTATGGTGTTGATGGCATTCACTCCTACCATGGTAAAAAAATTGTCACTGTACGATTTAATTCCCACATTCGACCGTTTTTTGGTCTCCATTCAGTGGCTATATTACGTCACTGCCTCAGCCGAGGACTTACAAATTGTAAAACTGATTTTTCTGCGAATTTTACCACAGTTCTGTGAATTTTAGCATTATTAAATAAACAATTAAATCTTTGTATTCGTCAGGTCTTCCGACTACGAAACTACTGTGCTTGTAACGGTTAAGTTTGGATCGAATTGTCAGCATAATTTGCCTCAGCATAAGGTTTAAAACGTCAGTTTTCTTTTATTAGCCACACAGGCACGTTTAAGTTAGCAATGTTAACGAATACCCCAATGAATAGAGAACGAAAAAGATCGAAAATCTAGAATAGTTATTGTAGTTGTAAACTGTTGTGTTGTGGTAGGAGAGAGTGCTACGAACAACATGCTAGACTGGTGAGGGACTACATTAAATTTCCTATAAAAAGGTCCTGTTCATTTTTTGTGTAGGATTAGCAGCTCGTGTGTAGCGACCGAAAGACTATGAAAATTTCGTTCATGGTTTTTGAAGGCGTTGTGGGTTGCATAAAACTCATCGGTAGGGGCAGCTGAATCACGCTGTATGTAGAATATTTTCCACAGGTCTTAAATGATTCATAAAAGATATCTAAAATAATAATTTCTGTTTTTTTACTAGTTTCAGTGTTGAATCTTCAACATGGAAGGACAGTTTACAGACATGAAAATTACAGCCAAAGTCCACTGAATCGAATACGGTGGCTTTACAATATAGCTCAGTTTCTTGACATCAGTGTCCATAATAGCGTTTAACTGGTTTAGGATCAATACCAGAGAACCGTAAAACCGTTTAACGCCATATAGCTGTAAACATTCCCTTTGCCAAGTACTGTCCAAACCTGATCATGAGTATTGATTACAGACTTCAGTCAGTGGAAATTGATACTGTCAATTTGGTTCATGCATTCCTTTTGAACATACTTATTTATTCACTATTTATAAAGAAACCCATACATTTTTATCATTTTCATTTTTATAAAATATGATCAAGCACAACTTTGAGTACTTAAAGGGGTGACGGAAGGCAATTTTATCCTTACTCCACCAATGCTATTTTACCCTTTGAATAGGTACACTTTTCAAAAGAACTCCAAGTGATAAAACAATGAAATTTTTACTGCATATATATAACATGTTTCTAACTCCATTAGTTTTTCAAATAATGGTACCTGAACGTAAAAAAAATGCAGTTATGAGAAAAATCCATTTAAACTTTAATATTGCAATTCTAGTATAGTTATTGATGAGAATTACTTGCCACTAATGTTTCCCTTCACCATACCGAGCATCATCTGAATCATATTGATCTTCTTTTCTTCTCCTCGTCCTTCTTATTTTCTGTCTGGCTTCTTTTGTGCATTTTAAATTAACAATATCTGCTTTGTAGATTCTCTCTTTCTCTATCTGCACCAAGAATTTTGCAGTATTTCCACTAGATTTTATGCCAAATAATTCCAGCACTTGCCCGCGAAAGCCAAAAAAATCTCATTCTGGAGACATATAGACTGGTTGTAATTTTGGAAAATCCACATCCTAATGCATATCATTGGATCTATCCAAAATCATATAAGCAAAAGATGATTCTTGACGAATTTGAAGACGAAAGAGAAAGGTTTTTCACAAAAATAATTGAAAATTTAATTGTACTAATTAAATAAAGGAAAATGCATATATGAATTATCAAATTTATTTACGTATTGTAAGTAGCCTGCTTGTATTTGGCAGCGCTATATACTGTGTTAATATCGCTGACAGTGCTCTGTACCCTCGGCATGGGACTCTGTGATTGGATGGGCTAGCAGTTAGCGAGCGGAAAGAAAAGTGTATGGACATGTTTTTCTTAGTGCAGGCTCTGTGTTCGCAGGACATGCACTGTAAAATGAGACGGAAGGAAATGTAAAATGAGGATAGATGTTGTTGGTAATGTTTGGGTTGTAGAATTATTGATAACTATATAATTTTTAGAACTGGATGTCACATAAATAAGGTAAAATTTTGTAAATACATTGTTTGCTCTTCAACAAAATCTTTATTTTCCTAACCATGTGCCTCATAGTAGTTAGTCCTTTTATTTAGGTGGCTGTAGTTTATGTTATGAAGATTTTCTGTGAGGTAACTGACTTATAAAAAGAATGGGATTTGTGACTGAAACGAGTTTAGTCAATTACCAGAGTTAAAGGTAGTTTCATATTCCTTTAATGTCACATAATTATTGGAAGTCATGTTGTCACTCTATATCAGTCAGATTGCGTTGGGATTGTATATTGTGGGTAATAAATGAATAGGTTAAGTTTGAATTGTCATTGTTAGGGAAAATTCTGTAAGTCAGTGATTAAATGATAGATAGAATTAAAGACATTTGTTTCACCTGGGGTCTCTGCCAGGATACTTCACTGGAATCTTCTGATTTCGTTGTTGTTTGAATAATTAGCACTTGATTAGAAATTAGCTATTGTATACTGCTAGCGTGTAATTGTATGCATGGAATTTCCTTGGTAGTTGCAGTTTCTTATTGTTGTACTGTTTTGCCATGAGCAAAGTAGTTGTGGCATGGGTACAATGAGACAGTTATTTTCGTAACTCAACAATACGTTTCAGTACTGTACTTTCAAGATCATGGCCATGAACATAATAACTACGACATTTATACACACAGTACTTTACTTCTGCACATGACAAGGTAAGATACGTACATTGACTTTTGAAGAACTTTGCTTATGAA
The DNA here is from genome assembly GCF_023864345.2 of Schistocerca serialis cubense. Taxonomy (NCBI): domain Eukaryota; kingdom Metazoa; phylum Arthropoda; class Insecta; order Orthoptera; family Acrididae; genus Schistocerca; species Schistocerca serialis. The sequence continues at coordinate 175,079,430 of NC_064647.1, read as the reverse complement.
CGACCATAACTACGACGCTTGGCACGTTTTTACTCTTAAGCGATGACAGAAATTTTCTTACAGCAAGAAGTACAGTTTAGCACTGCATGACATGCATTTGAGTGATTACGTTTTGTACTTGAAACATTATGAGAAATATTTTTGAACTACAATGATACAGAGAAGGTTATCGGCGATACATTTCATTATGCAGTTTTAATCCGTTAGATCTGAGGTATAATTATATTATCCCTCATGGGGGTAAGCCTACTTTGTGTACCATGCATGTGGCAAGTGCAAGGAGCCCTACCTAATATGGTATTTTCTTGTGCAGTTTTATACATTGGAACCATATTTCTCTAACACAGAATTACACAACTATCTGGTTATTTAACAGAGAGAAATGAACGTTTTTACTACGTCTCTGACATATATCTAGGTAATTACACAGTTGGATTATTTTGCATTTATGAAACTCTACTTCATTTGCATTTTGTGAACTGTTCACATACTCGTATATTTTCAGAACCATTGTGATACTGCGAGAACTTTGAGTGATGTATATTGTATGTGACCTTGACGTAATGCTCTATTGTGCTGGGCTGCGAACTAGCCTCCTTGAAATATACCCATTGCTGTGTATCCTTTCAACTTTCCTGGTGCCGCTTAAGCAGCTTTGAAGTTTGCCTCATCCTGCCAGCGCTCGTATAGCTGTAGAAAAGAGAGGCTGTTGATGTCGCTATTGACATATCTTTGCAGAACACACCACAAACACGACATACATTATAACTTGTAATGATTACACTTTGGAGTTTGAACTTTGTGCTACTTACTGAAATGATTTTGAATTGAGGAGAAATATTTTTATGTTTACACACCTGATTATGACAAGTAAAGATTTCATGTGAAACAATTTGGGTGAAGGTCACGGTTAAAGCAGGCTCAAACATGGTAATTGGATGTCTCTATAGGCCCCCTGGCTCAGCAGCTGTTGTGGCTGAACACCTGAAGGGTAATTTGGAAAATATTTCGAGTAGATTTCCCCACCATGTTATAGTTCTGGGTGGAGATTTTAATTTGCGGGATATAGACTGGGAGACTCAAACGTTCATAACCGGCGGCAGGGCCAAAGAATCCAGTGAAATTTTTTTAAGTGCTTTATCTGAAAACTACCTTGAGCAGTTAAACAGAGAACCGACTCGTGGCGATAACATATTAGACCTTCTGGTGACAAACAGCCCCGAACTATTTGAAACAGTTTACGCAGAACAGGGAATCAGCGATCATAAAGCGGTTACTGCATCGATGATTTCAGCCGTAAATAGAAATATTAAAAAAGGTAGAAAGATTTTTCTGTTTAGCAAAAGTAACAAAAAGCAGATTTCAGAGTACCTGACGGCTCAACACAAAAGTTTTGTCCCAAGTACAGATAGTGTTGAGGATCAGTGGACAAAGTTCAAAACCATCGTACAATATGCGTTAGATGAGTATGTGCCAAGCAAGATCGTAAGAGATGGAAAAGAGCCACCGTGGTACAACAACCGTGTTAGAAAACTGCTGCGGAAGCAAAGGGAACTTCACAGCAAACATAAACATAGCCAAAGCCTTGCAGACAAACAAAAATTACGCGAAGCGAAATGTAGTGTGAGGATGGCTATGCGAGAGGCGTTCAATGAATTCGAAAGTAAAGTTCTATGTACTGACTTGACAGAAAATACTAAGAAATTTTGGTCTTACGTCAAAGCGGTAAGTGGATCAAAACAAAATGTCCAGACACTCTGCGGCCAAAATGGTACTGAAACACGGGATGACAGACTAAAGGCCGAAGTACTAAATGTCTTTCTCCAAAGCTGTTTCACAGAGGAAGACTGCACTGTAGTTCCTTCTCTAGATTGTCGCACAGATGACAAAATGGTAGATATCGAAATAGATGACAGAGGGGTAGAGAAATAATCAAAATCGCTCAAAAGAGGAAAGGCCGCTGGACCTGATGGGATACCAGTTCGATTTTACACAGAGTACGCGAAGGAACTTGCCCCCCTTCTTGCAGCGGTGTACCGTAGGTCTCTAGAAGAGCGTAGCGTTCCAAAGCATTGGAAAAGGGCACAGGTTATCCCCGTTTTCAAGAAGGGACGTCGAACAGATGTGCAGAACTATGGACCTATATCTCTAACGTCGATCAGTTGTAGAATTTTGGAACACGTATTATGTTCGAGTATAATGACTTTTCTGGAGACTAGAAATCTACTCTGTAGGAATCAGCATGGGTTTCGAAAAAGACGGTCGTGTGAAACCCAGCTCGCGCTATTCGTCCACGAGACTCAGAGGGCCATAGACACGGGTTCACAGGTAGATGCCATGTTTCTTGACTTCCGCAAGGTGTTCGATACAGTTCCCCACAGTCGTTTAATGAACAAAGTAAGAGCATATGGACTATCAGACCAATTGTGTGATTGGATTGAAGAGTTCCTAGATAACAGAACGCAGCATGTCATTCTCAATGGAGAGAAGTCTTCCGAAGTAAGAGTGATTTCAGGTGTGCCGCAGGGGAGTGTCGTAGGACCGTTGCTATTCACAATATACATAAACGACCTTGTGGATGACTTCGGAAGTTCACTGAGGCTTTTTACAGATGATGCTGTGGTGTCTCGAGAGGTTGTAACAATGGAAAATTGTACTGAAATGCAAGAGGATCTGCAGCGAATTGACGCATGGTGCAGGGAATGCAGTTGAATCTCAATGTAGAAAAGTGTAATGTGCTGCGAATACATAGAAAGATAGATCTCTTATCATTTAGCTACAAAATAGCAGCTCAGCAACTGGAAGCAGTTAATTCCATAAATTATCTGGGAGTACGCATTAGGAGTGATTTAAAATGGAATGATCATATAAAGTTGATCTTCGGTAAAGCAGATGCCAGACTGAGATTCATTGGAAGAATCCTAAGGAAATGCAATCCGAAAACAAAGGAAGTAGGTTACAGTACGCTTGTTCGCCCACTGCTTGAATACTGCTCAGCAGTGTGGGATCCGTAACAGATAGGGTTGATAGAAGAGATAGAGAGGATCCAACGGAGAGCAGCGCGCTTTGTTACAGGATCATTCAGTAATCGCGAAAGCGTTACGGAGATGATAGATAAACTCCAGTGGAAGACTCTGCAGGAGAGACGCTCAGTAGCTCGGTACGGGCTTTTGTTAAAGTTTGGAGAACATACCTTCACCGAAGAGTCAAGCAGTATATTGCTCCCTCCTACGTATATCTCACGAAGAGACCATGAGGATAAAATCAGAGAGATTAGAGCCCACACAGAAACATACCGACAATCCTTCTTTCCACGAACAATACGAGACTGGAATAGAAGGGAGAACCGATAGAGGTACTCAGGGTACCCTCCGCCACACACCGTCAGGTAGCTTGCGGAGTATCGATGTAGATGTAGAAGTGTCTCTCTACGAGATTTGAGAGAATTTCTACTGATTTATGAAATGCCACTTGACTATGGAATGCTGTTTTTATGTTTTGCTTTCTGCGTATTTGCTTATTTTATTTGATATCTGGTTTCTAGCTGCACTGCAGCATTGGTTTTATGAAATAAAATTCAATACATATGCTAATGTGAACACACTCCGTTAACAGATCACTTAAATAATAATTTTATGATCCATATTCATTAAAAAAACAGCACTTGAAAAGAAAAGAACAATAAGAAGGAGATGGAACTAGTAACAGGAACTTCATACATAATTTTATTTTCAAGAACTTGGTAATTTTTTTGGTAGAATAAGTTGTTGTGGTGCACCACTTTAGTGTTAAGATGTGACATAGAATCATTGCATTTCATATGGGAAATAGTATAGATCTTGTCCCTTGTGCTGGCGCTTTGCATAGTTTTGATGATCACAGATATATACATGCCATTGTAAGCTTAAACATGTATTTCCCTTATCTGGATTGCAGGCTTTACTGTAATATTTTTTCTGCTCCTACTTTCTCATGTTTAGGTATAAGTTGTTGCATTTGCTGCTGCTATTTGTCAGGCAATGTCTTACTGAATTTTACTTTGTACTACTGTACCAAGCCAGTTTTACCACAGATTTATTTTTGTTGTTTGCTGATATTGCCTTACATTAGTTGTAGTGTTGCATTTGCTTTGGTAATTTAGATATGCTACTGCTTGCTTTGCCATTTTGCATTTTTGTCATTGTTGTTTGTGTTAATTCTTTTCTGCTGCTGCATTGCCTCATTCTCTACTTTATGTATCTGAGCTCAGTAGATTTAAAGTAGCTTAAGAAGGGGTATGCTATATAAGAAAATGAGTTGTGATGAGTTGGGAGGAAATGCATTGAGAAGCTACAAGGAAAAGATCTGGCCAAAGAGTGTTGTACAATGAGGTACAATTATTTTGGAAATGAACAGATATAAGTAGGGTACAACGATAACAGGTTTAGGCAGGATCTTCTTGGAAACGAATGATGAGGTAAGAAAAATGTGGAAGTATAAGCACTGGTTGAAAGTATAAATACAGATAGCATGCTTAGATACGATTTTTTTTTAACAAATGTTGAAGTAAGAGCGGTCTGCGAGTATTAAATGAAGTTTTGTTTGGAAATGATGTAGTTTTGGTTGCAATGTGTGTGTGTATGAAAGATATTCTTGAAACGAGAAAAATGAAACAGAGGTATAAAACGCACACCACAATTACTGCAGTATCAAGATAAATTCGGTAGAATTTTTTTCTTCTAACACTAGGCTACATTAACTATGATGAGGAATACTGTTATTCTCAAATTTAATCTCTGTTTTTGTACCACGTTCTTTACTTTAGGAAGAGGTTCAGGTATTATTTATTCTGTAATGCTTCTGCTAGTATTCCCAGGTTTCATTTTTTTACATATTTCATAATTCCTGTAATACATGTATATATATACTTTTTTCTATCCTTTATGTAAAGCCTGTATTACTACAAATGTTATTTGTATTATCATGTCATTTACTTATGCTGTAAAATTGTAATTGTATAGACACCAGTTCTTGAAGTTAGGCGAATAGTAGGGATGCTTTTTACTGCACACATTTGTCTGTTGGTCATACTATACGTATCATATCTCAGAGACTGTGTTAGTGCTTGAATGTGTGTTGATAATTCAGTAAGGGACTGGTGACTGGTTAACAGCATTGCTGGTTCTGAGGATACTGAAAAAAAAAACCGAACTAGTAAGTGCACAAGTGGTGGTTTAGGGATTTGTAATATGTATCAGTACTGATTACATAGTAGTGGCTCATGGACTTGCTATATTATCCTCAAGGCTCTTCAGTTGTGATTGTGGACCAACACAATGGCTGCTGGCTATGTCTCCAAGGACTACAGTGGGTCTGCACTTTGGTGGCCCACTACTATCATAATCTCTGTAAGGACTACAGTGGGTCTGCTCCATGGTGATCCCCCAATTCTGCCAATATTCTTCAAGGCTTCGACTGATACTTCTGTGGGTCTGCTCTGTTGTTGCCTATTACCAGTCTTATGGTACCAACTGAAATCTTCATGTCAAGAGTCAGCACTGTGTTTCTGTGGGGAGGACAACACTACTTCTTCAAGGCTGCATGGTTGTCCACCACTTACTTGTGAATTTTCATGTACTGCACAGCCTTTGTGTCTAAAACTGGCATAGACTTCTCTTCTGATGAATAATTAGGACTGTCTTAAGGGACTGTGCGGAGAATTTTTGCTTTATTGAGCAACAGCAGTTTACTTAACCTTTGTGTGCATTTGCTCTATTTGATATTGTTAATATAAAAAATTTTAACAACTTAGTCTTGGTCACTGCCCAAAACACTTTGTAACATTTTTGAGGGAAGCAGGGGCCTATGTAAGTAGCCTGTTTGTATGTTGGCAGCGCTATAGACTGTGTTAATATCGCTGACAGCGCTTTGCACCCTCAGCAAGAGACTCTGTGGTTGGTCAGACTAGTAATTAGCGAGTGGATAGAAGAGTGTATGGACATGTTTTTTCTTAGTGGAGACTCTGTGCTGGTAGGACAAGCATTGTAAAGTGAGACTCAAGGAAATGTGAAATGAGGATGGATGTTGTTGGTAATGTTTTGCTTGTGGAATTACTGACAACTACACAATTTTTAGAACTGGATGTTACATAAACAAGGTGAAATTTTATAAAAACATTGTTTGCTCTTCAACAAAATCTTTATTTTGCTAACCATATGACTCCTAGAAGCCAGAGTCTATAGTAGTTAGAATCCTTTTATTTAGTTGGCTGTAGCTGCTGCCTGCTGTAATTTCTGTAGCTCGTGTTACGAACATTTTGTGTGAAGTAAGTAACTTATAAAAAAATGTGGTTCGAGACTGAATTGAGTTTAGGCAATTAACAGAGTTGAAGGTAGTTTCACATTTCTTTAACTTCGTAAGTTTTGGACTTTTATTATTGTTAGGATTTCTTGCAATTCAGGGCCATTCTTTTGTGTTAATTATGGGAAGTAATGTTGTCACTACATAGCAGTGAGACTGCAAGGGGGTAGTGGGTAGTAAATGAGTAGGTTAAGCTTAAGTTGTCTTTGTTAGTGAAAATACTGTTTCGATGATAAAAATAAGTAAAGACATAGTTTCAATATATGTAATTACTGTTATTTTGATTACTTTGTTTGCATATGTCAACTATGTATTATAATGATGTAAAATGAATTCCCCAGAGGAATGCACACTCATTCTTACATTATGAGACTGGCGAGCGTGGGACCTTAAACTCTGGTAGCACTGTTCCTTTCTTGCTGTCTGTGCTACTTCTTTTTTCTCTTTCTTTGAATCTATCAATGTTATCGCTTTCTATCCATTCTATCTCTCTTCTGTGTGAATGAACTATGACTTTCATATACATATTTTTGCTTGTGAATTATTTTATTATCTGGTGGTCTTTGTTATCTTAGTCAATAAATCAACTATGGCTGCAACACGTTACATGAATCATTTACTGAAGATTTCACTTACATAAATGTAAAGTACATTATACATATCTTTTCTATGTGTGGATGCACATGGTTATATACATTTTTACGTCTTCTCTGGTATACAGAGAAGATTTGGATAAATTTTCGGTTATTAGGTTTCTTATGTTGCTGTTAGGGGCATGACCACAAATGTCCATTTTGACTATCTTCATATGATTTTATATTGGTGGGCAGTTCTGTCAGAAGCTACTCAGAGTAAGTTTTGAGCCTTCCCCCTTCATACCTTTACCATACTGCCTTATCATTGTCGCTGTTCTTTTTTCCTCCATCTGTTGATGAGCAATGGTATCTGTTTTCTGTCTCACTTGCCAACCACTTATTTTGAAGCATCATGCTTCCCTTGTTGCAGCGTCTGAATCGCACTTGTCTCTTGTCTCATTCATTTGATAATGTGTATGATGCACCTCCTGCAAATAATCCATTGTAGAGTTATTTGACTACATAGATCTAATAAGCGTTCTCTTTGAAAGAAAAATTCATATCTTATTAATGTAGATAAATTCGTCACTTAACAGAAGCCATTTCGTAAATATATTTTGTCCTCCACAGCTAAAAAAATATTTGAATCGCTAAAATTATAAGTCTGTTCTTGTAGGCAAGTTGTTCTGTCATTCTGAAGATGCCTTAGATTTGAACATTGTCAACTCACAGTCAGCACTTGTATTATGATGGAAGAACTAACATCTGATTATAAACTAAAGCTTTTGAAGTGAAGTATGACATGTGATAACCATTACGAAATTAATTGTTCTAATGATATTATGGAACAGATGTTATGAAAACAAGGAACAGATTTTCAGAAGGCAGATGAAAAAGATGTTGATAATAATAGTAACATTGTCTGACGGAATAGTTGCTAAGTACTATAACTGATTGCAGTTTCACTACGAGTTAACTATGTACATAATGATCTCTCATATAAAATTAATGGCTTTAAGAATATTTTATGATGAAATAAAGAAGTACAGTTTTTGTGAGCTACTGAAGAGATGTTATAGCATTGTATTGATGATTGTAATTAATGTTGAGGAGATGTTGATGAAAAGGTTGAAGTGTGGGTTTAGCGAAATTTATTCTATATGATGGTGTCATGTCTGATGAAGTTCATGCACAAGAAAGCTCAATATGTAATTACTGTAGTACTGTAAATTATGAACTGTCGGAAAACTACAAACATGAAAACATCTCGGAATAATAGTAAATAATTATTAAAATAAGAAGGTAATTTTGGAAAATAGAAATAATGGCAGTAGAAGAAGCAGATGAGAAGAAATATTCGTCGAGCAGAAAGTTGCTGACTATCTGACAATATCAAAAAGTAAAAACAAGACTGGCCACGAAATAAAAGTTACTAACGTTTATTGACAGAGAAACAAATGGCATTCTGAAATCTCAAATTTTAATAATACATCTAGGAATAAGTTCAAGTAATATTATTATCACTTTGTTTCTTTGAATTATATTTTAAGGCTTATGTAAATACTTGTTATGTCTTGCAAATTTGACCTAGTCTCTCTGCAAGAACGTCTTTTTTTTTTGAGTCATCAGTCTTCTGACTGGACTGATGCAGCCCGCCACGAATTCGTCTCCTCTGCCAACTTCTTCATGCCAGAGTACCACTTACAACCTGTTGTTGTTGTTGTGGTCTTCAGCCCTGAGACTGGTTTGATGCACCTCTCCATGCTACTCTATCCTGTGCAAGCTTCTTCATATCCCAGTACCTACTGCAGCCTACATCCTTCTGAATCTGCTTAGGGTATTCATCTCTTGGTCTCCCTCTACGATTTTTACCCTCCACGCTGCCGTCCAGTACCAAATTGGTGATCCCTTGATGCCTCAGAACTTGTCCTACCAACCGATCGCTTTTTCTAGTCAAGCTGTGCCACAAACTCCTCTTCTCCCCAATTCTGTTCAATACCTCCTTATTAGTTATGTGATCTACCCATCTAATCTTCAGCATTTCTTCTGTAGCACCACATTTCGAAAGCTTCTATTCTCTTCTTGCCTAAACTATTTATCGTCCATTTTTCACTTCCATACATGGCTACACTCCATACAAATACTTTCAGAAAAGACTTCCTGACGCTTAAATCAGTACTCGATGTTAACCTATGTCCTCAATTGTTTGCTGGATGTATTCCAATCTCTGTCTTCCTCTACAGTTTTTGCCCTCTACAGTTCCCTCCAGTACCATGGAAGTCATTACATCATGTGTTAATAGATGTCCTATCACCCTGTCCCTTCTCCTTATCAGTGTTTTCCACATATTCCTTTCCTCTCCGATTCTGTGCAGAACCTTCTCATTCCTTACCTTATCAGTCCACCTAATTTTCAACATTCGTCTGTAGCACCACATCTCAAATGCTTCGATTCTCTTCTGTTCCAGTTTTCCCACATTCCATGTACCACAGTCATACAATGCTGTACTCCAGACGTACGTTCTCAGAAGTTTCTTCCTCAAATTAAGGCCTATATTTGATACTAGTAGATTCTCTTGGTCAGGAAAGCCCTTTTTGCCATTGCTAGTCTGCTTTTGGTGTCCTCCTTGTTCTTTCCGTCATTGGCTATTTTATTGCCTAGGTAGATGAATTGCTTAACTTCATCTACGTCGTGATCAGTCCTGATGTTAAATTTCTCGCTGTTCTCATTTCTGCTATTTCTCATTACTTTCATCTTTCTTCGATTTGCTCTCAATCCATATCCTGTACTCATTAGATTGTCCATTCCGTTCAGCAGATCAAGTAATTCCTCCCTACTTTCACTCAGGATAGCAATGTCATCAGCGAATCCTATTATTGGTATCGGTTCATTTTGAATTTCAGTTCCATTCCTGAACCTTTGTTTTATTTTTATCGTTGCTTATTCGATGTACAGATTGAACAGCAGAGGGGAAAGACTGCATCCCTGTCTTACACCCTTTTTAATCCGTGCAGTTCTTGGTCGCCCACTCTCATTATTCCCTCTTGGCTCTTGTATATGTTGTATATTACTCGTCTCTCCCTATAACTTACCCCTATTTTTCTCAGCATTTCGAACATCTTGTACCATTTTACACTGCCCAAGGCTTTTTCCATGTCGACAAATCCTATGAACGTGTCTTGATTTTTCTGTAATCTTGCTTCCACTATCAACTGCAACGTCAGAATTGCCTCTATCGTGCCTTTACCTTTTCTAAAGTCAGACTGATCGTCATCTAGCGCATCCTCAATTTTATTTTCGGTTCGTCTGTATATTATTATTGGCAGCAACTTGGATGCATCAGCTATTCAGCTAAGTGTGCGATAATTCTCGCACTTGTTCAGCTCTTACAGTCTTCGAAATTGTGTGGACGATATTTTTCCGAAAGTCGGATGGTATGTCACCAGATTCATACAGTCTACACATCAACGTGACTTGTAGTTTTGATGCCACTTCCCCTAATGATTTTAGAAATTCTGATGGAATATTATCTATCCCTTGTGCATTATTTGATCTTAAGTCCTCCAAAGCTGTTTTACATTTTGATTTTAATACTGGAGCCTCTATCTCTTCAAAATCGACTCCTGTTTCCTCTTCTATAACAACATACAAATCTTCTCCATCATAGAGGCTTTAAATGTATTCCTTCCACCTACCTGCTCTCTCCTCTGCATTTAGCAGGGGATTTCCCGTTGCACTCTTAATGTTACAACCCTTGTTTTTAATTTCACAGATGGTTGTTTCGACTCTTCCGTATGCTAAGTCTGTCCTTCCGACAATCATTTATTTTTCGATTTATTCACTTTTTTATGGGGTCATTTCATCTTAGCTTCCCTGGAATTCCTATTTATTTCATTCCTCAGCGACTTGTATTTCTGTATTCCTGAGTTTCTTTGAACATTTTCGCACTTCCTCCTTTCAACGATGAAATTAAGTATTTCTTCTTTTACCCATTATTTCTTCGCAGTTAACTTCTTTGTACCTATGTTTTTCTTTCCAAAATCTAGTCACACACAGCTGTCGTTATGAACTTTGCTTCTTTACGGTATCTATTATACAAAGCTGTTATTCTAAAAAGATTTTGTACTACTATGGTGAGCTCAAAACAACAAATTACTCGCGTATGGTATAACTCTCGAGCCGTTGATAATGGTCATTTCACCGAAACTAGAAGCGAAACTCATTGTGTAAAAAAAGGACGGCTTAAGATTCACCATTAATTTTAAGAAGTATATTCCGACTCTAAAATATTTGTGTGTAAGTCATACACTGAACTGTAAGTCGACATCTTGTATTTGTGTTTGTATAGGGCACAATGAGGACTGACGTGAACAAGGTGTTAGAGGTTCCACATGCGTGTGGAATTTTAAGGATCATCACAAGATTGTGAGTTGTAACGTACGAGAATGCTCAAGCGCAAACAGACATAGAGAATTCTGCGATTGCATTTGGTACTGAGTTCACGGACACTATCTTTCCTCATTATTTACCAATTGGAATTCTAAGTACCGACCAACCTGGATTCGATTATGGCATTCACAGAAACCGCACACTACGTAGCATGGGTGAACGCGACACGATTGTCAGTGTGCAATCAGCGTCTGGAATATCACGTTGGTATACACTTGAGTCAATTACACTCCTGGAAATGGAAAAAAGAACACATTGACACCGGTGTGTCAGACCCACCATACTTGCTCCGGACACTACGAGAGGGCTGTACAAGCAATGATCACACGCACGGCACAGCGGACACACCAGGAACCGCGGTGTTGGCCGTCGAATGGCGCTAGCTGCGCAGCATTTGTGCACCGCCGCCGTCAGTGTCAGCCAGTTTGCCGTGGCATACGGAGCTCCATCGCAGTCTTTAACACTGGTAGCATGCCGCGACAGCGTGGACGTGAACCGTATGTGCAGTTGACGGACTTTGAGCGAGGGCGTATAGTGGGCATGCGGGAGGCCGGGTGGACGTACCGCCGAATTGCTCAACACGTGGGGCGTGAGGTCTCCACAGTACATCGATGTTGTCGCCAGTGGTCGGCGGAAGGTGCACGTGCCCGTCGACCTGGGACCGGACCGCAGCGACGCACGGATGCACGCCAAGACCGTAGGATCCTACGCAGTGCCGTAGGGGACCGCACCGCCACTTCCCAGCAAATTAGGGACACTGTTGCTCCTGGGGTATCGGCGAGGACCATTCGCAACCGTCTCCATGAAGCTGGGCTACGGTCCCGCACACCGTTAGGCCGTCTTCCGCTCACGCCCCAACATCGTGTAGCCCGCCTCCAGTGGTGTCGCGACAGGCGTGAATGGAGGGACGAATGGAGACGTGTCGTCTTCAGCGATGAGAGTCGCTTCTGCCTTGGTGCCAATGATGGTCGTATGCGTGTTTGGCGCCGTGCAGGTGAGCGTCACAATCAGGACTGCATACGACTGAGGCACACAGGGCCAACACCCGGCATCATGGTGTGGGGAGCAATCTCCTACACTGGCCGTACACCACTGGTGATCGTCGAGGGGACACTGAATAGTGCACGGTACATCCAAACCGTCATCGAACCCATCGTTCTACCATTCCTAGAGCGGCAAGGGAACTTGCTGTTCCAACAGGACAATGCACGTCCACATGTATCCCGTGCCACCCAACGTGCTCTAGAAGGTGTAAGTCAACTACCCTGGCCAGCAAGATCTCCGGATCTGTCCCCCATTGAGCATGTTTGGGACTGGATGAAGCGTCGTCTCACGCGGTCTGCACGTCCAGCACGAACGCTGGTCCAACTGAGGCGCCAGGTGGAAATGGCATGGCAAGCCGTTCCACAGGACTACATCCAGCATCTCTACGATCGTCTCCATGGGAGAATAGCAGCCTGCATTGCTGCGAAAGGTGGATATACACTGTACTAGTACCGACATTGTGCATGCTCTGTTGCCTGTGTCTATGTGCCTGTGGTTCTGTCAGTGTGATCATGTGATGTATCTGACCCCAGGAATGTGTCAATAAAGTTTCCCCTTCCTGGGACAATGAATTCACGGTGTTCTTATTTCAGTTTCCAGGAGTGTATTTCCATGGTAGATAGACCTCTTTCTCCATTACACCATGAATCAAGCGGCAAATTTGGTCACCTTGTGCACAAAAGAATGATTTGATCTGCCAACGTATACATAAGAGGTTGAAAATCAGGCAAAGTGGACAAGTATATTCCTGAACAATAGCGGGATACATGTTTCTTTCCCAGTGCTAGGATAAAATGTTGGGTAGTTCTGGATTCGTTCTCATTCCACCAACTGGATCTGTTCGTAATCCCAGATTAAGAACAACTCCATCTGGCACAACGTTCGTTGTTAAACCTTTAACTGTATACTTTGTTTTCGCCAGTGAAAAAAGGTCGCTAAACATTTTTGTGAGCGACTTTTACTCGATAAGAATGATACTGAACGTGGTGTCATCGGACTTCATGTGCTTACCCATAATCAGTTCAGTGCCACCATATTAAACAACATGATCAAGCATGCCTGAAAGGAAGTTACATATCAGACTGAATATGATGCTTTTTATGCTTCTGACAATGTTATCTGTAATGTAGAGGACTCTGTTTGCTCAACATTCAACTGCACAACTGCATAATTTATCCAATTCGCGTATTGTCGTTTACATTTGTCTTCAACCGATTTCTACATGCCTAATAATAGCTACGTACAGATAAATAGGATAAATAAATAAGAATCATTATGTTATACCTGTGGAGGAGTAGGAGGAGAAGATCCATGTTTAACGTCCCCTGACAACGTTGTCGTTAGAGACAGAGCACAAGCTCGGATTAGGAGAGGGTGGGGAAGAAAAGCATCCGTGCCCTTCGGAAGGAAGCATCTCGGCATTTACCTGAAGCGATTTAGGGAAATCACGGAAAACCTAAATCACGATGGCCGGACGCGGGCTGAACCGTCGTCCTCCCGAACGCGAGTCCAGTGTGCTTATCACTGCAGCACCTCGCTCGGTTGTTATACCTGCGTTTTCTGTCCTGTTCATTATTGCACCACTATCTATAAGGCTCACCGACGCGTATAATTACTACTATGGCCAGCTAGAATTGCTGCAGTAAGTCCTGATTGCATCTGACGTTTCTCTCGTAATTAATATTATTTCAATATCGATGAGACACTTCACGAATATACCTTGTAAGTTAATTTTTATCGTAACGTCGACAATGAGATCTTTAGAGACAAGCGTGGGCCAGGAACTGATGTCTACTGCATACTTTACAAATGAACCAGCGCAGTATATACCTATAGTATTTTAAAGAAATCGGAGAATACCTAAATCTGCGTGGCTGACCGAGATCTGAAAACGGGTCCCGTTTAATGCGCCTCCAGTGCATCAGTCGCCCCTGAGCTGTCTCGGTAAATGAAAACAAGGCACAGCTGCCGTAAATTATGTCTCTGGAGTCATTGTTCTCATCAAATAATAACACGTTTACTTAATTCGTGCTGCACATTTTTTGCTAAGAGATCTTTTCAGACCGACTAAAAGGAGTTGTTCAAAAAATGGTTCAAATGGCTCTGAGCACTAAATAATAACACGTTTACTTAATTCGTGCTGCACATTTTTTGCTAAGAGATCTTTTCAGACCGACTAAAAGGAGTTGTTCAAAAAATGGTTCAAATGGCTCTGAGCACTATGGGACTTAACTGCTGTGGTCATCAGTACCCTAGAACTTAGAACTACTGGGACTTAACTAACCTAAAGACATCACACACATTCATGCCTGAGGCAGGATTCGAACCCGTGACCGTAGCGGTCGCGCGGTTCCCGACTGTAGCGCCTAGAACCGCTCGGCCACCTCGGCCGGCGAAAAGGAGTTGTCTAGATGTTTCCTGAATACTCATGTTCTTCCGCAGTAACACGTTTCCGTTTTCTTATCGTATCTTATGAAACTATCCTGTGTTCCCTTAATTGTACTGACATTGATTTTCTCATTTATTCCATTCCTTCGATGAGCTCCCCGAGTAATAAAGTTATCAGCCTAATAGCTTCATTCCGTTTTCAATTACGGCATTGGAAGACATTGTCTTCTTAGCGATTTTGCTGCCACCAGTGCATCGACCGATTTGGATCAGTGTTTGAGACAGTGGATGCGTGTATTAGAGGCGCAGGGTTCAAATCCCTGGCGCGACATTGTGGTTTGTGTATGTCGTAACATACACAACACACTCTAGGATTCCCTAAACATTGACTTTTATTCTTATAACTGTCGACTGGACCAAACGAAATTAGACAGCTTACGAGTAAGTTCTCTCTTACCTACATGCATCCAATGATTTAAAAATACCTCAACTACAAACAGAGACCTACTTTACTGTACACTGGCACTTGTTAAAGAGGGGGTTCATGGAGGTGAAGGTAAAAGCCGTGTTGGACCTGCCCCACCTTGGACTGTACTGCCTAGTTGTATCAGCAGGAATATGTACATCTTTCCCATCACGCATGGACCAAATTTCCCTGACCGTTTGACGGGGGAGAAGTTTGAGCCTAATTGCATTGGAACTCAATGGAAAAATTTAAATCTAAAATGCATTTCTACCAACTAAGACAATATTACATTCATAAGGCATGGCGACCTGTAACCAAACATTGACGATTATTTCCCAAAAAGCTAAATGGACCCACATTTACTAGTATGTTTTCCCTTGTATTATACAGCTTCACACATGTTTGTTTTCCTATTAATTGTGGTACACCTACATACACGCAAACAGAAAATTAAGAGGACGCAACACGAAGTAATTACCCGAATGTAACGTACATGTAGAGCAAACAAATGATTACAATTTCAGAAAAAAATGGATGATTTCTTCACAAACTGAGCAAGTCAGTAACGCATTGGTCCACCTCCTGCCCTTAAGCAAGCAGCTATTGATTGATAGAGATGCTGTATTTCCTCCTGGGGACCATCATTCCTGCCGGCCGCGGTGGTCTCGCGGTTCTAGGCGCGCAGTCCGGAACCGTGCGACTGCTACGGTCGCAGGTTCGAATCCTGCCTCGGGCATGGATGTGTGTGATGTCCTTAGGTTAGTTAGGTTTAAGTAGTTCTAAGTTCTAGGGGACTGATGACCACAGCTGTTAAGTCCCATAGTGCTCAGAGCCATTTGAACCATCGTTCCTTATCATTGAGCCATATGGCACGCTACAGTCAAGTTGGCAACCCATCACTGTTGGGACCTCTCCAGGCATGTCTCCACAAGTCATCGGGGCTCAGTTCGAGGCGTGAGATTCCAGTCCAAAGATGTCTGGAGACGCCTGCCTGAGACGGCGCTGGAATACCAACCTGACTGTCGCCCGCCATACTGCCAGACAACCAACAGTGATTGTCAGGGGTACCATTTCATTCCATAAGCAGGAACACTATGGTTGCCATCCTCGGCTGTCAACGAGATTCCAGTCCGAAGATGTGTCTAAAGACGCCTCAGACAGCGCTGGGATACCAACCTGACTGTCGACCGCCGTACTGCCCGACAACCAGGACTGATTGCCAGGGGTGCCATTTAATTCCGTGAGGAGAATCACTATGGTCGCCATCCTCGGCAGTCAATGAGATTCCAGTCTGAAGATGTGTCTGGATACGTTCCAGACAGCGCTGGGATGTTAACCTAACTTTCGCCCGCCATACTGTCCTTTAACGAGTGATGGTCAGGGGTGCCATTTCTTTCTGTAAGGAGAATCACTATGGTTGCCATCCACGGCAGTCAATGAGGTTCGAGTCCGAAGATGTGTGTGGAGAAGCCCCAGACAGAGCTGGGATGCCAACCTGACTGTCAACCGCCGTACTGCCCGACAACCAGGACTGATGGTCTGGGGTGCCATTTCTTTCCTTAAAGAGGATCACTGTGGTTGCCATCCTTGGCAGTCAATGAGTCTCCATCCTGCACATGTTTCTGGAGATGCCCCAGACAGCGCTGGGATACCAACCTGACTGTCACCTGCGTACTGCCTGATAACCAGTGATGGTCAGGGATGTCATTTCTTTCCATAAGGAGTATCACTATGGTTCCAATTCTTGGCAGTCTATGAGATTCCAGTCTGAAGATGTGTCTGGAGACGCCCCAGACAGTGCTGGAATACCAACCTGACTGAAGACTGCAGTACTGCCCGAAAACCAGGACTAATGGTCAGGGGTGACATTTAATTCCGTGAGGAGAATCACTATGGTCGCCATCCTCGGCAGTCAATGAGATTTCAGTCTGAAGATGTGTCTGGATACGTTCCAGACAGCGCTGGGATGCTAACCTGACTTTCGCCCGCCATACTGTCCTATAACGAGTGATGGTCAGGGATGCCATTTCTTTCTGTAAGGAGAATCACTATGGTTGCCATCCATGGCAGTCAATGATATTCGAGTCCGAAGATGTGTGTGGAGAAGCCCCAGACAGCGCTGGTATGCCAACCTGACTGTCGACCGCCATAGTGCCCGACAACCAGGACTGATGGTCAGGGGTGCCATTTCTTTCTGTAAGGAGAATCACTATGGTTGCCATCCACGGCAGTCAATGAGGTTCGAGTCTGAAGATGTGTGTGGAGAATCCCCAGATAGAGCTGGGATGCCAACCTGACTGTCGACCGCCGTACTGCCCGACAACCAGGACTGATGGTCAGGGGCGACATTTCTTTCTGTAAGGAGAATCACTATAGTTGCCATCCACGGCAGTCAATGAGGTTCGAGTCCGAAGATGTGTGTGGAGAAGCCCCAGACAGAGCTGGGATGCCAACCTGACTGTCGACCCTGCCCGGCAACCAGGACTGATGGTCAGGGGTGCCATTTCTTTCTGTAAGGAGAATCACTATAGTTGCCATCCACGGCAGTCAATGAGGTTCGAGTCCGAAGATGTGTGTGGAGAAGCCCCAGACAGAGCTGGGATGCCAACCTGACTGTCGACCGCCATACTGCCCGACAACCAGGACTGATGGTCAGGGGTGCCATTTCTTTCTGTAAGGAGAATCACTATAGTTGCCATCCACGGCAGTCAATGAGGTTCGAGTCCGAAGATGTGTGTGGAGAAGCCCCAGACAGCGCTGGTATGCCAACCTGACTGTCGACCGCCATAC
The DNA here is from genome assembly GCF_023864345.2 of Schistocerca serialis cubense. NCBI lineage: Eukaryota > Metazoa > Arthropoda > Insecta > Orthoptera > Acrididae > Schistocerca > Schistocerca serialis. The sequence goes on along the minus strand of NC_064647.1, from coordinate 175,061,379 downwards.
TGCCCGACAACCAGGACTGATGGTCAGGGGTGCCATTTCCTTCTGTAAGGAGAATCACTATGGTTTCCATCCACGGCAGTCAATGAGGTTCGAGTCTGAAGATGTGTGTGGAGAAGCCCCAGACAGAGCTGGGATGCCAACCTGACTGTCGACCGACATATTGCCCGACAACCAGGACTGATGGTCAGGGGTGCCATTTCTTTCTGTAAGGAGAATCACTATAGTTGCCATCCACGGCAGTCAATGAGGTTCGAGTCCGAAGTTGTGTGTGGAGAAGCCCCAGACAGAGCTGGGATGCCAACCTGACTGTCGACCGCCGTACTGCCCGGCAACCAGGGCTCATGGTCAGGGATGCCATTTCTTTCTGTAAGGAGAATCACTATAGTTGCCATCCACGGCAGTCAATGAGGTTCGAGGCCGAAAATGTGTGTGGAGAAGCCCCAGACAGAGCTGGGATGCCAACCTGACTGTCGACCGCCGTACTGCCCGACAACCTGGACTGATGGTCAGGGGTGCAATTTCTTTCTGTAAGGAGAATCACTATGGTTGCCATCCATGGCAGTCAATGAGGTTCGAGTCCGAGGATGTGTTTGGAGAAGCCCCAGATAGAGCTGGGATGCCAACCTGACTGTCGACCGCCGTACTGCCCGACAACCAGGACTGATGGTCAGGGGTGCCATTTCATTCTGTAAGGAGAATCACTATGGTTGCCATCTTGGGCAGTCAATGAGATTTGAGTCCGGAGATGTGTCTGGAGATGCCCCAGACTCCGCTGGTATGCCAACCTGGCTGTTGCCCGCCATACTGTCCTATAACGAGTGATGGTCAGGGGTGCCATTTCTTTCTGTAAGGAGAATCACTATGGTTGCCATCCACGGCAGTCAATGAGGTTCGAGTAGGAAGATGAGTGTGGAGAAGCCCCAGACAGAGCTGGGATGCCAACCTGACTGTCGACCGCCGTACTGCCCGGCAACCAGGGCTGATGGTCAGGGATGCCATTTCTTTCTGTAAGGAGAATCACTATAGTTGCCATCCACGGCAGTCAATGAGGTTCGAATCCGAAGATGTGTGTGGAGAAGCCCCAGACAGAGCTGGGATGCCAACCTGACTGTCGACCGACATATTGCCCGACAACCAGGACTGATGGTCAGGGGTGCCATTTCTTTCTGTAAGGAGAATCACTATAGTTGCCATCCACGGCAGTCAATGAGGTTCGAGTCCGAAGTTGTGTGTGGAGAAGCCCCAGACAGAGCTGGAATGCCAACCTGACTGTCGACCGCCGTACTGCCCGGCAACCAGGGCTGATGGTCAGGGATGCCATTTCTTTCTGTAAGGAGAATCACTATAGTTGCCATCCACGGCAGTCAATGAGGTTCGAGGCCGAAAATGTGTGTGGAGAAGCCCCAGACAGAGCTGGGATGCCAACCTGACTGTCGACCGCCGTACTGCCCGGCAACCAGGGCTGATGGTCAGGGATGCCATTTCTTTCTGTAAGGAGAATCACTATAGTTGCCATCCACGGCAGTCAATGAGGTTCGAGGCCGAAAATGTGTGTGGAGAAGCCCCAGACAGAGCTGGGATGCCAACCTGACTGTCGACCGCCGTACTGCCCGACAACCTGGACTGATGGTCAGGGGTGCAATTTCTTTCTGTAAGGAGAATCACTATGGTTGCCATCCATGGCAGTCAATGAGGTTCGAGTCCGAGGATGTGTTTGGAGAAGCCCCAGATAGAGCTGGGATGCCAACCTGACTGTCGACTGCCGTACTGCCCGACAACCAGGACTGATGGTCAGGGGTGCCATTTCATTCTGTAAGGAGAATCACTATGGTTGCCATCTTGGGCAGTCAATGAGATTTGAGTCCGGAGATGTGTCTGGAGATGCCCCAGACTCCGCTGGTATGCCAACCTGGCTGTTGCCCGCCATACTGTCCTATAACGAGTGATGGTCAGGGGTGCCATTTCTTTCTGTAAGGAGAATCACTATGGTTGCCATCCACGGCAGTCAATGAGGTTCGAGTCCGAACATGTGTGTGGAGAAGCCCCAGACAGAGCTGGGATGCCAACCTGACTGTCAAGCGCCGTACTGCCCGACAACCAGGACTGATGGTCAGGGGTGCCATTTCTTTCCTTAAAGAGGATCACTGTGGTTTCCATCCTTGGCAGTCAATGAGATTCCATCCTGCACATGTTTCTGGAGATGCCCCAGACAGCGCTGGGATACCAACCTGACTGTCACCTGCGTGCTGCCTGATAACCAGTGATGGTCAGGGATGTCATTTCTTTCCATACGGAGTATCACTATGGTTCCAATTCTTGGCAGTCTATGAGATTCCAGTCTGAAGAAGTGTCTGGAGACGCCCCAGACAGTGCTGGAATACCAACCTGACTGAAGACTGCAGTACTGCCCGACAACCAGGACTAATGGTCAGGGGTGACATTTAATTCCGTGAGGAGAATCACTATGGTCGCCATCCTCGGCAGTCAATGAGATTTCAGTCTGAGGATGTGTCTGGATACGTTCCAGACAGCGCTGGGATGCTAACCTGACTTTCGCCCGCCATACTGTCCTATAACGAGTGATGGTCAGGGATGCCATTTCTTTCTGTAAGGAGAATCACTATGGTTCCATCCAAGGCAGTCAATGAGATTCGAGTCCGAAGTTGTGTGTGGAGAAGCCCCAGACAGCGCTGGTATGCCAACCTGACTGTCGACCACCATACTGCCCGACAACCAGGACTGATGGTCAGGGGTGCCATTTCCTTCTGTAAGGAGAATCACTATGGTTTCCATCCACGGCAGTCAATGAGGTTCGAGTCTGAAGATGTGTGTGGAGAAACCCCAGATAGAGCTGGGATGCCAACCTGACTGTCGACCGCCGTACTGCCCGACAACCAGGACTGATGGTCAGGGGTGCCATTTCTTTCTGTAAGGAGAATCACTATAGTTGCCATCCACGGCAGTCAATGAGGTTCGAGTCCGAAGATGTGTGTGGAGAAGCCCCAGACAGCGCTGGTATGCCAACCTGACTGTCGACCGCCATACTGCCCGACAACCAGGACTGATGGTCAGGGGTGCCATTTCTTTCTGTAAGGAGAAACACTATAGTTGCCATCCACGGCAGTCAATGAGGTTCGAAGATGTGTGTGGAGAAGCCCCCGACAGAGCTGGGATGCCAACCTGACTGTCGACCGCCGTACTGCCCGACAACCAGACTGATGGTCAGGGGTGCCATTTCTTTCTGTAAGGAGAATCACTATGGTTGCCATCCACGGCAGTCAATGAGGTTCGAGTCTGAAGATGTGTGTGGAGAAGCCCCAGATAGAGCTGGGATGCCAACCTGACTGTCGACCGCCGTACTGCCCGACAACCAGGACTGATGGTCAGGGGTGACATTTCTTTCTGTAAGGAGAATCACTATAGCTGCCATCCACGGCAGTCAATGAGGTTCGAGTCCGAAGATGTGTGTGGAGAAGCCCGAGACAGAGCTGGGATGCTAACCTGACTGTCGACCGCCATACTGCCCGACAACCAGGACTGATGGTCAGGGGTGCCATTTCTTTCTGTAAGGAGAATCACTATAGTTGCCATCCACGGCAGTCAATGAGGTTCGAGTCCGAAGATGTGTGTAGGGAAGTCCCAGACAGAGCTGGGATGCCAACCTGACTGTCGACCGCCGTACTGCCCGGCAACCAGGACTGATGGTCAGGGGTGCCATTTCTTTCTGTAAGGAGAATCACTATAGTTGCCATCCACAGCAGTCAATGAGGTTCGAGTCCGAAGATGTGTGTGGAGAAGCCCCAGACAGAGCTGGGATGCCAACCTGACTGTCGACCGCCATACTGCCCGACAACCAGGACTGATGGTCAGGGGTGCCATTTCTTTCTGTAAGGAGAATCACTATAGTTGCCATCCATGGCAGTCAATGAGGTTCGAGTCCGAAGTTGTTTGTGGAGAAGCCCCAGACAGAGCTGGGATGCCAACCTGACTGTCGACCGCCGTACTGCCCGGCAACCAGGGCTGATGGTCAGGGATGCCATTTCTTTCTGTAAGGAGAATCACTATAGTTGCCATCCACGGCAGTCAATGAGGTTCGAGGCCGAAAATGTGTGTGGAGAAGCCCCAGACACAGCTGGGATGCCAACCTGACTGTCGACCGCCGTACTGCCCGACAACCAGGACTGATGGTCAGGGGTGCAATTTCTTTCTGTAAGGAGAATCACTATGGTTTCCATCCACGGCAGTCAATGAGGTTCGAGTCCGAGGATGTGTTTGGAGAAGCCCCAGATAGAGCTGGGATGCCAACCTGACTGTCGACCGCCGTACTGCCCGACAACCAGGACTGATGGTCAGGGGTGCCATTTCATTCTGTAAGGAGAATCACTATGGTTGCCATCTTGGGCAGTCAATGAGATTTGAGTCTGGAGATGTGTCTGGAGAGGCCCCAGACTGTGCTGGTATGCCAACCTGGCTGTTGCCCGCCATACTGTCCTATAACGAGTGATGGTCAGGGGTGCCATTTCTTTCTGTAAGGAGAATCACTATGGTTGCCATCCACGGCAGTCAATGAGGTTTGAGTCCGAAGATGTGTATGGAGAAGCCCCAGATAGAGCTGGGATGCCAACCTGACTGTCAACCGCCGTACTGCCCGACAACCAGGACTCATGGTCAGGGGTGCCATTTCTTTCCTTAAAGAGGATCACTGTGGTTGCCATCCTTGGCAGTCAATGAGATTCCATCCTGCACATGTTTCTGGAGATGCCCCAGACAGCGCTGGGATACCAACCTGACTGTCACCTGCGTACTGCCTGATAACCAGTGATGGTCAGGGATGTCATTTCTTTCCATAAGGAGTATCACTATGGTTCCAATTCTTGGCAGTCTATGAGATTCCAGTCTGAAGATGTGTCTGGAGACGCCCCAGACAGTGCTGGAATACCAACCTGACTGAAGACTGCAGTACTGCCCGACAACCAGGACTAATGGTCAGGGGTGACATTTAATTCCGTGAGGAGAATCACTATGGTCGCCATCCTCGGCAGTCAATGAGATTTCAGTCTGAAGATGTGTCTGGATACGTTCCAGACAGCGCTGGGATGCTAACCTGACTTTCGCCCGCCATACTGTCCTATAACGAGTGATGGTCAGGGATGCCATTTCTTTCTGTAAGGAGAATCACTATGGTTCCATCCAAGGCAGTCAATGAGATTCGAGTCCGAAGTTGTGTGTGGAGAAGCCCCAGACAGCGCTGGTATGCCAACCTGACTGTCGACCGCCATACTGCCCGACAACCAGGACTGATGGTCAGGGGTGCCATTTCCTTCTGTAAGGAGAATCACTATGGTTTCCATCCACGGCAGTCAATGAGGTTCGAGTCTGAAGATGTGTGTGGAGAAGCCCCAGATAGAGCTGGGATGCCAACCTGACTGTCGACCGCCGTACTGCCCAACAACCCGGACTTATGGTCAGGGGTGCCATTTCTTTCTGTAAGGAGAATCACTATAGTTGCCATCCACGGCAGTCAATGAGGTTCGAATCCGAAGATGTGTGTGGAGAAGCCCCAGACAGCGCTGGTATGCCAACCTGACTGTCGACCGCCATACTGCCCGACAACCAGGACTGATGGTCAGGGGTGCCATTTCTTTCTGTAAGGAGAATCACTATAGTTGCCATCCACGGCAGTCAATGAGGTTCGAGTCCGAAGATGTGTGTGGAGAAGCCCCCGACAGAGCTGGGATGCCAACCTGACTGTCGACCGCCGTACTGCCCGACAACCAGACTGATGGTCAGGGGTGCCATTTCTTTCTGTAAGGAGAATCACTATGGTTGCCATCCACGGCAGTCAATGAGGTTCGAGTCTGAAGATGTGTGTGGAGAAGCCCCAGATAGAGCTGGGATGCCAACCTGACTGTCGACCGCCGTACTGCCCGACAACCAGGACTGATGGTCAGGGGTGACATTTCTTTCTGTAAGGAGAATCACTATAGTTGCCATCCACGGCAGTCAATGAGGTTCGAGTCCGAAGATGTGTGTGGAGAAGCCCCAGACAGCGCTGGTATGCCAACCTGACTGTCGACCGTCATACTGCCCGACTACCAGGACTGATGGTCAGGGGTGCCATTTCTTTCTGTAAGGAGAATCACTATAGTTGCCATCCACGGCAGTCAATGAGGTTCGAGTCTGAAGATGTGTGTGGAGAAGCCCCCGACAGAGCTGGGATGCCAACCTGACTGTCGACCGCCGTACTGCCCGACAACCAGACTGATGGTCAGGGGTGCCATTTCTTTCTGTAAGGAGAATCACTATAGTTGCCATCCACGGCAGTCAATGAGGTTCGAGTCCGAAGATGTGTGTGGAGAAGCCCCAGACAGAGCTGGGATGCCAACCTGACTGTCGACCGCCGTACTGCCCGGCAACCAGGACTGATGGTCAGGGGTGCCATTTCTTTCTGTAAGGAGAATCACTATAGTTGCCATCCACGGCAGTCAATGAGGTTCGAGTCCGAAGATGTGTGTGGAGAAGCCCCAGACAGAGCTGGGATGCCAACCTGACTGTCGACCGCCATACTGCCCGACAACCAGGACTGATGGTCAGGGGTGCCATTTCTTTCTGTAAGGAGAATCACTATAGTTGCCATCCACGGCAGTCAATGAGGTTCGAGTCCGAAGATTTGTGTGGAGAAGCCCCAGACAGAGCTGGGATGCCAACCTGACTGTCGACCGCCGTACTGCCCGGCAACCAGGACTGATGGTCAGGGGTGCAATTTCTTTCTGTAAGGAGAATCACTATAGTTGCCATCCATGGCAGTCAATGAGGTTCGAGTCCGAAGATGTGTGTGGAGAAGCCCCAGACAGAGCTGGGATGCCAACCTGACTGTCGACCGCCATACTGCCCGACAACCAGTACTGATGGTCAGGGGTGCCATTTCTTTCTGTAAGGAGAATCACTGTAGTTGCCATCCACGGCAGTCAATGAGGTTCGAGTCCGAAGTTGTGTGTGGAGAAGCCCCAGACAGAGCTGGGATGCCAACCTGACTGTCGACCGCCGTACTGCTCGGCAACCAGGGCTGATGGTCAGGGGTGCCATTTCTTTCTGTAAGGAGAATCACTATAGTTGCCATCCACGGCAGTCAATGAGGTTCGAGTCCGAAAATGTGTGTGGAGAAGCCCAGACAGAGCTGGTATGCCAACCTGACTGTCGACCGCCGTACTGCCCGACAACCAGGACTGATGGTCAGGGGTGCAATTTCTTTCTGTATGGAGAATCACTATGGTTGCCATCCATGGCAGTCAATGAAGTTCGAGTCCGAGGATGTGTGTGGAGAAGCTCCAGATAGAGCTGGGATGCCAACCTGACTGTCGACCGCCATACTGCCCGACAACCAGGACTGATGGTCAGGGGTGCCATTTCTTTCTGTAAGGAGAATCACTATAGTTGCCATCCACGGCAGTCAATGAGGTTCGAGTCCGAAGTTGTGTGTGGAGAAGCCCCAGATAGAGCTGGGATGCCAACCTGACTGTCGACCGCCGTACTGCCCGACAACCAGGACTGATGGTCAGGGGTGCCATTTCATTCTGTAAGGAGAATCACTGTGGTTGCCATCTTGGGCAGTCAATGAGATTTGAGTCCGGAGATGTGTCTGGAGACGCCCCGGACTGCGCTGGCATGCCAACCTGGCTGTTGCCCGCTGTACTGCCCGTTAACGAGTGATGGTCAGGGGTGCCATTTCTTTTTCTAAGCAGTATCACGATGGTTGCCTTCTTTGGCACCCTTATAGCACAGTGGAACGTCGACTATATTCTACACCCTGTTCTGTTACCCTTCATTGAAAACCATCATGGGCTTACATTTCAGCGTGAGACCCTCTTTAGCTGAATGGTCAGCGCGACTGATTGCCTTGCAGTGGGCCCAGGTTCGATTCCCGGCTGCTCGGGGACTGTGTGTTCTTCTGTCCTCACCATTTCATGATAGACGCGCAAGTCACCCAGTGCGGCGTAAACTGAAAAGAAATGCCCTTCCACACACGGAGAGAGTATCTACAGCTTGTCTTTGTCCTTGCCAGTGTTGTGGATTGGCAAGACAACCAACCCACTATAAGGAAGCCGAAAGGCATGCGTTTAAGCTCACGCAGGCTGGCGTGAGGTCTGGAACAGGTAAAGTAATTGAGACTAGCAAATAAAGTACGTAGCTGCTGGAATACTTAACTTTAATCCATAATTGGTTAACATCGCTCTTGACAGTACATGTTTTACAGCACCAATAGTAACTGGTAATGGCGCCTTGCTAGGTCGTAGCAAATGACATAGCTGAAGGCTATGCTAACTATCGTCTCGGCAAATGAGAGCGTAATTTGTCAGTGAACCATCGCTGGCAAAGTCGGCTCTACAACTGGGTGAGTGCTAGGAAGTCTCTCTAGACCTGCCGTGTGGCAGCGCTAGGTCTGCAATCACTGATAGTGGCGACACGCGGGTCCGACGTATACTAACGGACCGCGGCCGATTTAAAGGCTACCACCTAGCAAGTGTGGTGTCTGGCGGTGACACCACAGCCAGACCTTACCTTCGCTAGCTAGATAGCCAGTTCTGTCCTCAATTCAGAACGTTTGGAGCATTATGCGCATGACCCGCCAACCATCTAGGGATTTTGAAGAGATAATGCCCCAGTTGTGCAGAATTTGGCACGATATCTCTTAGCAAGACAGCCAACAACTCTATTAATCACGCTTGCATGAGAGTCAGATATGGATCGATGCATTATTGACTTGCTCAATTTGTGAAGCTCTTTCTCTTGGATAAATGATCCCGTTTCCTGAAATTATAATCAATTGTCTGTTTGCACATGAACATCACGTCTACCGATTTCCGCTCCATTCGGATAATTCCTTCATGCTGCGTCGTTTCTTATGTTCATAATTTTCTTTAGTGTTTTAGCAGATACTTCCAACTAAGTTCTTGGAATGCGAAGATGGAGTCAGCGCAAATAAATACTGCTGTTCATGTCTGTCATGTCACACCGATTGTCAATGGAAAGAGGTGATTTGTTTCTCATTACAAACAATATTATTTTTATAGAAGAATTTTACGTGCCCATTCGATAAGTCGGTCCAAAATTAGTCTAGTGCGTTATTCGTCTTATCGACGTTTGTTAACACAACACTGAAACACGAAGAATAAGCAGTACTCCATCAGCGACTGAGTAGTGATGCTGTGTGGCAGTAGCGGTCATCGTGTTCCAGGCCACCACTACTACGTCGCTACTGGTTATTCTTTTTGTTTTACTGCCCCTGTTAGAACGTACTGATAAGGCGAACATCACACTGGACTATCAAGTGAGTATATATAGGGTGATTTTTTCCACCGTGTACAAACTCTGGGGATTGATCAATGAGTGGATATGGAACAAAAAAGGTCTAATGAACTTATGTCTGGATATGCAGGATTTCCGTACTAGAGACCATTTATTCAATCATACTGTGTTACAGAGACTGCGGTCTAAAACGTGCTGTACCACGTAGCCACAGTCACAGTATGCACCGTATCCTCCTAGAGTGTAGTACTGTATCTAGCGTCCTCTCCTGAAAAAGTAGTTGGTAATGTTGTGTCCTATTCACTTCTCTTGCTGACTCACCTTGTAGTTGATGCGATACAGCGTTGTACACAAAGGTTCGTATTCGAATCTAGTGCTTGCCGGATGGTGTTTACTTACAGAAAGGCAAATGGCAACAGGCGGCAGACAGCAAGGTTCAATCAGGAGACCTGTCCCCACCGGTAACAACTACGGCATTCAATGCTTGCGACGGTGTTTCGCCATTTGTCTGAGACAGGGTCGTTTCAGGAAGAAGAAAATCATCAAGAACGTACCCGAAATGTTCAGACACCAGACTTGCAGGAAAATGTGATTAACACTGTGGAAGGCGACCACCGTATCAGCACCATGCCAGTAGAGCGTAAGCCAAGACGACCGTGTGGAACAATCACCATGACAGTTGTTACTATCCTTATAACTTACAGCTTGGTCAGGGCTTACTAGCGACAGACTTTCCACATCGGGAGCAGTTTTGTCGCTGGTTTCTTCACTGGGCAACCACGATTCCAGGATTTGTGTCATCCATCCTATTCACAGATGAGGCCATCTTTATTTTCATAACAATCATCTGGGGAATAGTATGCAGAACCACCATGGTATGGTGACAGCATCGATGCCGCAGGACTGTGAGGGGGCCGGGATAATTGGCGACTGTATTTTCGGACCACTCTTTCCTCCACATCACCCAACAGGCCGAATCTACTGGCGTTTCTTGTGGATGACTTTGCCTCCCCTGCTGGAAGAAGTGCCATTGATGGTTTGAAGGGTTATGTGGCTGCTACATGACGGTCCTCCAGCCCACTTGGCCGTTAACATCCCTACGCATCTCAGTCATGTCTTCCCTGGTCGATGTATTGGACGAGGGGGTCCAGTTGCATGGCCTTCTCGTTCACCGGATTTCAACCAGTGCGATCACAAAAGTATTTGGAGACACAGGCGCAGTGTATTCATGCTGCCTTTCACACCGTTCGGATGCAGCGTGGGCGATGTGAACATGTGTGAGAAAGATGCTGTGGCACGTACACGCAAGCGTTGAGGTACGTGGAAACCATTTTCAACACATACTGTAACTGTGGCTGATGGTACTGCGTGTTTTAGACCGCAGTCTCTGTAACGAGATATGATTGTGTAGCGGCACAAAAGTTTAAGTTATGGAAGTTAGATTTGGTGCAATATTTCGGAGCACACAAATTACAGCCAGGTGCGGGCTCGATTGCAGTAAGTTACGCTGACCGGCGGTTGCGAAGTGGAATGGAGGCCACAGAGCCATCGAACCACTGAAAAGAGTAAACGCAGCGGTTTTCATGTCGCAAGTTACAGGAAAAACGGGCCCACTGGCGCAACCGGGGTGTGGGGCATTCGTGACTGGGAGTGATGCGTTAGCGAAACAGAGATGCACATCTTAGTATAAACAGGTGTTGGTTTCTAACGAGATTCATTCTAGTGTGGCAGCTCTCCTGGACGGCGGCGCGTGTCATGCCGTGGGGCTACACGCAGCAACAGATGGGGCGACAGCGTCCCAGTCCCCGGCGGGTCAATGGTTCGACCCTCTGAGGCCGACGCGTGGTCCGCAGCCAGCCAGGGTGGGCCACTCTTCGGCTCGCTATCGTGGGCAGTCGTCTCGGCCCTCTACAAATGCCCAAGACTTTCGTGGTGAGGGGCCGCAAATTCCGACGCCGGATCGCGGGCAGTCATTGCTGCCCCGTTCCCAGCTGTGCCAGCCCAGGAAGAAGCAGCAGCGGAGCCAGTCTACGGCTCCCGGTGGAGCAGCGCAGAGTCAACAGGGATGGTGTCCGCTGAGTTGGCTGCTGGTACAGCCATCCTTAAGTAATTGGAACTCTGCAGCAGGCGAAAAAGGCCAGCATGACACAGCGTTGTATTGCACAGGTTGCTGGGGTAGTACCTCAGCATTGTGGGGCCTGTGACACAGACCGAGGTGAATGGAGCTCTGTAGTGGAAACAAATAAATCATTTGGAAAGTTCTCGCCGAGTTTTAATACGGCACCTCCTGGCACCAACCCACTACATTTGGTGTCAGTACGCCGCATTTGGCGTCTGATGCCACAACAATTAAATAAATGGTCTTTAGCATGGAAACCTTGCATTTCTAGACAAATTCGCTAGACATTTTTTGTTCCGTAACCTCTCATCGATCAATCCCTAGATTTGTATGTATAGGAGTGGGATGGAATCTTTGTAAGATGCTAAAATACTGCCACCTTACACTTTGTGGATGCACGCAGGTCTTTGTACGGTGAGTTGCCGCTTTGTTTGAGTTCATCCTTTCTTTTCCTTTGTTGCAGTAAGTCGCCACTTCTCATCACCAGTAACGATACAGGAGAGGAACGGTCGGTGTTGTTCACGAGCCAACTGACAAAGAACAACATGTGAAGCACATATGTCTTCCTGCTGATTATTGTGGTTTTGGTTTAGAGCATACAGTACCCACACACCCGACTTTGGAACCATTGGCACTGAATTGTAAATGTTGCATGATGGTGGAATGGCCACAGTTTATCACATTTTCCGGTTTTCGATTACAGTGACATGGATCATTGTGGATTAATGCGTCTAAACGATCTTCATTAAACCCCAAAGGTCTTCCTAAACGTGGAATCTTACTTATGTCAAAACGAGAAATCCATTTTCTTGCCGTACTCTGCCCAGTGGCATTATCCACACACACACTGCAAATGTTTCTGGCTGTCTCCGCTACTGTCACCCTGTGTTGAACCCAAACAGGAGGAAATGTTGAAAATGTCCCTGTTTCGTCACTTGGTGATCCATTTTCTAGCGTCACAGCTCCACTCACCATCCCCAAGCGACAAAATGGCAATATGTAGACTCAAATAGCAACAGTGAACTACAAGTAAAAAAACTACAATCGATAAATAAACCCATATCAACCGGAAACAAAAACGCTACGAAGTCATACACCAACTTAATAAGTTACTTTCGAAGTAACGTCCACAACAAGATCATTAGAGAAATGAGGTTACCCCGTCCCTTATAAAGCAACCATCCTAGTATCTACCCATACTGTTTTAAAAAGTCAGAGAAAAACTAAATCTTTGTAGGAGACCGACGTCCGAACTCGGGTCCTGCTTAATGAAACTACAGTGTCTCAGCCATACCTCAGATGGCTCGGTAAATGACAAGAAGTCCCAAGAATTGGTGGCCTCCGAGGTACGGAAGCCGGAAGATACGTCGCCGGAATAATACTTCTCATCGCATACTAACATGTTCACTTAATTCTAGTCTTGTTTTTCGTTCTCCACATTTTTGTTTGTTTGGAGAGCTGACTATATCGATTAAAAAACGAGCTGCTCAAGTGTTCCCGCAGTGACACGTCCCCATTTTCTTTGTCATATCTTATGAAATTATTTTGTGTCCTCTTAACTGTATTGACATTGATTTTGTCACTTCTTCCATTCCTCTGATGAGCTTTCAGAGTGATTAATTTAACAGCCTAACTGCGCCTTTCCGCACTCAATTACGGTAGTGGAAAACACTGCCTTCTTAGCGGTTTTACCGACACCAGTACATCGACCATAGGGAACAGTGTTTTCAGACAGTGGATGCGTATACTATAGGCGCGGGCTTCAAATCTCTGGCAGGACATCGTGGTTCGAGTACGCCGTAACATTCCTGAAACTCACAATATGACTGCTAGTATGATTTATAAAACATGATCGCGGCCAATTCCTTTACCCACGACTAGATTTACCACATTAACTGTTTTTACCGGGGAGCACCTGTAATTTTGGAATTTTTTGAAAAACCACCCTTTTTTAGTTCTTGTTGTTGTGGTCTTCAGTCCTGAGACTGGATTGATGCAGCTCTCCATGCTAATCTATCCTGCGCAAGCTCCTTCATCTCCCAGTACCTACTGCAACCTACATCCTTCTGAATCTGCTTAGTGTATTCACCTCTTGGTCTCCCTCTACGATTTTTACCTTCCACACTGCCCTCCAATGCTAAATTTGTGATCCCTTGATGCCTCAGCACATGTCCTAACAACCGATCCCTTCTTCTAGTCAAGTTGTGCCACAAACTTCTCTTCTCCCCAATCCTATTCAATACCTCCTCATTAGTTACGTGATCTACCCACCTAATCTTCAACATTCTTCTGTAGCACCACATTTCGAAAGCTTCTTTTCTCTTCTTGTCCAAACTATTTATTGTCCATGTTTCACTTCCATACATGGCTACACTTCATACAAATACTTTCAGGAACGACTTCCTGACATTTAAATCTATACTCGATGTTAACAAATTTCTCTTCTTCAGAAACGCTCTCCTTGCCATTGGCAGTCTACATTTTATATCCTCTCTACTTCGACCATCATCAGTTATTTTGCTCCCCAAATACCAAAACTCCTTTACTACTTTAAGTGTCTCATTTCCTAATCTAATTCCCTCAGCATCACACGACTTAATTCGACTACATTCCATTATCTTCGTTTTGCTTTTGTTGATGTTCATCTTATACCCTCCTTTCAAGACACTGTCCATTCCGTTCAACTGCTCTTCCAAGTCCTTTGCTGTCTCTGACAGAATTACAATGTCATCGGCGAACCTCAAAGTTTTTATTTCTTCTCCCTGGATTTTAATACCTACTCCAAATTTTTGTTTTGTTTCCTTTACTGCTTGCTCAATATACAGATTGAATAACATCGGGGAGAGGCTACAATCCTGTCTCACTCCCTTCCCAACCACTGCTTCCCTTTCATGCTCCTCGACTCTTATAACTGCCATCTGGTTTCTGTACAAATTATAAATAGCCTTTCGCTTCCTGTATTTTACCTCTGCCACCTTTAGAATTTGAAAGAGAGTATTCCAGTCAACATTGTCAAAAGCTTTCTCTAAGTCTACAAATGCTAGAAACGTAGGTTTGCTTTTCCTTAATCTTTCTTCTAAGATAAGTCGTAAGGTCAGTATTGCCTCACGTGTTCCAACATTTCTACGGAATCCAAACTGATCTTCCCCGAGGTCGGCGTCTACCAGTTTTTCCATTCGTCTGTAAATAACTCGCGTTAGTATTTTGCAGCAGTGACTTATTGAACTGATAGTTCGGTAATTTTCATATCTGTCAACACCTGCTTTCTTTGGGATTGGAATTATTATATTCTTCTTGAAGTCTGTGGGTATTTCGCCTGTCTCGTACATCTTGCTCACCAGATGGTAGAGTTTTGTCAGGACTGGCTCTCCCAAGGCCATCAGTAGTTCCAATGGAATGTTGTCTACCCCCGGGCCTTGTTTCGACTCAGGTCTTTCAGTGCTCTATCAAACTCTTCACGCAGTATCGTATCTCCCATTTCATCTTCATCTACATCCTCTTCCATTTCCATAATATTGTCCTCAAGTACATCGCCCTTGTATAGACCCTCGATATACTCCTTCCACCTTTCTGCTTTCCTCTCTTTGCTTAGAACTGGGTTTCCATCTGAGCTCTTGATATTCATACAAGTGGCTCTCTTTTCTCCAAAGGTCTCTTTAATTTTCCTGTAGGCAGTATCTATCTTACCCCTAGTGAGATAAGCCTCTACATCCTTACATTTGTCCTCTAGCCATGCCTGCTTAGCCATTTTGCACTTCCTGTCGATCTCATTTTTGAGACGTTTGTATTCCTTTTTGCCTGCTTCATTTACTGCATTTTTATATTTTCACCTTTCATCAATTAAATTCAATATTTCTTCTGTTACCCAACGATTTCTACTAGCCCTCGTCTTTTTACCTACTTGACCCTCTGCTGCCTTCACTACTTCATCCCTCAGAGCTACCCACTCTTCTTCTACTGTATTTCTCTCCCCCATTCCTGTCAATTGTTCCCTTATGCTGTCCCTGAAACTCTGTACAACCTCTGGTTTAGTCAGTTTATCCAGGTCCCACCTCCCCTTTTTTAGTATAAAATAAAAATATATTACGTATTTATCACTTCAATGCGTTTCAAATCCAGGCTCTGGCAACAATCATATAGGAAATGTGTCGCACTTTCAGCAATAGTTTTGTAAATGTATTTCGCTGTGATTAATTTGCTCTCTAACGGGTCTTTGCTTAAGTGTGCTTGAAGTTTACAACACCGCATCTCGTTAGTCTTTCTTCTCTCTTCGCTTTTGTGAAGCCGCGGTAAACAAGAGAAGCTTCGAAGTAATGTATTCACTGGACGTATATATTCTGGAGTCTCGACTGACTAGTCTGATATAAGACATACAGTATATCGTTACAGGAATCAGGATGCCAAAAGATAGCTATAAGTACAAGTTTAAAGTTTATTACAAAACTGAATTACCTTTTCTACGCCAGAGTAGTACAGACATACAGTACTGGCCATTGCTACACCACGAAGATGACGTGCTATAGACGCGAAATTTAACCGACAGGAAGAAGTTGCTGTGATGTGCAGATGATTAGTTTTTCAGGTTGGCGCCGGTGGCGACACCTACAACGTGCTGACATGAGGAAAGTTTCTAACAGATTTCTCATACACAAACAGCAGTTGACCGGCGTTGCCTGGTGAAATGTTGTTGTTATGCCTCGTGTAAGGAGGAGAAATGCGTACCATCACGTTTCCCACTTTGTTAAAGGTCGCATTGTAGCCTATCGCGATTGCGGTTTATCGTATCGCGACAATGCTGCTCGCGTTGGTCGAGATCCAATCTCTGTTAGCAGAATATGGAATCGGAGGGTTCAGGTGGGTAATACGGAACGCCGGGCAGGATCCCAACGGCCTCGTGTCACTAGCAGTCGAGATGACAGGCAGCTTATCCGCATGGCTGTAACGGATCGTCCAGCCATATCTCGATACCTGAGTCACCAGATGGGGACGTTTGCAAGACAACAACCGCCTGCACGAACAGTTCCACGACGATTGCAGCAGCATGGATTATCAGCTCGGAGACCATGGTTGCGGTTACCCTTAACACTGCATCACAGACTGGAGCGCCTGTGATGGTGTACTCAACGAGGAACCTGGGTGCAGGAATAGCAAAACGTGATTTTTTCGGATGAAGCCATGTTCTGTTTACAGCATCATGATGGTCACAACCGTGTTTGGCGACATCGCGGTGAGCGCACATTGCAAGCGTGTATTCGTCATCGCCATACTGGCGTATCACCCGGCGTGATGGTATGGGGTGCCATTGGTCACACGTCTCGGTCACCTCTTGTTCGTATTGACGGCACTTTGAACAGTGGACGTTTCAGATGTATTACGACCCGTGGCTCTACATTCGATCCCTGCGAAACCCTACATTTCAGAAGGATAATGCACGACCACATGTTGCAGTTCCTGTACGGGCTTCTCTGGATACAGAAAATGTTCGACTGCTGCCCTGGCCAGCACATTCTCCCCATCTCTCACCAATTGATAACGTCTGGTCAATGGTGGCCGAACAACTGGCTCGTCACAATACGCCAGTCACTACTCTTGATGAACTGTGGTATCGTGTTGAGGCTGTACACGCCATCCAAGCTCTGACAATGCCCAGGCGTATCAAGGCCGTTATTACGGCCAGGGTTGGTTGTTCTGGGTACTGATTTCTCAGGATCTATGCATCCAAACTGCGTGAAAATGTAATCACATATCAGTTCTAGTATAATACATCTGTCCAATGAACACCCGTTTATCATCTGCATTTCTTCTTGGTGGAGCAATTTTAATGGTCAGTAGTGTAAAAGCAGAATGCGCACTATGCAACTGAATAACTTATTTTCATAATCGTATTGTTACTTATATGTCTATTCTGTTAGCCACTTTACGAATTTTTCGCGCTTAGATGAACATAACTTCAGTCTTTATTAACTTGCACTATCGCTATTGTGACGTGTTGTAGGTAAAATATTATGAATAAAGTATCCAATTCGTCTAGGAGCTAAATAACTTCACAGTGACACACCACAATAAGCAACTGAATAAAATAGTTTTGTATTAAGACAGGATTTTGAAACTGTGCTACTTTGGTAGAAAAAAGTGTTGCCGAGAAATTGTACCAATACACGAGTAGCAGTGTTGATTGCGTTGAACTGTTAACCTCTTTTGCCATACCTGCGCATAATGCAGCTCTAGAGAAAATAATTTCTCTGCTAAATCGTCAGTGAAGGGACGAGCGGAAGAAGCTCACGGTTGAAAATGTAAATCTGTTGCTGTTTATACTGTATAACATGGAAAAATGACATGTATTCATGAATGACAAAATTATGGATAAAAGGATTTCCTAAAAAAAAAAAGGTTCAAAGAAATTAAAACTTTGAGAAATAAATCACATTATCTGAATTCAAATCGTTTTTGAACATTAAAATTGGTAACCCTACCCGTGACTTCAGAATCTATGATTCGATAAATACTGACTTTTATTCTTATGCGGTGGTTTCGACTAAACAATATTTTACAGCCTGAAAAAAAATTCACTCTTACCTACATGCAAGCCTTGCGGGGTAGCCGCGCGGTCTTAGGCGCCTTGTCACGGTCCGCGCGGCTCCCCCCGTCGGATGTTCGAGTCCTCCCTCGGGCATGGGTGTGCGTTTTCTCCTTAGCGTAAGTTAGTTTAAGTTAGATTAAGTAGTGTGTAAGCTTAGAGACCGATGACCTCAGCAGTTTGGTCCCATAAGACCTTACCACAAATTTACAAATTTACCTACATACATCGAAAGATTTAAAAATATTTTCAGATAGCTAAATTAGAAGCACAGTGCAACTTCAGCGCGTTATAGGTTACAGTTCACTGTAAACTCGTAGCTGTTAAAGGGGGCAGTCATTGAGGTCAATATAAAGGCCGTGTTCGACCAGTCCAGCTTGAACTGTAGCGCCCCGTTATATCTTACATCAGTAGAAAATGTAGCTGTGTCCAACCACGCATGTGTCAAGTTTCCCAGACCACTTGACATGGGAGAAGTTTGAGACAAATTAGATTGGGACTTCTTGGAAAAGTCTACATCGCAAATACACTTCTACCAACTAGGACAATACTCCATAAGTGGTGGCGGCATGTAACCACACATCCAAAGTTATCTCACAAAGATTCACTCACAGACCCATATTTACTGGAATGTTTTCCTTTCTATTATCAAATACTTTTGACCCATGACTGTTTCCACTATGAATTACGATACAGCTACAGACACGGTATATCTACTAAGAGTGACCAGGCACCTTTTCTCTCGTGTTTCGGTAGATGTTTACAATTTCCTTTTGCTGTTATGTATCTGAAACCATACCAAACAAATACTGCTCATCAGGTTTCTCACGCGACTCTCAGTGTCGACAGAAATTAGCGGTCAGTTTCCCGTTGTTGCGAATTGAAGTCGTCGGGACATTTATACACTGAAGAACCAAAGAAACTGGTCTACCTGCCTAATACCGTGTAGGGCCACCACGAACACGCAGAAATGCCGCAACACGATGTGGCATGGACTCGACTGATGCCTGAAGTAGTGCAGGAGGGAGCTGACACCGTGAATCCTGCAGGATTGTCCATAGATCCGTAAGAGTACGAGGGGGTGGAGGTCTCTTCTGAACAGCACGTTGCAAGGCATCCCAGATTTGCTCAATAATGTTCATGACTACGGAGTTTGGTGGCCAGCCGAAATACCTAAACTCAGAAGAGTGTTCCTGGGGCCAGTCTGCAGCGACTCTGGGCTTTTGGGGTGTCACGTTGTCCTGATGGATTTGCCTAAGTCCGTCGGAATGCACAATGGACATGAATGGATGCAGATGATCAGATCACCTGTCAGAGTCGTACCTAGACGTATCAGCGGTCCCATATCACTCCAACTGCAAGCGCCCCAGACCATTACAGAACCTCCACCAGCTTGAGCAGTCCCCTGCTGTTAAGTAGGGCTCATGGGTTCAGGGGGTTGTCTCCATACTCGTATACGTCCATCCACTCGATACAATTTGAAACGATACTAGTCCGACCAGGCAACATGTCTCCAGTCATCAACAGTCCAATGTCGGTGTTGATGGGCCCACGTGAAGCGTAAAGCCTTGTGTTGTGCAGTCAACAAGGGTACACGAGTGGACCTTCGGCTCCGAAAGCCCATATCGATGATGTTTCGTTGAATGGTTCGCACACTGACCTCTGTTCATGGCTCAGCATTGAAATCAGCAGCAATTTGAGGAAGGGTTCCGCTTCTGTCACGTTGAACGATTCTCATCAGTCGTCGTTGGTCTCGACGATATCGGAGATTTGATCTTTTACCGTACTCCTTATTTTATGGTACACTCGTGAAGTAATCGCACGGGAAGATCCCCAATTCATCGCTATCTCGGAGATGCTGTGTCCCATCGCTCGTGCGCCGATTATAACACAACGTTCAAACTCATTTAAATCTTGATAACATGCCGTGGTAGCAGCAGTCACCGATCTAACAACTGCGCCAGACACTTGTTGTCTTATACAGGCGTTGCTGACCGCAGCATCGTATTCTGCCTGTTTACATATCTCTATATTCGAATGCGCATGGCTATACCAGTTTCATTGCCGCTCCTGTGTATCTCTGAATAATGATACTCTTTTGTAAGACATAATACGCCGTAAACTCTTTGGTATATGTATGACGCATGACTTGTAAATAAAGTGCTACTGTAAAACTACAAATCGCTGCTTGCTACTGTGATCGACGACATAAGAAAATGGTGCCGAAACCGAAGTGTTGTTAACTTTGTACTTCAGACTCAAACGTCCACAGGTGACCAATTGAGACGATTCTGGGCTCTAGATACTATTTGCATAACTGCGCATCATGATGTGGTAAAATCCAATAAAGATTCTTCCCTACTTCAGTAATTTCAGGTATCTTACCTTGTGCATGATCATCGAAGACTCGTTCGGCTTTCTAAGAAACAAATATTATATTATATTCTTCTAACCGACTGAACGGAGAGAGTAGATTTCGAAGTTTACGCGAAAGACTTCTTAGCAACGATTTCTTAAAGGTCATTTACCACCTTCTTGTGTTGGAGTACATTACAAGGAACCATCTAGAACTCGCTCCTCCTGAAGACCCATGTAACACCATATTCTACCTTCCACATCATGCAGTTAGAAAAGAGAAACTTGCCAAAACAAACTGGTGGATCGTTTTTGGTGAGTCTTCTCACGAGATCAACGCACCCTCTCTCAGCAACACGTTAGAGGTGGGGCCAAATCTTCTGCCAGATACACTTGTTGTTCTGACACGAATACATCCTATCGCCTTTATTAGCGATATTACGCAATTTCCGCAGCTTATTTTGCACAAAGACGACAGGGACTTGACAAGACTTCTACAGCACAAAAGTTTTCAAGATAGTCATGGAAATTACCACACGACTAACATGGTAACGACTTACCGTTGCCGGCCAGTGTGACCGATCGGTTCTAGGCGCTTCAGTCTGGAAACGAGCGACCGCTACGTTCGTAGGTTCGAATCCTGCCTCGGGCGTGGATGTGTGTGGTGTACTTAGGTTAGTTAGGTTTAAGAAGTTCTAAGTTCTAGGGGACTGATGACCTCTGATGTTGAGTCCCATAGTGCTCAGAGCCATTTTTTTGACTTACCGTTTGACTAGACTTCCATTCGGCTTGACGTTCAGTCCATTCCCGCATTCAGCAACGCTGTCCAACAATGTTTTCATGGATGACTTCGCGTTTGATGCAGATGACGACAATGGCGCTATCGCTGTGTGTTACAAACTGACGGCGCTTATCAAAATAGCGATCTTTCAATTATCGAAATGAGCTACTACTTCAGATCAGTCACAGCACGTATGGAGAACCGAAGTTTTAGGCTTATATTGGAACAAAGCAACGGACAGCTTTCAAATTAACACGGATAATGTCACATAAAATTTTTCTGACGAATCTACTACCAGAATGAAATTATTGTAGACTGTAGATAAATCTTACCACACACTAGGATTATTCCCACCTGTGTCAATCATGGGGAAACTATGGTTCCAAGAAGAGTGGTGTAGGGAAATTGACTGGAATGAATTGCTACTCAACAATCTGCCAACGCAGCCGAATACCTGGGTGTCCAATTTACCTCTAATGTCTTGCATTAGTATCCCACGATGGATATCAACTAACAAAGATCGCAGAAACGAGCGAGTGGCGCAGCTCTGTACATCCGTAGTGTTCTACACGTCAACACAGTGATTCACTTGGCCTGTAGCAAGGACAGAGCTGCACTTGTCAAAAGAGTGACGCTGCCACGTCTCAAACTTCTAGGTGCACTTGTGGGAGCACGATTACTGAGATATTTCTGCACAGCTGCAGGGTAAATGGTTCAAATGGCTCTGAGCACTATGGGACTCAACTTCTGAGGTCATTAGTCCCCTAGAACTTAGAACTAGTTAAACCTAACTAACCTAAGGACATCACAAACACCCATGCCCGAGGCAGGATTCGAACCTGCGACCGTAGCGGTCTTGCGGTTCCAGACTGCAGCGCCTTTAACCGCACGGCCACTTCGGCCGGCTGCTGCAGGGTAAGATATTAGTCATGCAATTTTGTGAACGGACGGTGCAGTGACCTAAGGCTGGATACGCAGTGATGCGAATCGATGGAAGACTTTCATCTGTAATAGAGTAACAGAAATTCATACATGTAAGTCCCCTAGTCAATGGAGACATTGTCCTGGAAATCATAGCCCAGAGGATCACCTAACACAGGACTTCTTGGCAATCAAATGCAATCTGCGCGTGTTTGGTGAGAAGGACCGCCATGACTTGCACACCCATACGAAAGTTAGTCATCTGGTACTCCAAATATGCGTCATGACCTCCAGTAAGAAATAAGGAACGTAAAACACGTGATGGCAGTTGTTATACCTCCCAGTATCATAGACATTTCCAAGCTAAGCTCCTATTGGAGACTAATTCGTAAAACCGGCTGGATCCTTCGCTTCATACGTAAGATTCGCCACAAAGATAAACTTGCTGGAGAGCTGACAGCAGTCGAGCTCTAAATGCACGTACTTACCGGATCAAAACAGTCCAACGCCAGTGCTTCCCGCGGGAATTCCACGGACTCCAGAACGGTAAACCAGCCCGGCAAGACTCTAAAATTTGACGCTTTCATCCGTTCATTGAAGACGGGCTCATTCGTCTGGGAGGTAGGCTACAGTTTGCAGACCTCACCAGGGAGGAACGACATCGATTACTCCTAAATGGTTCACATCGCTTCATGAGACTCCTCTTATTTCAAACACATACCGTTCTTCATCACCTTGGTGTCCAAGTTGGGAAGATTTTTAGATACTTGAAAGTCGTCGAACCATTAAAAGAGTTCTGCATACGCGTTTACCATGCAACATCATGAACACTTCAAGAGGGCCGCGAGGGTAGCCGCGCTGCCTGAGGCGCCTTTCCGTGGTACCCCCCGTCGGAGGTTCGAGTCCTACCTCGGGCATGGGTGTGTGTGTGTGTTGTCCTTAGCGTAAGTCAGTTTCAGTTAGATTAAGTAGTGTGTAAGAGTAGAGACCGATGACCTCAGGCCGGCCGGGGTGGCCGAGCGGTTCTAGGTGCTACAGTCTGGAACCGCACGACCGCTACGGTCACAGGTTCGAATCCTGGCTTGGGCATGGATGTGTGTGATGTCTTTAGGTTAGTTAGGTTTAAGTAGTTCTAAGTTCTATGGGAATGATGACCCCAGAAGTTAAGTCCTATAGAACCATTTGAATCATTTGATGACCTCAGCAGTTTGGTCCCATAGGAACATACCACCTACCAGTTCAAGGCACTTCAAGAGGAAAATAATTTGAAGGGGCCCCACCCACGGTCCGAATGAGACCATCTAAGCCTTTTACTGTCACCAGTATACACTTTGCTGGCCCTCTTTACATCAAGACAGGCTTGACAATGGAAAAGGCCTATGTAACACTCATCACTTGCGCAGCAACATCTGCAGTACATATAGAGCTCTGTCCCAATATGAATACCACATTTTTGATGGCTTTAGATAGATTTTTTAGCAGACGTGGATTGCCGCACACCATCTACATCGACAATGCAAAGACCTTTCAAGTCGCTAACCAAGAGTTATCGGAACTATGAAAATCACTAACCTCCTCAGAGACCCATAGCTTCCTCGCCAAAAACGAAATCATTTGAAAGTTCACTGTGCCACGGGTGTCTTGGCAGAGGATGGTGGGCACTGTCAAGCAGTACTTACGTAAGGTGTTGGGACGATCAAGTCTAGCTACAGAGCAACTCTATATCATTTTGGTCAGCATCGAAGCTGCAGTAAACTCAAGGCCAATCTCTCCAGGAGATGACGCGCAACTTTCCGGTTGGTGAAGGCCTGTTAAATGTGCTCACTGGACCAGAACCTACCATCACACACAAATCGAACAAAGAATTTATACAGCAAAAACTTGCAGATGCCTTTTTGGGAATGATGGACCAAGAAGTATCTCGTGGAGCCTAGGAGCTTCCTCAAAGTTAGACGCACATATACATTGACTTCCAACCTGGCGGTCTGGTTTTGATGCAAGAGGATGGACGACCAAGACATATGTGGAGGAAAGAGAACATAGAAATATGTGTACAGGAAAGAGACAATAAAATAAGGGCGATAATACTGCGCGCGCCAGGACAGCAGATAGCACGTGTGGTTCAAATGTTTCAAATGGTTCTGAGCACTATGGGACTTAACATCTGAGGTCATCAGTCCCCAAGAACTTAGAACTATTTAAACATAACTAACCTAAGGACATCACACACATCCATGCCCGAGGCAGGATTCAAACCTGCGACCGTAGCGACGCGCCGTTCCAGACTGAAGCGCCTAGAACCGCTCGGCCACAGCGGCCGGCAGCACGTGTGGTTCAGCTGGTGACCGCCCTGGAGGTTGACCAGAGTGGGGAGGACGTTGGAGTTGAAGTCGTCGGGACATTTACATCTCTGAACAGTGATACTTTTTGAAAGACATAATATGTTGTAAACTCTTTGATATAGGTATGGTCTGTGACTAGTAAATAAAATGTTGTGTTAAGATTACAGATCACTGCTTACTATTGTGATTCATCACGACAACTGTTGCGAACAAAAAGATGACTGCTAACATCATGTTCGAGCGCTGCTCACTCGCTCCTGGAGTCTGCTGGAGTACTGGCTATTCTACGTGTTTTACTCTTTCCGGTCTTTGGGTAACATAATTTTGACACGAAGGTGATGAAGATCAGTATGTGTTTGAAATAAGAGGAATGTCGTGAAGCGATGTGAACCACTTAGAAGCAATGGATGTAGTTCCTACCTGGTGAGGTCTGCAATATCGATAAGACAAATGTAGCACTAGATTAAACTGGAACACTACCAAATCAGAGGCTCGTTGTAGGTGCAGATACAGTGGGAAAGCTTCAAGAGAACCGACTACGCTGGTACAGGCGTGTCATGCGTGAGGTATCAGTCTAGCACTTACCACACGCCAGAGCTGCTATGAAATCTGGACCAGGTGATCCATGCAGTGAACAGATCGCTCTTCTTGACAGCACGTGGCGTGAAAATGCAAAGTCGCGCAATGGATGGCTATTGTAATTAAATATCTGAATTAGACTGGGGTGGCCCAGTTAAACATGAAATATGGGTACCACAACTCACATAATACAAAAGATCATTATAACAGTTTGACTTATTGACAGATGAACTGTCGCGATTCTGAATCAAATGGCTCTAAGGACTATGGGACTTAACATCTGAGGTCATAATTCCCCTAGACTTAGAACTACTTAAACCTAACTAACTTATGAACATCTCACACATCCATGCGCGAGGCAAGATTCGAACCTGCGACCGTAGTAGCCGCGTGGTTCCGGACTGGAGCGCCTAGAACCGCTCGGTCACAGCAGCCGGCGTCGCTGAATAAACAATACAAATAATTATGAAATATAAAAGGGTACAGAAACGTACACGTGGTGGCTGCATTTGAGATGAACTTGTACAAAAACTGTGAAAAAAAATCGCCAATAATTGCTGAATAAATTGACAGAATAAAGAAACGTCGGAGAAAAATACGACCAGAGATCAGTTCTCTCTCCTAAGCGTATATTTAGTGCAGCGGACTGCGTGAATTAATTGAGAAAAACGAAACTGTGACGTCAAATAAACATCTTTGCGGTTTCCTCGCGACAACGTTCACAAATGTGGCCGAAGCTTACCGCCCTGTTGAGAAACAGGCGGAAAGAATGGCTGCAGTGGTGGCTGAGAATAGGTTCAGCCCTGGCATCTGCGATCAGCTCTAAAGCGAAGTCACCTCCTTCTGCAGTACTGAAATGCAGTCATCTCTCCCTGAAGGTCTAGGACCAAGTGGCGTACACTATCACGCCCTGAGACGAGAGTCTTCCTCCTCAGCTTCACAAAATCTAGCTGAATTTGCCAGCGCCAGAATCTCGCTAGCCAATAGCAGTAAACTTTCCCAATTCTGACCAATAAAAAGTTCATTATAATTCCAAAAATATCTCTTTTTCTAACGAAACTACTGTGATTAACCAATACTGCTCAGTTCTCTCTTGGCATGGAGCAATAGACAGAAATTATCAGCCGCTATATGTGAGTGGTCGCATTTTGTCCAATAGAAACAGCAGCATATCTGCATTGCCAAGTATCTGACATTAGTATGAAAATAACTTCGTGAGCCAACAATGGGCTGCTTTACAAAGGCTATGTTCCAAATGAGTGCAGTGATTGAAAGTTTATAACATGCTGGGCACTCTTGCCCCCATGGTGACTGCCTGGGGTCCTCACATCTGTCGGAAACAAGCATTGGGTTTCCAACATGAACTTGACTGAATCCTGGCTTTCAGGAGAAATATGTTCACCGTTTGATGCAGTGCCCCCTTGGAGCCCCTTTGCACTCTCACAGCTGGCTAGCTGTCCAAATTGCAGAAAAAGAATGGAAAGACTTTTCAACATACAGAAGTAAAGGGTATGGTTCTACTTAGATATGCAATAATTGGTTTTAGAATTAATTTTGTGCATGAAACTTCCTGGCAGATTAAAACTGTGTGCCGGACAGAGACTCGAACTCGGGACCTCTGCCTTTCGGTGGCAAGTGCTCTACCCAAGCACGACTCACGCCTCGAGTTCGAGTCTCGGTCCGGCACACAGTTTTAATCTGCCAGGAAGTTTCATATCAGCGCACACTCCGCTGCAGAGTGAAAATCTCATTCTGGAATTTTGTGCATATTTTCATGCAGCATTAATAAATTAAACAGTTCGGGTATCGTCATGTGATTAGTGGATGGGACTGCACCCAGAATTGATGCATACACATTCACAATGGGGTAAAAAGACTAGGAGGGCCAACCCCCTGTCGTGTGCCAAATAAGGCAGGGAAGAAGAAGACAGGCGTCAGCATGTTGTCCTGGGCGGAGAATCATCTGCAGACACTGAGGGGAACGATCATAAGGATGAAGCAAATGGCTATCTATGATTCTGTTGTTGCCGCATACTTCGGACATCATAGCGCCTACTACATGGGCATCCCACTTTACGTCTAACCATCATGGGATGCCTGCATCACAGGGTGAATATTCACCAGGAAAACCTTCGTCGTCTGTGTTGTCAAAGCAGACTTATCGGCGGCCACACCACAACACACCATCAGGTCGCCGCCAACGGCCGCCAGGGACTGCTACCCGTTCGCGGAGCCTGCAGAACGGCTTCACCAGAGGTTGCAGCTAGCCTAGGGTCTACTTTGCTACGCCAGCCACGTGATTGCAAATAGTTCCGGCAGATACATCCGCTAACGGGCTTTATAAGGCGGCACAGTGCTGGCAAAGGGCAGTTCGACGCTCCGCTCGGAAGGATACAGAGCTGTCGCCCTGGCAACCAAGGCAAGACACCTCTTCTAGCTGGCCGATCTCTTGGTGTAGTCGACGAACCTCATGACGTTGTAGAACTGTTTGCGTTCGCTCCCTATGAAGAGATGGGTCTTTTTCTATTATTGTTGTTATTTGTTATTTTGTGTTTGTGTCCATCCACAGTTGGGATCAGGTCTGTTGTTCTTTTGGATAATGTATTATTGTTCCGTTTTGATGAGTCCAATAAACTCTTTTCAGACTTTTGTTTTCCGCATTTCTATTCTGCTAGCGCAGATACTTCGGATTCACTCGCAGGGTACTGGGAAACTACGGTTCGTGTGTGCAAGATGCGTGCAAAACGCTTTACAGCCCATACTTGACTTGAGTGCATGGAACACATATAAGGTTGGACTAACAGTGGACATGGAACATGTACAGGAGGGTAAACTCCAACTGCTATAGCGAAATATTTTCTCTACCTTAAGATAGGCAACCAAATTTACACCATCTGCTCCAGGTGCATATGCGTAAGTTGGGTTCCCTATCTTCAGGTGCAGAATATATTTCGCTGGAGCAGTTGGATTTTGCCCAACTTGTACAAACAAGGGCGTTGCGTATCGTCAACTGCTTGCTTGAGTGGGAAAAGCATGTATGATAAGCGTTGAAAAACTTCAGCTAGCAGGCACTAGAAAAATGGAAGTGAGCGTTTGGCGTCATTGGCTGGGAGGCCCTTTGCAGGGAAGGCCCGGCCGCCTTGGTACACGTGTTATTACATTCGACGACACAACACCCAGTCCCTGAGCGGGTAAAAACTCCGACCCAGCCGGGAATCGAGCCCGGCCCCGTAGGACTGTAATCCGTCATGCTGACCACTCAACTCTCGGGGCGGACAGCAGACACTAGAAAGAAGATGATATTCATCTTTCAGGAAACTGCAACGCATTTCTCAAGTTTAGATAGATAACAGGAACTAGAATTGTGAAAATCCAAGAGACCGTCATAAGATATGTCGACCTAAAATATGTTTTCCATAACATAAAGTGGAAAAAGAATTTTGAAATTTTCAGAAAAATAAGTACAGTGTCGGATAAAAAGTATTGAGACACCTGTTAGTGGACATTAATCTAGGGTGCGTCCACCTTTCGCCTTTGTGACAACTTGAAGTCTGCTGGAGACACTGTCAATGATGTATGTAATGTCTGTGGAGGAACGGCAGCCCATTCTTCCCCAGGAGCCTGAACCGGAGAATGTAGTGACGTTGCTTTACACGTAAAGGTAAGCTGCTCTAGCAGACTGACGGGTGACTATACTGATCAATTGCAGGAAAGGACACACCAGACGTATCTGCAATCTCACCGCTATCCATGTATTGTAGAATTTTACAATATGTTCTGAGCTCTAAACTTATGAGCTGTATTGAACAGAATGATCTCCATCATGCCAACCAGGATAGATTCCGGAAGCACTGATCGTAAAAATCTCAACTGGTGCTTTTCTCACGTGATGTTTTGAAAGCCATTTTAACAACGTAGTTGCACTGTTTCTTGACTTCCGAAAAGCGTTTGATCCAGTACCAAGCTAGCGCTTATAAAGGCAAGTACGATCGTAAGAGTTACGAAAGGAATTTTGTGACTGGACTGTGGATATCTTGGTAAGTAGGATGTGATCTTCTACGAGGGCAAGTCAGTTATTATCCGCAAAGTAGTTCGAAAATGTCATTGTAATCAATTTGGAAACTTACAAGAACATAGGCATAGTCTCCTTGCGTTTCAACGCACTTTGTACAAGCTTCCTCATGCCCTTATAAAGGAAGATTCTCGGTTGAGCTGCAAGCCAGGAATGCACCGCTTCTTTCACTGCTTCGTACGAGGCAAATCAACGGCCCCTTAATGCCTCTTTGAGTGGACCAAACAATTGATAGTCAGAAGGGGCAAGATCGGGACTATATGGAGGATGATCCAGTACTTCAAATTTGAGTTTCTGGAGCGTTTCAGTGCAACAACACAACACCTTTTCACAGCGATCCTTGGCTTCGCTTCGAATTGCAGGCTTTAGCCTCGCAGTAAGCATCTCACTGTAACGTACACTGTTTATTGTTGTGCCCCTTTCCCCATAATCTTGCAGTACTGGGCCTTGTGCGTCCCAAAAAACTGTAAGCATCAGTTTCCCTGCGAATTTGGATGGTTCAAGTGGCTGTGAGCACTATGGGACTTAACTGCTGAGGTCATCAGTCCCCTAGAACTTAGAGCTACTTAAACCTAACTAACCTACGGACATCACAGACGTCCATGCCCGAGGCAGGATTCGAACCTGCGACCGTAGCGGTCGCGCGGTTCCAGACTGTAGCGCCTAGAGCCGCTCGGTCACCCCGGCCGGCGAATTTGGGTGTTTCCATTCCATACTCTGCCGTTTATTCTCCGTCTCATAGTGATGGATCCATGTTTCGTGACCAGTAATGATGCTGTCTAAAAAGTTGTCCCCATCGTTACCATAGCGATCTACATGTTTTTTGCAGATGTCCAAGCGCGTTTGTTCATGCAACTGTGTGAGTTGTTTTGGGACTCATCTTGCACAAACTTTATGACACCCAATTCTGTTGTGGATGATTTCGTAGGCAGAACCGTGACTAATTTGCAGACGATGTGCCACTTCGTCAATAGTTAATCATCTGTCTATGAGAATCATTTCACGTGAACGCTCAGTGGTTTCTCCATTTGTGACGGTAAACGGTCATCCGGCTCCTTCACGTGCGTAACACTCGTGCGACCATTTGTAGACACTTCGTTGTGGCAAAACACTGTTCCCGTACTGTACCAAAGGCCTTCGGTGAATTTCGGCACCTGATACACCTTCCGACCACGTATAACGGACCACTGAACGTTGCTCTTCTTTGGTGCAAATAGACAGCGGAGCAGCCATGATTGACAGATCGGCAGCGATAACGAAACTAACCTAGCAGCTTGAAAATTGCGAAAATATAACAACAAATACACAAATTATGCGTCATCAACGTAAAACGACAGTACTACCAAAATAAACAAAAAAATGTAACGAAATTGGGGATAATAATTGACTTGTCCTTCACCGGTAGCTGAGTGACGCCGGCACGGTAGCTCAGCGTGTTCGGTCAGAGGGTTGCTTGCCCTCTGTAATAAAAAACTGAGTAAAAGAATTAACGATCAGCTTGAACGGATGTCTTGTGAAGTTCGCCCAGACCAAACGCGACAAACAATACCGAACCAACTGAAACAAAAAAGTGGTCAGCGCGACAGACTGTCAATCCTAAGGGCCCGGGTTCGATTCTCGGCTGGGTCGGAGATTTTCTCCGCTCAGGGATTGGGTGTTGTATTGTCCTAATCATCATCATCATTTCATCCCTATCGACGCGTAAGTCGCCGAAGTGGCGTCCAATTGAAAGACTTGCACCCGGCGAACGGTCTACCCGACGGGAGGCCCTAGTCACACGACTTTTATTTATTGCCTTACCCTCGTACATTTACATGTACATACATGCTCCACAAGCCACCGTACGGTGCGTGGTGGACGGTACGTTCTATCACAACTAGTCTTTTCCTTTCCTGTTCCACTCGCAAACAGAGCGAGAGAAAAACGACTGTCCAGAAGCCCCCGTATAAGCTCTAATTTCTCCTATCTCATCTTCGTGGTTGTTACAAAAAATGTACGTTGGCAGCAGTAGAATCGTTCTGCGATCAGCTTTAAATGCCGATTCTCAAATTTTTCTCAATAGTGTTCCTCGAAAAGAACGGTACATTTCCTCCTGAGAGTCCCATTTGCGTTCTCAAAGCATCTCTCTAATTCTTGTGCGTTGATCCAACCTACAGATAACGAACTAGCAGTCCGCCTCTGAATTGCTTCGAGGTCTTTCTTTAATCCAACATGGTGGAGATGCCAAACACTCACCCACTACTCAAGAGCGGGTGGCACTAGTGTTCTCTATGCGGTCTCCTCAACAGAGGATCCGCACATTCCTAAAGCTTCCCAATAAACCGACCATTCGCCTTTCCCACTACAACCCTTACATGCTCATTTCATACGGTTTTTTCAGTGTTGCAGCGAGATCTATAATCGACTTAAATATATCAAGTAGAGCACTGCTGATGCTGTATTCGGACATTACAGCATTGTTTCTCCTACTCAAACGCATTAACTTACGTCACTCAATGACGAGACCTTCCCGCACACCACAGCATCATCAACAAACAGCGGCAGATTGCTGCCCGACCTCTTCGCTAGATCATTTACGTCCGGTCTTATCACACTTCTCTGGCGCACTCCTGACGATACCCTTGCCTCTGACTAACACTCGCCGTAGAGGAAAACATACTCGTTCTTTTACTTAAGAAGTCTTCGAGCCCCTCACATATCTGGGAATCTATTCCGTATGCTCGTAACCTCGTTGACAGTCGGCAGTGGGACACCGTATGAAACGCTTTTCGGAAATCGAGGAATATAGAATCTACTTCATCCAAGTTCGCAAGGCAGCACTCGACGGAGAGTCATCGAGAAATGTTGACGTAACTTCAAGTATACCGCAAGAAAGTGTGTTAGTTCCCTTTATTTTCATTTTGTTTATTAATTGCGTTGCAAATATTTTGCATATTGTGCAGCTATCTGCAATGAAGAAGAAACTTGCAGACTAAGAGAATGTAAATAACTTGAGAAGTATACTAACATTTATTCGTATATTAGGAAACTTAGGCTTATATCGTACGGGAATATTAAAACAATGGAATAACCAGATTATGTAGACAGGTCGTGAAACTCTAGGAAACTCTCCGTAAAGCTAAAACTGAAACAATGAAATTAATAGATGCTGTGAAAGAAGAACTGAAACAAGCGAGCATAACGCAGCTTCATGTAGCGGGCTGGAACAAATTTAGGCAGAAAACTCACTACTTGACATATGAGCTGGCAGGGAAGCCCCAGAAGATCGGACCGAACCTGGTCTGACGTGCGGAAAATGGAGTAATCTAAAAGAACGAAAGTAATACTAAAGCAAAGAAAAGCTAAAGGAAAACTCTGAATATGGTCCATGTTCTACATCGTGACGTCGAATGCTCAGAGCCACACAAAAATGTGCTTAAAATACAAATCGATAATTGCAAAAACAGTGGTGTGAAGCATTCGCGTGCAAAACTGCGCTTCTTACTACAAGCAAGACACTTGAATGATCACCTAACCAAGGTCTTGGCTCTGAGCACTATGGGACTTAACTTCTGAGGTCATCAGTCCCCTAGAAATTAGAACTACTTAAACCTAACTAACATAAGGACATCACACACATCGATGCCCGAGGCAGGATTCGAACCTGCGACCGTAGCGGTCGCGCGGTTCCAGACTGTAGCCCCTAGAACCGCTCGGACACTCCGGCCGGCTAACCAAGGTCCAAGAAAGGAACTTTCGTAATACTAACAAACAAAATATCGATATAATATAACAAAACCGCAGATATTTCAATGTCGTGACATGCACTGTGTACTTTTTTTAGGCAGGATAAGCTCTACTTGAGAAGGACCATTAATTTTGTAAGACGACAATGCGAAAAACCACCACGAAAGTCACACGATGGTCATTTCATCATCAGACTTCGTTCTATACTACACAGTCAACTTTCTGCACAGAAGTAAAAGCAGATTTTTTACAGTGCGCTGACATAACTTCATGACAACAACATACCTCTTTCATCGTTTGGAAGATGTAGTTAGTGGTGCACTTCCACAGTGAGACTGTCACTCTGCAGCGGAGTGTGCGCTGATATGAAACTTCCTGGCAGATTAAAACTGTGGGCCGGAGCGAGACTCGAACTCGGGACCCTTGCGAAAGGTTCGAAGGAGCGCTTCTGTGAAGTTCGTAAGGTAGGAGACAAGGTACTGGCGGAAGTAAGGCTGTGAGGACGGGACCTAAGTGGTCCGTGGGTAGCTCAGATGGTAGAGCACTTGCCCGCGAAAGGCAAAGGTCCCGAGTTCGAGTCTCGGTCCGGCAGGCAGTTTTAATCTGCCAGAAAGTTTCAGTGCTGCACTTTATACTGGACAGCTTGAATGCGGAAGTGATGGTGAATGTGAACAAGTTTCTTACGTCATACGTCTGCGTCTACGTCTACACTCCGCAATCCAACTTACGGTATCTGGCGGAGGGTACTTTGTGTAGCGCCGTCGCGTCCCCCCTTCTTCTGCTCCATTCGCGTATGGTTCGCGGGAAGACAGGTTACTGGTAAGCCTCCGTGTGGTTACTGTCTAATTTTTACCTTCACGGTCTTTTCGCGAGATATATACAGGAGGAAGCAATATTTCGGTTGACTCCTCCAGGAATGTACGCTCTTCGAACTTCAGAAGTAGACCATAACGTGATGCAGAACGCTTCACTTGTAGCGTCTGCCACTGTAGCTGACTGAATATCTCCGTGACGCTTTCGCGTTAGCTAACTGAATCGACAAAGAAACGCGGTGCACTTCCGCGGTTCTTTTTTATTTCCTCTATCAATCCTAGATAGTACGGAACCCATACTGACGAGCAGCATTCAACAACTGGTCGAACGACTGTTTTGTAAACTACTTCCTTTGTTGTGCGTGTGAAATATTATGGGACTTAACTGCTAAGGTCATCAGTCCCTAAGCTTACACACTACTTAACCTAAATTATCCTAACGACAAACACACACACCCGTGCCCGAGGGAGAACTCGAACCTCCGCGGGGACCAGCGGCACAGTCCATGACTGCAGCGCCTAAGACCGCTCGGCTAATCCCACGCGGCACTTCCTTTGTTGGTGGAGTACATTTCCTAGGATTCTTCCGATGAACCTCAGTCATAGTTGCTAACCGTAGGGACATTTCCCTACGGGTAGGGGCTTCCAGTTCTGTTTTCGAAAATACAGATTTCCGATTCCTCCGTAAAACGTAGGGACTTTCTGTACAAGAAAGAAAAATTACAAAACAAGAAATTTAAAAAAAATACTGCTAAACTTCCAAGATGCTACTCCAGGCGGGTGTAAAATGAACGTGCGGAACGGAAATACTGAACGCGAAAATGAAGATTTGGCCCTGTTTGGCTACCCCCTGAAGCAGATCTTAGGGTCTCTTAATGGTGATTACCTCCTTTTTCTTGCTCTTTAATATATAAATTACAACATAAACATAAATTAATGATGACGGGAAACAGTAACTACTAAATGATACATGTTGTTTTTGCTTGTACATTTCTTGTAGGTTAAAACCCCGTTATATATCACAAAGGTTTATACATCAATCTCCAGTGGACATAAAGAGATACAAATGGATTTCCTAACTAATATGATTGATCAATTGCCCAAATCTACCCCTTTTTATGGCTGCGCGATCTAATATAAATGAGGCGAGATGACTGACATCATCTACGTACCAAACACTAGAAGGCACTACTTTCAAAGATGATCTACAGTGGTGTGCAACCTCAGTGGAAATAAAATTTACGTGATCACAGCCCTAATAACCCGAAGCAATTAGCAATATCACCATATGTACTGCGTCCGGTGCGTCGGAGTGATGGTTCTCGTTCACGTCTGCGACGACAGAAAACTCCAGCCACAAAATGTATAAAATAACTCATTCAGACACTAGGACGGCACAAGACGGTCCTCTGGCTAGTTTAATCTAATACTGTCTTCTCCTCTCTGTGTTCTACACACGAGAAACGCGAACTCCCAGGCACAAGGACGGAGTTCAGATAACGTCTCAACGTGAGTATAGGCGAAGTGCTCTCAAGCACTGAACGCTGCGTACTCAACGACGACTCCCTACCCGAAGGCGAAGTCCAGAATCGTATAGGTCGCAACAGTACAGTGCCTAACAGTTCTGACGATAAAATCTCCTGAGAGCAAAGGCAGAAAGTTCGTCTGTACCAACAAAAGCTGATAAACTGTATAAATTTTAAACGCTGTATGCCTCTGTCACCACGGCATACGGAAAATTGGTCTTTGAGCCCTTACCTCAGGGATGAAACGAGGTGCAGACTGCAGAGGGTACGTGGTAGGTGAAACAAAAATTTGCATCTGAAAGGTAATTTTCTTTCTTTCTATAGTGGGGAACATGTGCCCTTAGTAGCACGCCTACCAGCGTCTCTGCGCTTCTCAAGTACCCGGTGGCCGACAAACGAACAGGCAATAAAATTAAGATAATACAAAAAAATTAAAAATTAAAACTTAAAATTAGTACTTTCTTTTCAGACACCTCCAACGGAGAATAACTGGAAGTCGTGCGATATTCCAAAAATAAATAAATAAAAGTAAAAAATTGAAAAATAAAAAGACATCCCATTACGCTGCGTCTGCTGGCACCTTTAGTAGGAGGCACAAAATAATATACTGCCGTACATGACGAAGAATAACAGCGGAAAACTTCAAAAATAACACCGTAAATATTCGGGAATATTACTACCCAATACGTAATTAGCTTTTTTTGTCGGTCTAGAATTTTTTGGTCCAAGGTGAACGTAGGAACTTGTCACATCTCGTGCAACGACGTGGTCGAACCTGTTATGAATGCAAGTAAGCCCACATTCAGGTTTCTTCCAAATCCTGATTTATTCAGGAAGTGTCTTTACGGAAATACACAAAATACAAATGAAGTCACTTAATTTGGATTAGATGCTCAAGAAAGAATATTCTGTGGGCTTGAAGAACTCAAAATGGGTGTCTATGATGCAGTGTTATTTTATAATAACGGAAATAATGGCAGAATTGAAGTGCTGAAGAGTGTTGGTATAGATCCTGGTGTGTTTACAACAAAAGCATTTTACATCATCGACGAGAGCAGGGTCAAGAAAGCTAACAGATCAGTGTCTCACCTGCAAATACAGGCCAGGCAGATCCGAAGAGGAGAGAAGAGAAACCTGGAGGATGAGGAGTATCAGTAAGGAGGATTTTAAAATTGAGGTAAGCTCATTAAATGCAGCAGTATGAGAAGAACCACATTTTCTCTGTTTTACATTTTTTACGTTATTAGAAGCCTTTTCTCAAAAAGTATATGCTATAATGCGATGCAATTTTCAGGAACTGTGCGCAACATGTTGCTGTCTCCCTGGAACTATGAAATACGAGATCCTGCAATTACATTCTGATTTTCAGATGACTGTATGTAGGAAAAAAATTAATTTCGTATCTGCTAAATTAAAAATTATTTTAATGATACAATTGGTACCGTAAATTAATAACTGCAGATCAGTGGTCTTATAACCTTCTCAGGACACTACAATAAAATTTTCAGATTAATTGCATAATTATAATTTTGCTTTTTATAAAAAAAGACAATAAAAATTAAAAATTAAAATTTCTGGCAAAATATTAATCCTGCAAATTTTATTATATTTTTCCGTTAAAACAGCGCTCTTTTGCTTTATATATGCAAAATTTTACATTTGTACATTAATAAATATGGCTGTAATGATTTTTAAAATAAATGTTTACATATTCCGTTAATCCCCCCTTAATAGCGCTTTTTATTATTATTTTTATCTTTGCACATCGTTTCACGCTGTTCGCCTTCCAAGTGTTCGTAATATTTCGCTTGAGATTTATTATAAAGTTGTAAACTGAATATGTTTGTTGTGTTCTGAGTTTAAACTCGTCTGCTGGCCACCAAACTCCAGGCATGAACTTTATGGGCATATCTGGGATGTTTTGCAACGTGCTGTTCAGAAGAGATCTCCACCCCATGGTATTCTTACGGGTTTATGGACAGCCCTGCAGGATTCATGGTGTCAGTTTCCTCCAGCACTACTTCAGACATTAATTGAGTCCATGCCACGTCGTGTAGCTGCACTTCTGCGTGCTCCCTGGGGCCCTACACGCTATTAGGAAGCTGTACCAGTTTCTTTAGCTCTTCATTGAATTACAGCGTTACGCTAAAAATGTCATTCTGCAAAGCGTGAATCAAGCAGAAGTAGCTGCAACAGCCTTTACTGAAATTAACAGAACTATAAAAATTCAAATAAACAAAAGCGCATGTGATGTTGAGAGAATTTTAAACAGAATTCTAAAAAGTTGTCCCAACTTTGTAAGTAATGTCCTTAGTGATAATGAAATGCGTCACTGGCGCAAGGAATTTTCCCAGAGAGGTTAAAATATACAATTGTTAAACCTCTTCATAAGAAAAGTAACAAGACAGATTTAAACAATTGTTGTCCAGTTTCATTATTGACATTGTTTTCCAAGACATTCGAAAAAGTGATGTATTGAAGCGCAGTCTCACATTTAAGAAGAAACAGTATGCTTAGCGTATCACAGTCTGGATGCCAGAAGGATGATTCGACTGAGAATGCTATTTCTACATTCGCTGACATTCACTCATCAAATAGAACAAGCTATAAATAATAAAGCAACGCCAGTTAGTATTTTTTGTGATCTTTCCAAGGTGTTCGATTGTATAGATCGTATAAGTGTCTTAGAAAAACTTAAGTTTTACAGAATTGATGATTTTACACCCAGCTGATTTGAATCATATTTAACAAACCAAATGTAAAAAGTGAAGCTGAATAATTTGAACAATGTTGAAAGGGTACAGAATTTTAGTCACTGGAGAGAGAGATCCAAAAGGGAGTTCCACAGGGTTCAGTTTTGGATCCACTCCTACTCCTTATATATGTAAATGAACTTCCACTTAACATTCAAAAACCAGAAATTGTACTTTTAGCGTTATAACAAGTATCATTAGAGAGAAAGCAACAGAAGAGATTGCGAATGTTGTTTTCCAAGGAATTACTAAATCCTTCTCAGAAAATGAACTTTCCCTAGATTTTGAAAAACACACTATATTCAGTTTTGTACAACAACTGGAGTCATACCAATAACTGATGTAGCAGAATTTATTAAACAGGGTAGAATTTTTGGCTGTACATAGTGATGAAAACTTGAAATGAAAGAATCATAGTACTGAGCTTCTCAAACAGTTAAGTTCAGCACCTTTTCCTTATGTTATAATTGCTAATCTTGGTAACCAACGTATTAACCTGCAAAGTGTCAAACAAATAACACACCTTACATTGAATTCCACCAATTCCAGTGAACTCGATATGTCACATAAAATTTAACGAATGTTATTAAAATGCTGATGCAGTAAATAAGCCATCAATTCGTGAATATACACCACTAAGGCTCACACTAGTAATTGCACACAGTTAATTTCCTCGACCCGAGCCACGAGACACAGTTCTGAGGGAAAGAGAATTTTACGACGGCAATGCCCGTCCCATGTAGGCCAACACAGTTCTCCACGGGGCATCTAGTGGACACAGTGAGACGCTTGCTGCCACTACGAACGCTGTCGGCTAAAGCCGCCCCTTGTCCCTGCTTTTAGCGACGATCCTTCGGAAAGCATTTCTACAGGAACAAGGAGGGAGATGCCAGATAGAATGTCCGGAGATAAAACGTCACGAGAAACCCTACACAAAACATAGGTGACTCATTGTAGCCACTTGCGTTAAAAACTGGCGTGAAAGAAAAAGCTGTCTATCTCAGTGTTATAGTCTGCCCTACGAAAGAAACGAGACCTGTGATAGGCTACAAAAACTCTAGTGGGTGGAGTTATAAGGAAGTACGAATGCTCAGACTGGCCAGAAGGAAAATGCGTGGCCAGCAGCTTTGATGTAAGCAAATTGCAGACAGAGTAATTGGCTCTCTTGGTCTTGCAGAAATCGTCGAGTGTTTGATCAAGACAGTCGCGCAGCGCTGAGACGATTGCGAGAGTCATGTGAACATTTGTTCACAAGCTCGTCTTAACTCGAAATGAGTTAAACTGCAAAGACTCCTAGTACAGAGAATCTCCCCGAGCACTGATAGTTAACGCTTGGGAGCGATTTGAAGGCAGCAGCGTATGCACTATTCCAGCCAAATACCGTGTACCGTGCCATTTAACTTAGCTAGGGAATAACTAGGAGTCTCGGCTTCACCAAAGACGTAAGAAGTGTATCCAGCTAGTGGTTTAAGAGTCAAGAGAGATTTAGAATAGATTCTCAGGTTCACAGCTAGCGCCGACGGCCGTCACACACGCCGTGTTACGCCAGCAAGTGATATTCAATTGACACTCTGACCTGCGGTCATCTCCATCTCTTTTTTTTACGTTCAATCATGACCTGTAGTTAAATATTCACGATTGTCTGGCCTAATTGAAGTAGAAACACGGGATGTCCAATCTGACGAAATGGACTGATCAGCCACTGTAGAGTTATGAATTCTTTTAATTGTGTACTTCTTTTTGATTCCTCTTTACCGACCTCCATTCAAATTTGGCTATTTTCATTGTGCATTTTAGCGTAATTAATATCTTTGGCCCAAAGTGTATTTAATTTGTTGGTATTTAATCGACCCCTGATCATCTTACCATTAAAGAACCTTGTAATAGTAAGGAATTTCTCTTCACAATTGTGAAAACCCAGTGTGAATATTTTACCATCCTTTACGTAATTCTGTTAACATCGCTATGGCATGAAGTCATACTTAGAGAAAATAAACCTTAGTAGCGAAAATCTAAGATTTTCATTTTTGCTAACATACAGTTACGCCTGAACCCGCACAGTAATTTCTGTTAGCGATAACGTTTCCTTTACAGGGAGTGTAGTGGAACCGACATTGAGATCATTGTCTGGTTACCTCACTGTCCATAGTGCTGAACTCTTCTGAACTCTGCATGTGTAGATGGTGTCTTCCTACCTTGCAGGCCGTAGGTTCAACACCAAATTCCTAAACCACTCACAGAGCGTCTTTGCGCAACTGTGGTTGGAGGATAGAGCAGAACCAGTCACACCCGTGTTCGATAGCTCGTGCCATATTTTGCATATTTTCGGTCAATAACATCTTATAATTATCTGGGGTAGCCCATTACCTACAAAGGACGTATTGATTGCACAAAAGCGAGAAGTACGAATAATATGCGGTGATCAGTCGCGGACGTTATGTAGGTACCTCTTCTAGGAGCTAGGCATGTTTACTCAGCCGTCGCGGTGTATATATTTACTAATGAAATTCGTCATAAGTAATTCATCACAATTTGTAAAGAGCAGAGGTATCCATAGTTACGACATTAGAGGGAAAAATGACCATTATTACCCGTTATTAAAGCTTTCAGAGCCTCAGAAAAGTGTTCAGTATGCAGCAACAAGAATTTTTCATCATTTTCCCAATACCATAAAATGTCTGACAGGTAGCAAAGCAACTTTTAAGTCTAATTTGAAATCATTTCCCCTGGACAACTCGTTTTATGTTATTGATTAATCTCTATTTAAGATATGGTAGTCAGGTAAAAAAAACTTTTATTTAAGTGTAGTTGCATGAGTAGAGCTAAAATAATAATGTGTTCATTAACGTTAACGCAAATCATATCTAAATATCCTGTAAACTGACTCGTTCCACATCATGTCGATAACAGAATCGTTCAAATGAGCTATGGAACAAGTAACTAACTAACCAACTAATAGCAGTCAAATTACATTAGAATCCCTGCTGTTTCACAGTAACAGAATCTGTTGTGTACTACTTCACACAGAATAATAAGGAGAGGTAGTCTACAGAATGGTGCAGCAGTTGTCGTACATACATACATACATTAATCCTTGTTCCATAGATCATGGGATGGGTTATTAATGACAAATTTCATAAGTGAATATGAGTATTGCTAAGGTACTGTGAATATCCCAGGTTCCTTAAATAAATGTCTGCAAGGTGATCTTGGGTGGGCTCCAGCTATTATTCTGATTACATGCTTTTGTGCAATGAATACTTTCTCTCTTAATGACAAATTGCCCCAAAATATGAAAGCAGTGAATGAAAATAGACATAGTAGGCTAATTTAAATACATATTTATCATCAAAATTTGCAATAACCGTAATAGCATAAGTAGCTGAACCTAACAGTTTCAGCAGATCATCAATGTGTTTCTTCCAATTCAATTTCTCATCAATGCACACACCCAGAAGTTTTGAGTATTCTACCTTAGCAACAGACTTCCGTTCATAGTCTATCTTTATCAGTGGTGTTATGCCATTTACTGTACAGAATTGTATAAACTGTGTTTTCTCAAAATTTAATGAGAGTCCATTTGCAGAGAACCACTTAATAATTTTCTGAAACACATTATTTGCAATTTCCTCAGCTGATTCTTCCTTCTTGGGTGTGATTACTTTACTTGTATCATCAGCAAAAAATAACTAACTTTCATCTTCATGAATATAGAGTGGCAAGTCGTTGATATATTTTAAGAACAATAAGGGACCCAAGACTGAACCCTGTGGGACACCATTCTTGATACCTCCGCAGATAGATTACTCTGCTGGTTTTTGTAGACTACCTGTACTGTGAGTTTCAACCTTCTGCATTCTTCCAGTTAAGCATGAATTAAACTATGTGTGCACTGCCCCACTCATACCACAATACTTAAGCTTATGAAGAATAATTTCATGATCCACACAGCCAAAAGTCTTTGAGAGATTTTTACAAATATGTGATGCTACTCTTGAATATATTACTTTTTCAAGAATTTTGGATAAAGTTGTCAGAAGTGAGATTGGGCGGTAGTTGTTAGCATCGGATCTATCCCCATTTTTATGCAATGGTTTAACACTGGCATATTTCAGTCTACCTGGAAAAATTCCCTGTTTCAGTGAGCTACTACATATGTGGCTGAGAATCCTACTTATTTGTTGGCAACAAGCTCTTAGTACTCTGTTGAAAATGCCATCAATTCCATGTGAGCTTTCGCTTTTGAGTGAATTTATTATTTTCCTAACTTCAGTAGGAGAGGTGGGTTGAATTTCAGTTTTATCAAATTGCGTAGGTACTGCCTCTTCCATATACTGCCTTGCATTTTCTAATGAATATCTGGAACCTATTTTCTCTACAACACTTAAAAAATGATTATTAAAAATGTTTTCTATTTCTGACTTCTTGTTAACAAACTTTTCACTGTGTTTGATAGAAATACAGTCTTCCTGTGCTCTCGGTTGCCCTGTTTTCCGTTTCACAATATTCCAAATTGTTTTAATTTTATTATCAGATGTGCTAATCTCAGACACGATGCACAAACTTCTAGACTTCTTAATAATTTTTTTTAATACAGTGCAGTAGTTTTTATAATAATTCATTGTTTCGGGATCATTACCCCTCCTAGCTATAAGATACATTTCCCTTTTCTGTTTACAAGACATTTTTATCCCTTTAGTAAACCATGGCTTTTTACATGGTTTCTTGCAATTATATTTCATTGTTTTCTTAGGGGAACTGTTCATCGTAGGGAAGCTGGACAGGAGTGGAAATGAGTATATGTTTGTAAACACCAAATTTTACTTAACTTGTAGCTATCTCCAAGCGTTGTGAAGAAACTTTACAAAAGAACAAACAACAAGAAAGTCTAGCTGTTACAAGAAACAAATTGAGGAGTGTCGTGCCGTGTGAGGCTCCCGCTACTACTGAGACTGAAGGCTGTCGAAGACTGCGACTGAGAATGGTCCTTGTAGCTGCCGCCGGCCATCTCATATCGCGGGGGCAGAGGGCAATCGCAGTCGGAGGCCACTGAAGGCGTCATTGGATCCGCAAGGGTCCATGCATGACGGCTGTCGGCGTTTATCGGAAACGTGCAGTTCCGTTGCCAACTGCGAGTCGCCGGTGAGGATGGTATCGAAGAACAACATATTGTTAACTGCATTCTTTAGGTCGTTCACAATAGCAAAGAAGTTGTAGTACAAGAGACATTTCGCACGGTTTGGAAGATGAACAAATGCTCATAGCCCTTAAGGTATGCATTTTAGAAACCATGTTTACTACCCTTTTTTCCGTTATTGGTATACAAGGGATGTTCAAAACGTAAGGTGACATTTCAAACTGCGCCAGCAATGGAAGATCGATTACCGATCTTTTTTTTTTGTTATGTTGGTACACATATCCCAAACATATGTTCACAGTTTCAAGTGTACAGCCTGCTTTGTTTGTTTTCGACAGATAGAAAGGTTAGACGTGTTTTAGTGTGCTCGGCGATTTTCGATTATTATAAAAATTTGAGCAAAGAATTTGCATCAAATTTTGTGTGAAAAATGGAATCAAGCGCTCTAAAACACTTGAAATGTTGACTCTGGCATACGTGAGTGTGCTGTAAGTAAAAAAAGTGTTTACAAGTGGTACAAGCTCTTCCAAGACGGCCGAGAAGATGCCAGTGACGATCCGCGCTCTGGACGCCCCAGCAGATCAACAACAAGCTGTGAAGAAAATATCGGACGGCTCCTGTCATGAAATGTTTTCGGAAGTTTTGGGCATGAGACGTGTGTCAGCGAAGTTTGCTCCAAAATTTCTCAATTTTGATCAGAAGAATCGTCGCACGAGCATCGCTCAGAAGCTCTTCAACGATGTCAGTGATGATAATAATTTGCTCAAAAGGGTGATAATTAGTGCTGAAAGGGGGTTTATGGCTATGACGTCGAAACCAAAGCCCAATCGTCCCAATGGAAGCATGCCGGAGAGACAATACCGAAAAAAGCACGCCAAATTCGACCACATGTCAAAGTTTTCCTCACTGTTTGTTTTTTCCAACTACCGTGGCGTAGTGCATCATGAATTTTTGCCTGAGGGTCGTACGATCAATAGGGAGTATTACTTTGGCGTTATGCGCCGTTTGCCAGAAGACGTCCGGAATTGTGGAAAAACAATTCATGGCTTTTGCATCACGACAATGCACCTGCTCATTCATCGTTGCTTGTGGGAGATTTTTTTGACCGAAAACAATACGACAGTCTTGCCTCAGCCACCATATTCACCGGGTTTGGCCCCCTGCGACTTTTTCCTGTTCCCACACCTGAAGAGACCCTAGGAGAGGACGAAGATTTTCAGCGACTGAGGAAATAAAAGCAGCATCGCTGGAAGTACTCAAGGCTGCAACAAAAAGTGCTTACGAGAAGTGATTCGAGGATTGGAAGAAGCGTTGGTACAAGTGTGTTGTATCTGAGGGGGATTACTTTGAGGGGGACAACATGAATATTGATGAATAAATAAATATTTTTCCATAAAATATGAACTCACCTTACCTTTTCAATACACCTCGTATACCACCACCTCTCAAAATACAGGTTACTTTTGGTTTAACGCCATGTATAAACGTCTTTAGTTAACTGTTTCGAATCCATGACCCGTATGACAACCCGCTTCGGATCGGCGCCTAGACTCGTGTTTGTGCGAATTGCAAGCAGCAAGAGACGGCGCGACACGTCCTTTCACCCGCTCAGACCGTGGGGACGCTACGAGCGCTGGAGTAACGGGGCTATAGTGGGACACCTCCCGTGGAGACGCAGCTGAGCAGGCGGCCGCTGGCTGTGATTGGCGGCGCTCCAGACAGCGAGTCCTGAGGGCTTCCGGCAGCCGCCTCGCCTCGCCTCGCCGTTCCGCGGCGGCCCCGTTAACGTCTGCACCGTCACTTCCGGCCGGCGCGCGCCTTTCCCGCGCCGCTCCACTTTCTACACTACGGGGTTTCCTCAAACCGGGACGACGCTGGCGGCGCCATTGTCTTCTGGAAAGCGTGGAGGCGTTGCAGTGCATGTGCTCGCCTGCCGTAGCGAACAGGCCAGCCGGCTTTTGTGTAGC
Source organism: Schistocerca serialis cubense (assembly GCF_023864345.2). Lineage (NCBI taxonomy): Eukaryota > Metazoa > Arthropoda > Insecta > Orthoptera > Acrididae > Schistocerca > Schistocerca serialis. The sequence goes on along the minus strand of NC_064647.1, from coordinate 175,016,406 downwards.
GAAGCGTCTTCTGAAGCGCACAACGTAAACAGGCTTGATTCAGTGCTGGAATGTGCGGTTTGAGATTTAACCCTTAGACAGTCAAGGTAGCGATCTATCGTTACCATCTACCAACGACAGTACTCTGCTTAGCTTATAAAATTGGTCCTTCGTGGCTAGGTGTAGCTAGCCTGCTCAGTATTGCTCATTAACGACTCGATATTTACACTATGTGATCAAAAGTATCCGGACACCCCCAAAAAACATGTTTTTCATATTAGGTGCATTGTGCTGCCATCTTCTGCCAAGTACTCCATATCAGCGATCTCAGTAGTCATTAGACATCGTGAGAGAGCAGAATGGGGAACTCTCAGACTTCGAACGTGGTCAGCTGATTGGGTGTCAGTTGTGTCATACGTCTGTACGCGGGGTTTACACACTCCTAAACATCTCTAGGTCCACTGCTTCCGATGTGACAGTGAAGTGGAAACATGAAGGGACACGTACAGCACAAAAGCGTACAGGCCAACCTCGTCTGTTGACTGTTGACTGCTGACGAACTCGTAAGTCATTTTCAGCCAGGTGTCCGGATACTTTTGATCACAAAGTGTATGTACATCGATAGTTACCAACTTTTGAGCGTCGTTGCATCGAAATATCTACTACAGCGTTGCTTGATTGTTTACATAGTGCTTCGTAATATTTGCTTAATTTTCTTTATTGCATCTGACGTTCTCGTTTTCGTTCAGTATTGTTATTTCATATTGTTCCTCTGCTGTTTTTCTTTGAGTTAATTTTTTTTATATTTCATTCCCTTTTGCTATTTACTTCTTAAAAAACGTGTTCAAGACTGAAATTTGTGAATTACTCCAAAATACTGTTGGTGCAGGGTAGTTTAGTGAAAGTAGCAGCTGTTCAGAAACTGTCAATAGTGTTATGGCTGGTATATTGATCGAAAGTGAAGACTGAACGGGTAATACACAGTACATCGAAGTGACTGCACGAAAATACTGTAGCCGCTGCCACATCCATTTGCGACTGGACCAAAGCATATGCCCGTGGCCAGTTTGTCGTATCACAATTAGTAGCAGAAACAGACACGGATGAAAGTGTGCAAGGCAAAAAGGGTGGGGGGAGGGAACGCGACAAATGATAAGTGGCTTGTGTGCAAAAATGTTCTCCGTCCGACGGTTGATATGCCACCAGCGGAACCTTCTCCACTTGTTTTGCACTGCAGCGTTACTTCAACTAATTGTCACCGAAACAAATCGCCCAGCTAACCAATTTCTATCTGAACATGATTCTACTTTGTCCAACCCGTATTAAAAAATGGAAGAATGTCACAAAAGCTGAGGTGAGACATTTTACAGCATGCTTACTGAATATCAGACTCAACAAAAGACCTACATTGTTTTCCTACTGGTGCACATAACCATTTAAGGTATTCCAATGGTCTCCTGAAATGTACCCTGCTCCGAGACGCAGGGGTTATATGATAAAGAACTGCATAGATCGGGCAGACAGCCATGTACTGTCAAATTATTACATTTGTAATCTGCATAAATAACATCTGAAAAATCATTTTCTATGTCATTTAACTCAGAAATTGGTATAGATTTCCTGGACATTAGTGAGCTTTCCTTACATAAAGTGTAGTGTTAGTTACATGGAAACCAAATCAAATTGATGTTATTTTCAAAGTGCTTTTTATTTCGTCACTTATTATCAATTTAAAGTAAAGAAGTATAAAAATTTGGGTACATCATGATAAACTAAATACTTATGTGGATTAGCTCACATTTTTAAACTGAATGAAACATGATACATAGCAGTTCCAATAGAACACTGCATGACAGTAAGAAGACGTATAACATTTTAGCATTCATCGCTCAAAATACCTGACTGCAAAAGGGTTAAGACGACGTTCTGTGATTTATAATCTGTCTATCAAACATGTCTGCATAGAGCAAGATGTGTTCATCCCAAGAAGAGCACCCGAGGAACAGTTGCTAACAATTTCAACTGATATCGAAAACAGCTTCGAGAAGCAGAAGATAAACATGGGGTTCTTTTTAGGCATAACTGCAGCCTATGGTACCGTCTGGTGTCACAGATTCCTGCTCAAACTCATCAGTGGGAACTCTGTGTCGGAAAACGAACACTCTACGTGGCAAGACACTGAGCAATAGCCACATCCACATGTTCTCAGAGAACTGTTAAATTTTCAGAAATTAAATTAATTGTATCCCACAAGGTTCTGTTTTGAGCCCACTTCTTTTTAGTTTGCATATATATGAGCTGCCAGAGAGGAAGTCCAGAAAATTTATTTGCGCTGATAAGAATGCTTTGATTACTCAGCTTCAAACATTTATGGAAGCGAAAGCAACACTAACATCACACCTGAAGATGATGGATGAACCCTTCGAACGTAATTCTTTCCAAGCCAATCCCAAAGAGACCATTCTAGCAATTTTCCACCACCGGAGTAAACAAGCAAAGTAAAAATCTAACGTCACATTTAGAGATCAGACTCTCCAATATTGCAACATTCCTAATTACTTAGGTGTGTCCCTAGACAAGTCATTGACACACCAAACCCATCTCCAGGTTGCGGCAGCTAAAATCAAAACTGGGAGCAACATACTCCAGAAGTTGACAGGAAACGCCTGGGATACCCCTACAGCAGTCCTCAGATTATGAGCGCTATCACTTTCATACCATGCTGCTGAATACTGCTCTTCCACCTGGCTGAACAGTCTCATACAATAGTCGACATACATCTGAATCAAAAGCTGCTCATCACAGGGTGTATTCGTCCCAAAAACATGCTCTGGCTACCGGTTCTTAGTAATAATATTTCACGACCAACGATAAGAAGATCGCAGCTATTGCTGAACGTGTGGACAAGTATTTGTTTAAAAAAGACACCCCAGAATTACTAATACACTCAAAATTTTCATTATCAATGAGCCGTGGTAAAAACTGCTGTTTTGAAGAGCTCGCCCTCCGTTTCTGGCGGTGGCGCCGCTGTGGCAATCGCAGCTTTGGTGTCTCCCTCTTGTGGGAAAGCGGAAAGGTTGCCTGTTCACGTGCATTTAACGGGCGCTATGAGTTCGCCAGTCGGTCAGTCTAGGAGTCGGTGCAGTAAGTCGATAGAGTCAGTCGGAAGGCAGACACTCGCATGTTAGTCAGTCGGCTCTAAGTCTCAGTCGCTGTTGGGTGGTGCACTGAGTCGGGTTCATCGTTACTCCGCTGTTGGACGAGTTGGCAGTCAGCAGCAGGCGGGTCCGCACGGTGCAAGTACGCGCTGGGACCGTGGTGGACGCAGACGGGAGGCCGTTGGTCGATTGGTCGGCTGGCCGTCGGATGGCGACATGTGGTCTGCTGAGCACTGACATCAGTATAAGTTGGGAAGAGTTGGCAGCCAGCAACAGTCGGGTCCGTATGGTGTTAGTATTCGCCGGTACCACTTTCGGTGAAAGCGGGCTGCCGTTGGTCGTTTGCTCGGCCGATCGTCTTGGTCGACGACGTCTTGGATCCTCAGGACGAACACCATTTTCGAGTCGGGATGTGGTTGGACCTTGTTGGTTCGTCGGAACTGAGCAGCGACGTAGTTTCCACAGTGCGAAGCCAGGCCGGGGCTTTTGGCGGCGGGCACGCGCTGTTGCATTTGGAGGCGCTAGCTGCGAGAGCGACGTTTCGCTTTCCTCCGAATCAGGATCCTCAAGTTGAGTAATTAGAGACTTCTTTTTAAATCTAGACTGTTACGATTTGTTCGTTATTTGTGGATTGCTGTTTTCTCAGCCGTTCATGCGTTTGATAACAAGTGGTGTGGTCTAGAACCCGTAGCCTTCTTCCGTAGTGATTTGACAGTTATCACTTGTGTTCTCTGTATTCTTTTAAACTTTTCTTGAATGGTGTTTGATGCCTTGATCTTGGTGAGGCCGAGTTAGAAGTAGGTATCTTGGTTTACTCGACATCGGCCGATATTCTCTGTTGTTTGTGCAGTTGGATCTGACAGTTGGAAATCGGTCAGATTGTCGGTCGGAGTGCTAGTATGTCTGTCGTTCGGAGCTGCCTCTGTCATGTTTGTCAGATTCGGTGTCTTAACAAATTTATTGCTTGGACTGTAACGGCCTAATCCCTGAAATATGTTTTTATCTTGCCTATCATTTTGAGAGGCGGTATACGTGTACTGTAGAGCATGTTGACTCGTTTGGCCAACCTTGTATAATTTTATATAAGATTGCATTTCATGGGCTTTTATTTAAATGGCCATTTTAGTATATAAAGTTACCACTCTTCCACCGTAGGACTTTTCTTAGAAATTAAAATCAAGTTGCACCTTTGGTATCAAGTTAATCTTTTAATTTTAGTGTTTGTACCATTTCCATCCCTCCTGCGGGGTGCATAGTTTGTGTGCTTGTGTGAATTGTTAAAACTTTTAGTTTAAAGTAATCTGGTGTGTTGCAGGTTTGCACCAGTGTAGTCTTTCAAAGGTTGTTGTGAGCGCCCGCGACTAAGGCCGTGTCAAAAGGGAGCGGCAAGGTTCTCAGCCCAAAAGCTCATACACTCAAAATTTGTTTCTTTCTGCCTCTGGATAAATTGTAACTCGATATTTAGAGGGTGCTTTCTGCTTATAATTTTGAATCTGTTTTCTTAACATAAAAACGATTTCAGGAAAAAATTACCATTTGTTAAAAGCAATTTGATTATGATTTCATCAGTTACTCCCTGGCAACTACTTCCATGCTCACATAGTGTGATTAAATGTGTTAATGTTCTTGATGAATCGCTAGAAAATAAAAAAAAATTTAAGAATACTCTTTGAAATTAAATCCACGGTTCAATCAGAATCCCAGCGACTGAAACCTAAAAAAACCACTGTGATGGACATCAATCAAATTGCAGAACTGTCACTTGTGCATGCAATACGCCTGAAACACTCAGTGGCAGGAACACACTTTCTTCTTGAGACAGCAGCTAAACTAAAGTCCCTGGGAGCGACCAGCAGGTTCCCATCTACTCCGACGACACTGGTGTATAATGAATCGGATCAGGACTGAACGCATTACATATAGAACATTGCTGAATCAGTAACCATTCACAGATGGCAAGCGGCAACACTACTAGTGGATGATACACCGGGTGTTTAAAAAATAAGTACAGACTTTATGTAGGATGTCAGGTTAGACATAGACAATCATTTTAAGTAAACGAACATGGGGTCCATGAGCATACACTATTGAGCCAAAACATTATCACCACTGCCCACCGCGACGTTGTATGCCACCTGGTGGCGTTGCGGGCTCGTGAAGTGGTAAACAAAAGTATGTAATTGGAGCACACACGGACGGGGTATAACCCTAGCGAAGATATGCGCTGCAAATGGGGAAATGCATTGAGATGAGCGGCTTTGACAAAGGACAGATTATTGTTATGCAGAGCCTTCAACAAGGCGTAGCTGGTCGAATGTTCACGTGCTACTGTCGTGGAAAGAGGTAGGAGGACCGTGAAACTACTACCAGGTGCCAAATGGTTGGATGTTCAAGATTCTTCACAGAACGTGGGGTTCGGAGGCTCTTCTACTCTGTAAAGTAGGTTGGCGATCTATGGCATCTCTACCGAAACAGCACAATGCTGGTGCATACAAGTATTTAGGAGCACATTATTCATCGTACGTTGTTGAACATGGAGCTCCGCAGCAGGACACCTCTACGTGTTCACATCTTGACCCAACAGCATCGTAACTTACGATTGCAGTGGACACGGGACCACTGGCATTCGACCATCGATCAATGGAAACGTGTCGGCTCTTCCGATGAATCACATTTTTGGTAGAAATGCCGTCATCGAGGTGAGCGCCAGTTCGAAACGTGCATCGCGCCTCGGACGTAGGCTGGTGGCAGCAGTATTATGGTATAGGAGAATGCTCCTGCGCTTGCATGGGACCTGTGATAGTAATCGACGGCACGCTGACACCTACGAACCACTTGAATCTCTTCATGCTTGATGCCTTCCCCGATGGTGATGTCATCTTTGGGCAGTATAACTGTCTGTGTCTCGGAGCCAGAACCACGCTACAGTGATTTGGTTCAAATGGCTCTGAGCACTAAAGGACTTAACATCTGAGGTCATTAGTCCCATAGAACTTAGAACCACTTAAACCTAACTAACCTAAGGACATCACACATATCCATGCCCGAGGCAGGATTCGAACCTGCGACCGTTGCGATAGCGCGGTTCCAGACTGAAGCGCCTAGAACCGCTCGGCCACATCATCCGGCTACAGTGATTTCAGGATCATTACAGTGAGCTCATGTTGATGTCTCTGCGACCAAATTTGCCTGATGTAAATCCTATGGAATCCATCTAGGTCGCTATCAGGCACCATCTCCGCGTACGCATATCAGCGGCCTGTTATTTGCATGACCTGTGCGTAGACATCTAATGCCACATACCTCCACAAGACTACCAACAAAAGGTCGGATGGCTGGTACGCAGAATGAGTGATGTATTTCGTTGCAAAGATGGACAAACAAGCTATTGAGAAGGCGGTCAAAATGCTTCAGCTAATCGGCCGGCCGCTGTGACCTAGCGGTTCTAGGCGCTTCAGTCCGGAACCACGCGGCTCCTACGGTCGCAGGTTCGAATGCTGCCTCGGGCATGGATATGTGTGTTGTCCTTAGGTTAGTTAGGTTTAAGTACTAAGTTCTAGGGGACTGATGACCTCAGATGTTAAGTCCCATAGTGCTCAGAGCCATTTGAACCATTTTAGCTAATCAGTTTACGACTATACGCGACCTCAAAAAGTCATCGGTCTGACTGGTAGTACGATAACCGGCCGTGCGGTGCGTAAGTTTGGATGTCTCATTTGTTTTCAGGGGAAGCTCTGTACTAGTTCGTCCTCATTGGGTGCTGTCGTTTGTGTGCTTCGCCTCCACCTCAACGTCGTCGTTGTGGTAATGCGAGAACGGAGCGATTTATCTGACGTCCGGAGGCGTATGATTATTGGCTTTCGGATCAAGGGTGGAGGCATTTCCGAACCAGCTAAGCTGTAAAACGTTCGCGTGGTTAAAGTACACAGTGAAAAATGGCGCTTTCCAAAACAGACGCGAAGGTAACTTTGGTGCACCACGGGCCATACATAACAGGTATGAACGACGCCTGCGGAGATGTATGCGGGTGAACAGACGTGCAGCTGTTGAGCAACTGACTGTGCAGATGAACTATGGGGCTACCTACCAACGGTGTCTTTTCAACGACGTTCAGCGAAAGTTGCTGCGTATGAGCGTCTGTGGTTGACGCCTTATTCATGCACCTTTGCTGTTCTTTTCATCCGCGTTGAAGGCTGGAATTTGCAGGCCAATACCTCAACCGGTTTCACTGCGTGGCAACAGATAGTCTTTTCGGAGGAATACGTTTTATGCTCCATCTACATATACATGGATACTCTGAAAATCACATTTAAGAGCCTGGCAGGTGGTTCATCGAACCACCTTCACAGTTCTCTATTACTCCACTCTCGTATAGCGCGCAGAAAAAACGAACACCTATGTTTTTCCGTACGAGCTCTGATCTCCCTTATTTCATCGTGGTGATCGTTCCTCCCTATGTAGGTCTGTGTCAGGAAAATATTTTCGCATTCTGAGGAGAAAGTTGGTGATTGGAATTTCGTGACAAGATTCCGTCCCAACGAAAAACGCCGTTCTTTTAATGATGTCCAGCCCAAATCCTGTATCACTTCTGTGACACTCTCTCCCATATTTCGTGATAATACAAAACGTGCTGCCCTTCTTTGATCTTTTACGATGTACTTCATCAGTCCTACCTGGTAAGGATCCCACACCGCGAAGTCATATTCTAAAAGAGGACGGACAAGCCTAGTGTAGGCAGTCTCCTTAGTAGGTCTGTTACATTTTCCAGGTGTCCTGCCAATAAAACGCAGTCTTTGGTTAGCTTTTCCCAAACATTTTCCATGTGTTCCTTCCAATTTAAGTTGTTCGTGATTGTAACACCCAGGTATTTAGTCGAATTTACGGCCTTTATATTTGACTGATTTATAGTGTAACCGAAGTTTTAACGGATTCTTTTTAGCATTCACGTGGATGATCTCACGTTTTTCGTTATTTAGGGTCAACTACCAATTTCCGCACCATTCAGATATCTTTTCTAAATCGTTTTGCAGTTTTTTATCTTCCGATGACTTTATTAGTCGATAAACGACAGAGTCACGTGCAAACGACCTAAGACAGCAGCTCAGATTGTCTCCCAAATCGTTTGTAACAGTGGTTCCCAACAGGTGGTTTGCGGCCCCCCAGGGGTCCACGAGCTATGCCAGAGGCGTCCGCAAGATGCTATTAGAATAAAAAATATATTAAATATATTTCGTATGATAACAGATTTTTTGTTTTTGCCGCTTTCTGCATGAGCAGAGCTTTAGCGAGCGCTAACCTCTGCATCTACCGTCTTTCTAGAGCCAACTAACTCTAGCACTCTCTAGCGCAAAACCAGAATTAGATAGAGGCAAATAGTTCTGCTGTATATGCCGTTAGACTGGGCGCGCTGCCTCTTTGCAGCTGACAACTGACAGTCACTTTACACAGAAACTCGCATTTCAGACGACAATCGACCATTGGTAATTTATTGCCAGTGCTTTCACATACCGTGTTGTTTACATATTCAATATTCTGTATTAAAACAGTAGTGTTTGTAAAGCGTTGTTTTTCGCGGAAGCTACAGTTCGCGCTGTTAAAAATGAACCGTTGGTTAAAAAGTGCCTGCCTTGGGCATGGATGTGTGTGATGTCCTTAGCTTAGTTGAGTTTCATTAGTTGTAAGTGTTGGGTCACATAGTGCTCAGAGCCATTTGATAAATTTTCTTGGTTTTGCGGGGGACCTTGTGTGCCCCCACTGCATGGACTGTAATTTTGTGTCGTTTCACCGAAGTCTCGTCACCGGTTACGATCCGATCCAGTAATGAATCATCATGTTTGTTGTAGGCTTCCAGAAATGTCCACGTTGCCCCCATTCGCTCTTCTTAATGGTGCTATGTAAGCATTTTGGGCACCCATTGGACACAAAATTTGTGGTTGCCTTGCTTTTGAATAACAATTTCGAACAACAAAGTGTGGTGTCACCGCCAGACACCACACTTGCTAGGAGGTAGCCTTTAAATCGGCCGCGGTCCGTTAGTATACGTCGGACCCGCGTGTCGCCACTATCAGTGATTGCAGACCGAGCGCCGCCACACGGCAGGTCCAGTCTAGAGACACTCCCTAGCACTCTCCCCAGTTGTACAGCCGACTTTGCTAGCGATGGTTCACTGTCTACATACACTCTCATTTGCAGAGACGACAGTTTAGCAAAGCCTTCAGCTACGTCATTTGCTACGACCTAGCAAGGCGCCATATTCAGTTACTATGAATGTATTCTGAAAAGATAATATTGCGAATCACGTACCGTCAAGAGCGACGTTCATCATTAATGGATTAAAGTTAAGTATCAAACTAATTACGTCCGCTTTCTGAGTTCTCATTCCTTGTCGTGTTCCAGACCTCACGTCAGTATGGTTCTTCCCTCCTCACGCCAGCCTGCGTGAGCCAAAACGCGTGCCTTTCGGCCTCCACTAGTAACATGGCGTTGGCTCTTCTGCCAACACAAAACAAAGTCCGTGAAACATGTGGAAAAGAAAGAGAAAAAAAAATGGTTCAAATGGCTCTAAGCACTATGGGACTCAACTGCTGAGGTCATTAGTCCCCTAGAACTTAGAACTACTGAAAACTAACTAACCTAAGGACATCACAAACATCCATGTCCGAGGCAGGATTCGAACCTGCGACCGTAGCGGTCTTGCGGTTCCAGACTGCAGCGCCTTTAACCGCACGGCCACTTCGGCCGGCGAAGAAAGCGAAAGCTCCGTTACTATGAAGCGACGGTTTACACGAATCGTTTCTCAACTTTAGCAACAAGATCGTCAGTCACAATGCTCGGGCGTCCACTTTTCTCTTGGTTCTGCCATTTTTAAACCAAATGCACCATTTTCGGACGGAACATTCACTCATTACGTTGTTTCTGTACACTTTGCAGACTTCACAATAAATTTCTGTAGGTTTTAGGTATCACAGACTGCACTTCACAACTGGCGGGATTTTCTATTGCAGCGCACATTTCAAATTCGAATATCGAGAAAACCAGACGCGCAGAGACGTTCCCGCTGTCACGGGTGGATGCCGACTGAGCTCCCGAGCACGCACATACCAAAATATACGCGATCGGCGCGCGCCTAACGGCGTCAGACGGAAATGTTCGCTACTTTATGAATAGGACTCGGTTGGTAGAGCACTTGCCCGCGAAAGGCAAAGGCCCCGAGTTCGAGTCTCGGTCTGGCACACAGTTTTAATCTGCCAGGAAGTTTCATATCAGCGCACACTCCGCTGCAGAGTGAAAATCTCATTCTAGGACTAAATAGCTTCCCGAGTAGCTGCTTCCTTTGTGTAGCGCAACCTGACCTATCAAAGAGACTCCTACAATTGCCCAGTCGATAACGCAAGTCCAGAAATCTACATCCGAGGCCATCACACAGACGACAAAACTTTGACTAAGGGCTTTCACATGTCCAATAATAAGTTGGACCCGTGGTCTTGGTGTAGCGTCTTTAATTCACAATCAAAATGTTTTCGGTCCCAGGTTCGAATCCTGTCACTGTTTCAATTTTGATTAATAATCAGCATTGGCGGCCGAAGACTTATGGCGTAGGAAGTCACCTTCATTCTGCCAACGGCTCTGTCAAAGAGGGCGGAAGAGTGGACAGAGGTTCAGCGCACTCTCTTGTCCTAGGGATGGGAAACTGCTCCTAAAAGGCGGAGGAATCTGCAATGATCAACGGCATGAGGATGAAGAAGGCAATGGAAACCACTGCATTAAAGAAACGTAACGTGTATCCACAGAGCATGTGGCCTGTAATTAAAGAAGTGTCATATTGATCTCTCCATTGGCAAAAGATTCCGGAATAGTCCCCAATTCGGATATCCGGGAGGGGACTGCACAGGGGGAGCTTACCATGAGAAAAACATTCAATAATCAACGAAAGGTATGACGTTCTACGAGTCGGGGCGTGGAATGTTAGAATCTTCAACGTGGTAGGGAAACTAGAATATATGAAAAGGGAAATGCAAAGGCTCAATCTAGATATAGTAGAGCTCAGTGAAGTGAAAAGAAGACAAGGATTTCTGGTCAGATGATGATTCAGATGGCTCTGAGCACTATGGGACTTAACTGCTACTGGTCAGATGAGTACAGGGTAATATCAACAGCAGCAGAAAATGGTATAATGGGAGTAGAATTCGTTATGAATAGGAAGGTAGGGCAGAGAGTGTGTTACTGTGAACAGTTCACTTATAGGGTTGTTCTTATCAGAATCGACAGTAAACCAACACCGACAACGATAGTTCAGGTATACATGCCGACGTTGCAAGCTGAAGATGAACAGATAGAGAAAGTGTATGAGAATATTGAAAGGGTAATGCAGTATGTAAAGGGGGACGAAAATCTAATAGTCATGAGCGACTGGAATGCAGTTGTAGGGGAAGGAGTAGAAGAAAAGGTTACAGGAGAATATGGGCTTGGGACAAGGAATGAAAGAGGAGAAAGACTAATTGAGTTCTGTAACAAGTTTCAGCTAGTAATAGCGAATACCCTGTTCAAGAATCACAAGAGGAGGAGGTACACTTGGAAAAGGCCGGGAGATACGGGAAGATTTGAACTAGATTACATCATGGTCAGACAGAGATTCCGAAATCAGATACTGGATTGTAAGGCGTACCCAGGAGCAGATATAGACTCAGATCACAATATAGTAGTGAAGTACTAAGGAATGACGAGATACGTTTGAAGTTCTCTAACGCTATAGATACAGCAATAAGGAATAGCGCAGTAGGCAGTACAGTTGAAGAGGAATGGACATCTCTAAAAAGGGCCATCACGGAAAGGAAAAGATAGCTACAAAGAAGGCAACTGCGAAGAACCCATGGGTAACAGAAGAAATACTTCACTTCATCGATGAAAGGAGGAAGTACAAAAATGTTCCGGGAAACTCAGGAATACAGAAATACAAGACACTGAGGAATGAAATAAATAGGAAGTGGAGGGAAGCTAAGACGAAATAGCTGCAGGAAAAATGTGAAAACATCGAAAAAGAAATGATTCTCTGAAGGAAAGACTCAGCATACAGGAAAGTCAAAACAACCTCCGCTGACATTAAAAGCAAGGGTGATAACATTAAGAATGCAAAGGGAATTCCACTGTTAAATACAGATGAGAGAGCGGATAAGTGGAAAGAATACATCGAAATCCTCTGTGAGGGGGAAGATTTGTCTGATGTGATAGAAGAAGAAACAGGAGTCGATTTAGAAGAGATAGGGGACCCAGAACTAGAATCAGAATTTAAAAAAGATTTGGAAGAATTAAGATCAAATAAGGCAGAAGGGATGGATAATATTCCATCAGAATTTCTAAAATCATGGGAGGAAGTGGCAACAGAAAATCTATTCACCTTAGTGTGTAGAATGTATGAGTGTGGCGACATACCATCTGACTTTTGGAAAAGCATCATCCACACAATTCCGAATACGGAAAGAGCTGAGAAGTGCGAGAATTATCGCACAATCAGCTCAATAGCTCATGCATCCAAGTTGCTGACAAGAATAATATACAGAAGAATGGAAAAGAAAATTGTGAAAGCGCTAGATGACGATCAGTTAGGCTTCAGGAAAGGTAAAGGCACGAGAGAGACATTTCTGACGTTGCGGTTAATAATGGAAGCAACACTAAAGAAAAATCAAGACACTTTCATAGGATTTGTCTATCTGGAAAAAGCGTTCGACAGTGTAAAGTGGTGCAAGATGTTCGAAATTCTGAAAATGTAGGGGTAAGCTATAGGGAGAGACAGCCAAGAGGGAATAATAAGAGTGGACGACCAAGAACGAAGTGCTCGTATTGAAAAGGGTGTAAGACAAGGATCGTGCCTTTCACCCCTACTGTTCAATCTGTACATCGAGGAAGCAATGACGGAAATAAAAGAAAGGTTCAGGAGTGAAATTAAAATTCAATGTGAAAGGATACAACGATACGATTCGCTGATGTCATTGCTATCCTGAGTGAAACTGAAGAAGAATTACATTATCTGCTGAACCGAATGAACAGTCTAATGAGTACAGAGTATGGACTGAGAGTAAATCTAAGAAAGGTGAAGATAATGAGAAGTAGTAGAAACGAGAACAGCGAGAAACGTAACATCAGTATTGATGGTCACGAAGTAGATGAAGTGAAGGAATTCTGCTACCTAGGCAGTAAAATAACCAATGAAGGACGGAGCAAGGATGGCATCAAAAGGAAACTATCAATGGCAAAAAGGGAATTCCTGGCCAAGGAAAAAGTCTACTATCAAATACCGGCCTTAATTTGAGGAAAAAATTTCTGAAAATATACGTCGGAAATACAGCATTGTATGGTAGTGAAATATGGACTGTGGGAAAACCGGAACAGAAGAGAATCGAAGTACTAGAGATGTGGTGCTACAGACGAATGTTGAAAATTGGGTGGACCGATAAGGTAAGGAATGAGGAGGTTCTGCACAGAATCGGAGAGGATAGGAATATGTGGAAAACACTGATAAGGAGAAGGGACAAGATGATAGGACATCTGTTTAGACATGAGGGAATGAATTCCATGGTACTAGAGGGAGCTGTAGAAGGTAAAAACTGTAGAGGAAGACAGAGATTGGAATACATTCAGCAAATAATAGAGGACGTAGGTTGCAAGTGCTACTCTGAGATGAAGAGGTTGGCACGGGAAAGAATTAGTGGAGTGCCGTATCAAACTAGCCAGAAGACTAATGACAAAAAAAAACCTTATAATAGTTCCCTGAGGTAAATAGTCCACCAACAGAACGCCACCTTTATTCCTAAAAACTGACGCCGGTTTCTGGTTGCGGATCTTTGGCCGTGGGGACCCTTTATGTAGCTACTCTTTTGATTGTTCCTTTGTTTTAGGGTCATACATGAGAAGCCAAGTTTCATCCTCAGCCACTAACCTCGCCGTAAGCGTCTCTGTAGCTCAGAAATGGCGCAAATTGGCTTTAGATGTCTGAAGGTGTTCCTTCCGCTGATCTCAATTCAGATATTTCAGCACCCATTCCAACGAAAGCTTGCGTATGCCTAGGATTGTCGTGATAATGGAACCAACACGTTCCCTTGAGATTTCCAGTAATTCGGCTATCTTTTTGGCGGCTGTTCATTGGTCCTGAAGAATCGGCTCATGGACAGCATCGGATGTTGCAGTTTCTGTAGAGGTTTGATTACGACCATTGAGAGGTTCATCTTGAATAGTGAAATGGTCGGTCATATACCGAGATATCCAAGTTTTCAGACTGATGTAGGAAGCACACTTCTATCGCAGTGTTTGTGGCATCTCAGTGTGAATGACTTTCGGGGAGAGACAAAAACTTCATGTCGGCCGATAAGTCCAATTGAAAGGTCTCTGTTGGATTCCTTTCATGTTAATTTCTTAAATCTGTTGTCATTTACGGCATACATTTCACTTCTAAATTTACTGAGGTGTTTCTGACTCTATCTGGGAGGAGACTGAGCAGTGGAACGTGTTACTTTTACACATAATCAAGAACGATCTGTCACAATACTACACTTTAAAACACAGTTTATATGTAATCCCGCTACGTACTTTTCTTCATAGCATTAATTACGTAGCCTGTTCCAGTACTTCACGCCCGTCTGCGTTAGTCTAGGGTGCATTTTCAGCCATCTCGAACTACAAGGTGTCGGCCCAGCTGCCGACACATCACATGGCGACGAGCCTACAAAGGATCTTGTGTTTTACTTTGCCCTAATTTATTTGTGTCATGGCTTCGCCAGATGTACTGTCCGAATTTTATCGCTTGCAGAATCAGCAGACGCAGGCGTTATTGGATGCCCTTGGACAGCTCGTCCAGGGTCAACGTGCTCTGCACACCAATGCGGCCGCCGCCGCTTCACCGCTACCGCAGCCACAACCTGCCGTTGCACCGCCTTTTAGGCACTACGACCCGAACCACGAGACTTGGCGGGAATGGTCCCGCCAGTTTGCCTTCCACCTCGCCGCCTACAGAATTCAAGGTAATGAGCGGCAGCCGTTTCTGCTTTCTTGTGTCGGTGTGCCCACCTACCGTGTGATAGTGAAATTGTTTCCCCGACGCGACGTAGCAACTCTGTCCTACGAGGAAATTTTGTCTGCTTTAGATGCCTATTTCAAAGAAACAGTTAATGTGGTTGCAAAACGGTATACGTTTTTTCGTACAAAACGTACGGCCGGTCAAACTAATAGGGAGTGGGTAGCAACATTGCAAGGACTTACTAGGGAGTGTTCTTTTGACTGTGACTGTGGTCTTTCTTATTCAGATACAATGGTAGGTGATGCAATTGCACAGAACGTTTCTGATGTTCGCATACGGGAGCAAATTTTGAAACTAGTTAATCCCTCCCTTCAACAAGTGATAGACATATTGGATAGACAGGACACACTTGACAGTGCTCAGGAATCTTTTGAAACTTCGCCAGCCGTGTGTAACATTAACCGGCCCGCTGGACGCGCTGCGCGGCCCGGTAACCGGGCCTCGCGCACGTCGACGCAGCTGCCGCCGCGCGCTAAGCCAGGTGTGCCGCGCCAGCACACAAATGCAATGAAATCATGCCCGCGGTGTGCTACTAGACATTCGCGTGAACATTGCCCGTCACGCCAAGCTATTTGCTTTTTCTGCAATCGGAAAGGACATGTTCAAAGTGTTTGCCAGAAAAAGCTCAGTTCAGACAATCACAACCATTCCAGGCCCTTTCCTTTGCTTCGCGCCGGAATCGAACCAAGGACACTCAGGCTCGTGGACCTTCGCCCATGGACATTCATGTCGTTAATTCCACTTCGTCCAGTGACACTTTCTTTAACAGTGACTGTGATCGTCCCACAAAAAGAGTGCGTCAACGTCGCCGGAAATCACGTCCATTAGCAAGTGATTCTGTACCAGTGTCTGTTCAAATTGCAAGAGACAGTCGCTCTTGTCGTCAGCAGGACAATAAACTTTTTGTAGATTTGGACTTTAATGGCACGGTCATACCATTCCAGCTTGGTACCGGAGCTGCAGTTTCATTGCTCAATCACGACACGTACAAACAACTGGGCAACCCTCCGTTGCGTGCCGCAAATGTTAAGCTAACCACATATTCAGGACAGAAAATTCCTGTGTTAGGACAGTGCAGCCTTCTTGCAACATACAAGGGACAAACAAAACTTGTGTCGTTTTACGTTCTTCGTTCTTCTACTGCAGTGAACTTGTTTGGCTTAGATTTATTTCAGTTGTTTAACATGTCTATTGTAAATCAGATCCTATCAGTCAATCAGACTGTGCCTTCAGACAGTGTTTCTCGCTTATGTGACGAATTTGCAGACATTTTTGCACCGGGCTTAGGTTGCGCTAAAAACTATGAAGCACATTTGGAACTGAAAGTAAACGCGCAACCGAAATTTTTCAGAGCGCGCAATGTTCCCCATGCATTGCGTGATGAGGTCGCAAGAACGTTACACGATCTCGAATCACAAGGTGTAATTGACCGTGTGCAAGCTTCTCTCTGGGCCTCACCCTTAGTAATTTTGCCAAAACCTTCTGGAAAATTGAGACTTTGCGTGGACTTCAAGGCCACAGTGAATCCCCAACTAGTGACTGCTACTTTTCCTTTGCCCCGAACGGAAGATCTTTTTGCTAAACTGTGCCCGGGAAAATATTTTTCGAAGTTGTATCTAGCCGATGCGTATTTGCAAATACCTGTGGACGACGAATCCCAGCGCGTATTGGTGGTTAACACGCATCTTGGATTGTACAGGTTCAAAAGACTGCCATTCGGGTGTGCATCCGCCCCTGCATTGTTTCAGCAATATTTACAAACTATTTGTGCGTCGGTCCCTACTGCCGCAAACTATCTGGACGATATAGTGATCTCTGGACAGACGGAAGAAGATCATCTTGCGAACCTACGAACATTGTTTCAGGTCTTGCGACAAAATGGTCTTCGCTTGAGGAAGGACAAATGTGTGTTTTTTGCTCGTGACTTACCATACCTGGGCCATGTCATCAATGCCCAAGGCATACATCCGAGTCCAGAGCACCTCCGGGCCATACAAGATTTACCTTCCCCTCGCAATGTGAAACAGCTACAGAGTGTGTTGGGTAAAATTAACTATTATCACAAATATATGCGCAATGCCTCTTCCATTTCAGCTCCGCTTCATCGCTTACGCCGTAAAGGTGTTCCGTTCGTCTGGACGACGGAATGCGAACGCGCCTTTCGCCAGTTGAAATCGGCGTTGCTTTCTCATACTTGCCTCACGCCTTTCGATCCCCAGAAACCCCTTTTGTTGATGGTAGATGCATCGGATTTCGGGATCGGTGCTGTGCTTGCGCACAAAGTTGGCTCCCATGATCGCCCTATTGCCTTTGCGTCCAAATTGCTCTCGTCGGCGCAAAGAAATTACTCGCAGATAGAGAAAGAAGCTTTGGCTCTCGTGTTTGCTGTTACTAAGTTCCATGATTTCTTGTATGGTCGTCATTTCACCATCATCACAGACCACAAACCTTTGACATTGCTTTTTCATCCGAACAAGCCTGTACCTCCGCGTACAGCGCAGAAATTCATTCGCTGGTCTATTTTCCTCTCGCAGTACCGCTACGATATCTTGTATCGGTCCACTGCTAAGCACGGAAACGCCGATGCGTTGTCCCGTTTGCCTGTTGCTGAGGATAAAGCATTCGATTCTTCCGAACTTGCTTGCCTGTTCATTGATTCGGAAACCGATGAAGTGGTCGAATCGTTTCCGATTGATTTTCGTCGTGTAGCTACAGCCACAGCTGCTGACCCTGTCCTTGCTACTGTTTTGCGTTTTGTTGCTACGCAATGGCCTTTGTCAAAGTCTCGGATCGAGGATCCGTTGGTTCGCCGATTTTTTGCTCACAAGGAGAGACTTTTTGTTCGACGTGGTGTTTTGTTGTTGCGTTCTGATAATGATCAATCCCGCGTCGTGGTCCCACGTTCGTTACAGTCCTCTGTTTTACGGCTTCTTCACCAAGGACATTGGGGTATAGTGCGAACGAAACAACTTGCTCGTCAGCACTGTACTTGGTTCGGAATAGATGCTGCGATTACGAATATGTGTTCTTCTTGCCCGGCGTGTGCCGAACAACAATCCGCACCGCCGCGCAAGGTCTTTGCATGGCCAAAAGCCACTTCCCCTTGGCAACGCTTGCACATTGATTTTGCTGGTCCATTCTGGAATGCTCGATGGTTGGTTCTGGTCGATGCCTTCAGTAATTTTCCTTTTGTTGTCCGGATGTCTTCCACGACGTCCTCCGCCACCATCCAAGCGTTGTCTGCTATCTTTTGCATTGAAGGTCTCCCGCAGGCTATTGTTTCCGACAATGGCCCACAATTCATGTCCGCAGAATTTCAGTCATTCTGCCAGGCCAATGGTATTCAACATCTGACATCCGCGCCGTTTTCGCCTCAGTCAAACGGTGCCGCTGAACGATTGGTCCGGACTTTCAAGTCACAGATGTTGAAATTGAAAGAGTCGCATTCTCGGGAGGACGCATTGTTGCTCTTTTTGTCTTCCTATCGCTCTCAGCCCCGAGATGGTCGCTCGCCGGCTGAGTTGCTCCACGGTCGTCCTCATCGCACCTTGATGTCTTTGCTGCATCCGCCGCATCAGGTTCCTGTGCAGCGGCAGACTCCTGCTTTTGCTACAGGCGACGTTGTATATTATCGCAACTATCGAGGTTCACGGCGTTGGCTCGCAGGGCGCATTCTTCGCTGCCTCGGCCGCGCGATGTATTTGGTTTTGGGGGCCTCTGGTGAGGTGCGTCGGCATCTCAATCAGCTGCACCTCTGTCGTCGCACGGGGATCTGCCGCTCCCCGTCTGCTTTCAGCGACGGTGCCGTCCGGTCAGCGCCCTGGGGACCCATCTACTGGCTCGCCTCATCCCCAGGTGTTACCGACGATGCCTTCCATTTTGCCCCATGGCGACGCGCCGCCGCAGCAGCCGCCGCCGCCGCCGCCGCCTGTTCTCCCGCCGGCGCCGCCCGCATTCGACGCTTCGCTGCAGCCGCCAAGCGCCTCCCTGGGTCACGCGCCGCCGATCGCTTCCCGTGACCAGCTGTCCTCCGCCATGGAACTCTTGCCCGCTCCGGACCACATGACTTCATCGCGCGTCGGCTACCCCGACGCAATGGAGGTCGACCCTTCGGCCCCTCCTGTCTCTTTACGGGCGCATACACCGCATGTTGACGTGCACCCTGGACTGGGTTTTCAGGCGTTTCCTAGCTCCCCTCGGACCGAATGGCCGGGTGTGGGTGGCACAGCCTCGCCTGTTGTTAGGCTCCCCACCTCATCGCATACGTCAACATGGGGTCCTCCCCACGGCGGGCGGAAGCCTTATCTCACGACCGTTCGCCTATTTGCGGGGGAGGAATGTGGTGTCACCGCCAGACACCACACTTGCTAGGTGGTAGATTAAATCGGCCGCGGTCCATTTAGTACATGTCGGACCCGCGTGTCGCCACTGTGTGATCACAGACCTAGCGCCACCACAAGGCAGGTCTCGTGATACGAACAAGCACTCGCCCCAGTTGTACGGACGACCTAGCTAGCGACTAGATGTACGAAGCCTTTCTCTCTCATTAGCCGAGAGACAGAATAGCCTTCAGCTAAGTTAATGGCTACGAACTAGCAAGGCGCCATTAGCCTTACAGTGATTGTAATTAAAGTCTCCTGTGTATCGTCAAGAGCGATGTACCACAATGATTGATTAAAGATAAGTATTAATCCCGCTACGTACTTTTCTTCATAGCATTAATTACCTAGCCTGTTCCAGTACTTCACGCCCGTCTGCGTTAGTCTAGCGTGCATTTTCAGCCATCTCGAACTACAAGGTGTCGGCCCAGCTGCCGACACATCACAATTCATGTCACACAGTCTCATACGGAACCTACATCCGCTTTCTTTTATACAGGGTGAGTCACCCAACGTTACAGCTGGATATATTTCGTAAACCACATCAAATACTGACGAACCGATTCCACAGACCGAACGTGAGGAGAGGGGCTAGTGTAATTGTTTAATATAAACCATACAAAAATGCACGGAAGTACGTTTTTTAACACAAACCTACGTTTTTTTAAAATGGAACCACGTTAGTTTTGTTAGCACATCTGAACATATAAACAAATACGTAATCAGTGCCGTTTGTTGCATTGTAAAATGTTAATTACATACGGAGATATTGTAACCTAAAGTTGATGCTTGAAACCTCCGACGTTCAGTTGCGTGTTGTAACAAACACGGGCCACGGTCGGCGAGCAGCATCTGCAGGGACATGTTTACGATGACGACCGTGTTTACGAGTGTGGCTGTAGTGCACTGTTGTGGTTTGGTCTAGGTGTCGCAGTGTCCGCATGTAGCGCTTGCTGCTATTGTTATTCTGCATTCGTCTCCGCACGCAGACCAACTGTAGTACACCGTGATACCAGACGTCTGTGATAGTGTAGTGTTGTAGGAACTGTGACCATGGTGTATTCGAACTCTGAAAAGGCGGAGATGATACTCATCTATGGTGAGTGTCGACGAAATGCAGCTGAAGCCTGCAGGGTGTATGCAGAACGGCACCCGTACAGAGAGCATCCAACGTGCCGCACATTGCAAAACATCTACCGCCAACTGTATGCAACAGGTATGGTCGTAGCACCCAATCGGGTCCGTAACACGCCCGTCACAGGAGAAGCGGGTGCAGTTGGTGTATTAGCTGCTATTGCCATGAACCCACACATGAGTACACGGGACATTGCGAGAGCCGGTGGACTGAGTTAAAGTAGTGTCATGCGCATACTGCATCGTCACCGCTTTCACCCGTTTCATGTGTCGCTACATCAGCAATTACATGGTGATGACTTTAATCATCGAGTGCAATTCTGTCAATGGACATTATCAGAGAATGCGTTGCAGTTCTACCTGTTTACCGATGAAGCGAGTTTCACAAACCACGGGGCAGTGAATCTACGGAATGCATTACTGGTCCGTGGACAATCCTCGCTGGCTCAGACAGGTAGAGCGCCAGCGACCGTGGACTGTAAATGTATGGTGCGGAATCGTTGGCGACCACCTCATTGGTCCTCACTTCAATGCAGGGGCCGAAACAGCTGCAACATACATCTCGTTTCTACAGAATGATCTGCCAACGTTGCTCGAAAATGTCCCACTGGAAACGCGTCGACGTATGTGGCATCAGCATGATGGTGCACCTGCAAATTCCGCAATTAACACTAGGCTGACCCTTGACAGGATGTTCGACGGGCGTTTCATGGACGTGGAGGACGCATAAATTGGCCAGCCCGTTCTCCTGATCTTACACCTCTGGACTTCTTTCTGCGGGGTACGTTAAAGGAGAATGTGTACCGTGATGTGCCTACAACCCCAGAGGATAGGAAACAAAGTATTGTGGCAGCCTGCGGCGACATTACTCCAGATGTACTGCGGCGTGTACGACATTCATTACGCCAGGGATTGCAGTTGTGTGCAGCAAATGATGGCCACCACATTGAACATCTATTGGCCTGACATGTCGGGACACACTCTATCCCACTCCGTAATTGAAAACGGAAACCACGTGTGTACGTGTACCTCACCCCTCATGGTAATGTACATGTGCGTCAGTGAAAAAGACCAATAAAAAGGTGTCAGCATTGGACGTAATGTGCTGTTCCAGTCTCTTCTGTACCTAAGGTCCATCACCGTTCCCTTTGGATCCCTACGTAATTCGGTGCTCTCCGATACACACGATCGAACAGCGGAGGAGTGGTACTCAAGCGTCAACTTTAGGTTACAATGTCTCCGGATGTAATTAACATTTTACAATGCAACAAACGGCACTGATTACGTATTTGTTTATATGTTCAGATGTGCTAACAAAACTAACGGGGTTCCATTTAAAAAATGTAGGTTTGTGTTAAAAAACATACTTCCGTGCATTTTTTTTATGGTTTGTGTTAACCAATTACACTAGCCCCTCTCCTCACGTTCGGTCTGTGGAATCGATTCGTCAGTATTTCATGTGGTTTAAGAAATATATCCAGCGGTAATGTTAGGTGACTCATCCTGTATACTGTATATGATAAGATACTGTCATCCCCCTTCCCTTCTATGTGAAGGGATGAATGAGCAAATGTATTTCTAGTTGCATGCTTGATGGTAGCAGACAAGCCTGTCTGCTAGAGAACAGTAGGACCAACGTCGGAACAGGTAGCTACGCTTTCTAAAAGCAAAGAGGTTTCTATTCTTAGCATAGTCCTGTCCGTCCCTTGTCATGTTGGTATAGGAAGCTGCCTCTCTGGTCACTTCCGTTTTCTATCTGGAAGCACCCTCAGGAAGGGCCCACGGCAGTCTGTCCGCGGCGAGCGTCTGAAGTGGTAAGATCTCCGGCTAAGCGCGTCTCTGCTAAGTCCGTAGGACAATGGATTTCTTAAGTTCAGCCTAACTGAAAATTTAATCACCTTTATTTCAGGTTTAGATCTAAAATATCTAATGTTATGTTAAATTGCAAAGCAGTGTAATTCGAGTGTGAAGTTCAAAACATCTTCCGGTAGTTGCTTTGTCACTACTTTGTGAGTAAAGTGGAACCACGTGTGGATGATCCGTAACTCTAACTAAGATCATCAATCTTAAATGCGAATGTGCGTGAGATTATAACGTCTCGTCTTGACAATATTTTTCAATATAGCAACTTTTCTTTGTGTTCAACCCACGTGGGGTGTACTTTGTGAGACCAGCACCGCGTGCTTATATAATTGCTTGATCCATCAGGTTAATAGTATGACGACAGTAACCAGTTCAAGGTTTTTCTTTTGTAAATTGCGTTTCGATGTAATTTATTTTAATTATCAAAATTATTGTAGAGTTACACTCTTTGTGTAAACCAAGTTGACCACGTGAAGCATGTGGTGTAATCATCATAGTAGCCCTCAGCTATTCTTTTCGGGACGATTTCACAGACAATTAGTATGAATTTAGTATACCAGTGTGTGGTAATTTCATGACGGACAGGATTGCGCTATGAACGTAACTTCTTTGGGTGAAAATTGAATCCGTTGGTTGTGGTTAATTTCCTCTTGCACATGTTTCAACGTTCTTCGTGTGTTATTTTATGAATGCAGTGTTGTATGTAGTCTCCCAATCTTGGCTCCATATTTAATGTGTTCCGTAAGATTACAAACTCACATTTTCACAATCCTATAAAAGGCACCAGTTTAGTTATGAATCAAGTTTAATATGCTGAAATTTTAACGGAATAATTATCAATGTTAAAATAAATGTCTAAATATAAACTAATTTATTTCTTTTTGTTTAAATTCTCTTTATATATATATATATATATATATATATATATATATATATATATATATATATATATATACCACCGGTTATCGTAAGATGACTACGAAAAGATTATAATTAATGTTAGTCTGGTTGGGAATTTGGTAAGCTAGACTGGATACCTGGTGAAACAGTTGCTCAGTAATGTAAGGTTAACTTCACCAGATAGCTCACAGCTTTTAACCCGCTTTTATTGTCTTCAATATCAGCACCGCTTTCAGAACAAATTAATGCATCAACATTACGCGATAACGAGAAACTTGTTTGTAACTCTTCCATCCCGACGATCACCTGTAAAAGAACAAGCTGTACAAATAGTTGTAACGGGACATCCTCCTCTAGCGTTACCTTTCCTCAAAAAATGGCTCTGAGCACTATGGGACTTAACTACTGTGGTCATCAGTCCCCTAGAACTTAGAACTACTTAAACCTAACTAACCCAAGGACAACACACACATCCATGCCCGAGGCAGGATTCGAAACTGCGACCGTAGCAGTCGCGCGGTTCCGGACTGCACGCCTAGAACCGGTAGACCACCGCGGCCGGCTACTTTTCCTCAATAGTAGTTGTCGATACCAGTATTATTTTTCGAATTTTGGACAGTCAGTATTATCTTAGTTGTTTTTCTGAAAAATTTCATGTAAGTTCCATGCAATCAAAAGATACGGGCGTTTGTGTTACATATTTTGATGCTCGCAAATTAACTCAACATTCACTAAACGAGAGTGAGGGCACGTATCAGACGCCTTCCTGAAGTCGAGGAACCACCATCAACTAGAGTCGGACTTTGGACTCGTAGCGCACTGCGTCTGACCCCGTGGGCAGAGACAGGCGCGGGATGAACAGTAGCCAGCTAGTCACCCACACCCTGCCGCCTCCGCCGCCGCCCCCGCCCGCCGCCCCCGCTCAGCCGTCGCCGCCGTAATGGCTCGTTAACGAGGGCGCCAACTGGAGAGACGGCCGCAAAGTCACGTCTGGCGCGCGTGACGCGGCGCGGGGGCGGCGCGCCGGCCAGCCAGCACGTCGCGCTAATTGGAGGCGGGCAGGGCCGAGGTGCGCAGGCGGCGGCAGCGGCGGCGGCGGCGTCGGCATGCGTCCTCACGCACCGCACGCGCTGCACGCACCCGCTGCGGGGGCGGAGGGCGGGGGAAGGGGTGCGAATGTCGCCCTCCCGCGGGGCTTTTCTCCGCCGCGCCGCTCGGGAATTAGTATAATCTGTCCGCGCGCCCGTGTCGGGAATTAGGTTGCTTAGCAACGGCGAATCGCCCCACTCCAGTCTGCCACCGCTGCGGAGGTCACCGTTCCCACTTCACTGTTGACTCATCTAACGGTAACAGCCAGTAGCAGTCCGCAAATTTTGAGCGCAGATGCCTTCCGAAATATTGAACCTGTCGGAAGTCTATGTTGTATGAGTACAGACACCCTCTCAACGTATTCACTGTGGGCTTGCAACTCACCTCTCTTTAGTCTTCAACCCGGAGGGTCGTTTGCGGCAGTACGCCATCCCCTCCTCTGTCTGTCTTCCTCATTATTGCTGTGGTCGGCAACGGCTATGTAAGACAAGTCTCTGGCGCAGTTGTTAGATCGGTAACTGCTGCTACAATGACAAGATATCAAGATTTAATTGAGTTTCTACGTGGTGCTATACTCCGCGCACGAGCGATGGGTCACAGCATCTCCGAGGTAGCGATGAAGCGGAGATTTTCCCGTACGACCATTTCACGAGTGAATATCAGGAACCCGGTAAAAATCAAATCTTCGACATGGCTGCGGCCGGATCCTGCAAGAACGGTACCAACGACGACTGAAGAGAATCGTTCAGTGTGACGGAGTGCAACCCTTCCGCAAATTGCCGAGCCATCAACAAGTGTCAGCGTGCGAACCATTCGACGAAACATCCTCGATATCGGCTTTCAGAGCCTAAGGCCCACTTGTGTGCCCTTGATGAATATACGACACAAAGCTTTACGCCTCGCCTGGGCCCGTCAACTCCGACATTGGACTGTTGATGACTGCAAACACGTTGCGTGGTCGGACGAGTCTCGTTTCAAATTGTATCGAGGGGATGGACGTGTACGGGTATGGAGACAACCTCATAAATGCATGCCAGCAGGGGACTGGTGGAGGCTCTGTGGGGCGTATGCAGTTGCAGTGATATGGGAACCCTGATGTATAGACACGACTCTGACCATCTGCATCCATTCATGTCAACTGCGCATTCCGACGGACTTGGACAATGCCAGCAGGACAATTCAACACCATACCGCCCCCCCCCCCCTTCCCCCTCCAGAATTGTTACAGAGTGGCTCCAGGAACACTTCCGCTGGCCACCAAACTCCCCAGATATGAACATTACTGAGGACAACTGGGATGCCTTGGAATGCGCTGTTCAGAAGAGATCTCCACCCCCTCGTACTCTTACGGATTTATGGACAGCCCCGCAGGATTCATGGTGTCAGTTCCCTCCAGCGATACTTCTGACATTAGTTGAGTCCATGGAAGGTCGTGTTGCGGCACTTCTAAGTGATCTCGGGGCCCTACATTATAGTAAGCAGCTGTACCAGTTTCTTTGGCTCTTCAGTGTAGTTTGAAGAAGAACTTACTCACGAGCAAGAACATCAGTCTGGAAAAAAGTCATAAAAGCGTTTGTTTGGAACGTGGCCCTTTA